>NC_050578.1:210703256-211025371 GCF_011100635.1 Trichosurus vulpecula | reverse complement strand
ACAAGTAGCTTTACTTTGGTGAGGAAGCCTGCGAGGACATCCACAACATAAATAAGAGAGGTATTGCCTAGTGCAGTGATTCTCCAAGTATGGTCAGACCCTTTCAGGGAGCCCATGAGGTCAACACTATTTTCATATCAATACTAAGATATTTTAATGTCTAATATGGTAAGTATCAATAGACAAAACTTTAAACAAACAAAAGCTCTTCAGGGAGAGGGAAGATCCTCAATAATTTTTAAGAGTATAAAGGGGTTTGGAGACCAAAAAGTTTGAGAATCACTGGCTCAGTGGGAAGGATGCTGGGCTGAAGGGGTATGGGGTGGGAAGAGACACCAGAAAACATGGTTCAAACCATGGCTCCTCCACTTACTAGCAGCATAACGTTTGTCAAATTCCTTTATCCCTGAGACTGAGTTCCTTCACCTGTCCAACGGGGATAATACCTGCCCTGCTTCCCTCACAGCACTGTTGTGGGCCAACATGTTTTAGAAACCTCCAAGTTACAAACCATCATTATTCAGCCTGATTCCTGCCAATAACTAGCTGTCACACTTCAAGTGACCCCTGACAAGGAGCTAGGGAGAAGACATCTCAGAACAATTATGAGGGTTATCAGTACACAGGAAGGCATCGTGGCAAATGGGACTCAGTCAGGAAGACCCAGATTTAAGAAACTTCGTGACTGGGTGACCCTGGGCCAGTCACAAATTCTCAGTGTCTAGGCAACTCTCTCTGGCAGCACAGGAAGTCTCGTCAGAGGAAACTAGCTTATTACACTCCTGAAATCACAGATCGAGGGGAAAAACCCAACAATGATCATAGGGAAGGTGATGCCTACAGATGAACCTCCTGCTCAGCCCAGCAAGGCGCTTTGTCTTCTAAAATTCTAGCACAGGCTGACAAGGTAAGGTCCCAGTGGATGCCTGCTGTCACAAACTGACCTTGCTCTGAGTCCGTGGAGATGGTCGAGCCAGTACTGTCAGTGCGCACGCGCTCCATGCCCTGCACCGAGAGCTGCTCCAGGCGACGTTTGAGGTAGCGATGCTCACGCTGCAACTGTTCCTTCACGTTCAGGGCTTTCCGGTCCTGTTCTTCCAATTTCTGAGGGGAGGTACGGGGGGGGGGGGGGAGGGGAAGAAGAGAGGACCAGGAGAGGGAAGAAATGAAAAGATAAAGGTCAGCTAAGGCACAGGGCTGGACCGTGACACCTACCTCAAACTCAAAGCCCACCTCACAAGCACAAGGTCAGCCCAAGCGCTACTCAGGGGCCTCACTTGGGTTTTGCTCAGATTACCAGGACACTATTGGGCCCAGGGATGTGTAGCAGTGAAGCATGATTTGTATGAAGACCACAGAGAGCCAACTAGCAATTCGGAGTCAGAAGCAGAAGGGAACATAAGTTCCACAGAGACCTGATGGTTTTCCCAGATGAGACCAATCCATAACACCCTGCAGCAGCCTGTGAAACTTCATCATCACCATCACCAAAAACAGATTCTGGTTCAATAGCCAAGAACCAGTCTCCTGGACCTTCTCTATCCCCCACCATTGGCAAAAATATGGACGATTCCTACTTGGCACAATCTCTTCCTTTTCACCTACCCTCGCACAGCCCGTTCTCTAGCTATGTCCCCTTCTCCATTCCTATCCAAAGGCCTGGGTTTACAAAGTCAATGTTTGCAATCAACTGGGTCTCCTCTACCTCGTCAGGAAAAAGAAGTGAGACTTGGCAGTGAGAGGAGAGGGGAGAAAAGAAGAGGCCGGAAGTGGATGGAAGTCAGATTTTGGCAGAATACCATTTCCCAGATAGCAGTGGAGTACGGCTGTCCTTTGCATTAGGATGTTGACAGGAATCAGAGAGAAAGAAGAAAAGGCAGGAAAGCCTGAGCTCAAATAAAGCCCCATTCGGGAGTCTCTAGAGAAAAAGCCAGCAGAATCATCAACTCCCTGAAGGCAGGGACTTGTGGTATGTTAGCACAGCGCCTTGGTTGTAATGGACATAATTAGGGAGAGGCCTTTGGGATAAATGATGGCACCCAAAGGCGCCCCAATGCCAGCTCTCAATCCTATATTCCTAATGAAGTTGCTTCAGGCCGCTGCTCCGTAGTGTCAAAATTCACAACAGAACATTGCATGCTTCAGAGACTATTTAAAATAATCCCCCCACCCCAGCCCATACCTTACAAACAGGGAAATGAGAGTCCAGATACAGATGAAGTCTGCCAAAGATCGAGTAGTGAATGCTCTCTCACCTTTTCCTCTCTGATTTATGTCATTTGCAAATTCAGTCAGCACGTCCTTTCCCAGTCACTGAAAAATGCTGAGTGGGGCAGGGCAAGAGGGTGGCGCAGTGGGGCAGCCGGCCTGGCCCTGACTTTGTACCTCTTCTGAATAACGGTTCCTTGCAGCCAAGCCACTACCTTATTAGGGCCCCCAGCCCTGGGAGGCCCCGTCTCATCACTCTGGGCCCAAGTTCCTGCCTCAGAGCCTTGCCTCATACCCTGGTTCCTCTTCGCCTGTGGCCTTGCTTTGTTTTTAACAGTCTTTCCCAAGTCTGGAGCCCTGACTCCAAACCCCAATTCCCATGGATGCCTAATGATACACTGGGATACCACTGCAAGCATCCTGCAATGGCCAGATTGTAGGGCCTCACGCCATCTGACACACACGGCCAAGAGAACAGGGGATGGCTTGAAGGCCCCGCCAAAGGACATGGCTATCATAGTGATATGCATTAATCAGCCCTTTAGTGTCTGAGAATTCAGACAGCTCCCAGCACAGCCCACTACATGCCCCCTTTCCCCCAGAGGCATACATAAAACAGAACACAAATACGGCCATGTAGGCAAAGCCACTAACACATCTGGGCTCCCCAGAGCAGTAACGCTCTTCCACAAAGAGGCTTCACCTGGCCCTCTTGTTCTCCCTTCTCTCCACACAGCCAGTTTTACAGTTTGGCCACCACAGAGGCCTGTGGGTCTCCACAGAATCACAGAGCCTCACGGTTTGGGAGGACCATAGAGATCCAGTCCAACCCAGACCCGACCAGGAATCCTCATTCCAGTATCTTCAACCAGTGGCCTACTAACCTCCACTCGAAGACATCCAGTGACAGGGAACTCATTACTTCCTGAAGAAGACTATTTCATTTTTGTATACATCTAATTCTTATGAGACTTTTTCCTTAGACTGAACCAAAATATGCCTCTCTGATGACTCGTATTGTTCCGAGTCCTACCTGTGGGCCCAAGGAGAACAAGCTGAATCTCTCTTCCATGTGACAGGCAGCCTTTTAAGGATCTGAAGACAACATTTTTCACCATTCTTTGAAGAATGTTCCTCTCCAGCTCCAAAACTATGTATGGTCTCTGAGATCCCTTCTAGTTCTAAGCCTGAGACTCTGATTCCAAGTACAGGCTAGATGCATCTCTTCCACAGTCTTCTCTACATGTGTGTGTCCAGAGAAATATTTCTATCTGGCTCAGACCTGTGATTTCGGAGCATCAGGACCAGGAGGCTCTCTCTGCCAAAGCAGGTCAGCATGAACTCTAACTCAAGAGTCTTAGCTGCTAGGGGCAGTCAGGAGCCAAGGGCATGTTCCAGGGTCACGGGGCCAGGATGGGTCAGAGGTGAGACCTGAACCCTGCTCTTACTGATGCCAAGGCTAACCCTTCTCTCTCCCCACTCTGAGCGTCACTTTCCTTAAGCTGTACAAGAATACAATACTTGTACTATATTTTTGTAGTAGCCAAAAATCAGAAGCTAATGGAGTGTCAACCTAATCTTGCTACATGAATATAATAAGACTATCATTGTGCCATAAGAAATGACAAAATATTTCATAGGGAAACTGGGAAGAACTCTATGCACTGATGCAGAATGAAGTGAGCAGAACCAGGAGAACAATTTACACGAGGCCAACAACACCATGAAGAAAAACTACTTTGAAAGACCTTGGGATTCCAATCAACGCAATAGTAAAGGAACTCAGAATATGGAAGATGAAACATGCCATTCACCTCCCACCAGAGAGGCGCTAAACTTAAAACACAGAATTAAGAAATACATTTTCACGCATGGTCAACTGGGGAACTTGTTGTGCTGGACTGTGTATGTTTATGATGATCCTTCCTTCCTTCTTTCCTTTTGTTGTTACAGAAAAGGGAGGGGGGGAGTGACAGATTGTAAAAGCATGTAAAAATAAAGTATGCTTTTCTTTTTAAAAATTTACTGATTTTTTAGTTTTTATATCACCTCTTTTAATTTAAAAAATAAACGCAGGTAAAAATACAAATGCTTTTTAAGCACACATTTGTTTTTTAAATTAAAAAATAAAAGTGACAGAAAAACAAAAGGTATTAGTTAAGTTTTAAAAAAGAAAAATACACTTGAGCTCTTTGATTCAGAGGGCTGTTTTGAAAAGAGCATTTTGGAAACCATAAAGCATTATAGAACTGAGCTGACTTGTTATCATTATTATTACAAAATTAAGTTACACTGAAGAAATGAATAATGAAAAATAGTGAAATGTCTACTTAAAAGGACTTAGTGCTAGAAGGATATTGAGAGATAAGTCTTACGGAATCACAGGCTTTAGGGCTAGAAATGTCATTAGACATCCACTGTCTCATTTTACAGACCAGGAAACTGAGACCCAGAATAGTTAAGTGGCTTGTTCAAAGTTACATAGCTGAAAGGTAAAAGAACTGGGATTTGGACCCAGCCCCCTTCTCTCTAAATTCAGGGTTCTTATCATTCTACCTGAGTCAAGCACAGATGATATATATATATGATATATATATATATACACACACACATATATATATATATATATATATATGTATATCACACACTTTCCCAACCTACTGATTACAGTATGACTCCTAAGAACTCTACCAGGCATCAAATTTAGACTAACTTAGTTGTCATACAAACTTGCTACAATTCTTTAAAAAATATTTTTAAATTGAGATTTTGCATCAATTAATATTGATCACAGAATTCTGGAGATGAAAGGGACCCTTCATTGAGAAGGCTGAGGCCCAGAGGGATGTGGCCCAGCCAAGGTGAAGATGTCAGTCAGTCCAGGGCAGAACCAGGACCAGAACCTGAGGCTGCTTCTTCAAGATCATCCAGTTGAGGGTTTTTCTACCACACTAAGCTGTTTATTAGAACTCCAGAGCAGTTGTTTTTTAAGTGTATATTAAAGAAGGTCATTTGAGTGTCTGTGCCCAGGAGCCACTGGCAAAGGGCCTAGTTTTAAACAAACAGGAATCCAAGCCCTGTTCCCTGAGGGTAGAGGGCCCATTATCATACCTCAGGGTCAAGGTTTCTGAGGGGATCTCTATGTGACTGTTAAAGAGTGAAGGCCAGCAGCAGCAGCTTCTATAAAGACAAGGGCTGCCTAGGGGGATGGAAAATGCCTTAGATTTGGAGTCAAAGGACTTAGGTTCAAGTCTTGACTCAGCTAATTACTCTATGTGTGATCTTGAGCAAGTTACTGGAATCTCTCTAGGGCTCAACTGTAAAGGAGACAATTGCATTAGGTGACCTTTCGGTTTCCTAAGCCTAGTTAGCCAAGATAAGCTAGTCAGAACCAGAGTGGGCACTTAAACCCAGATCTTTCAATTCTGTAACTGACAAACAAAGATGTTGACCAGATGATCTGCCTTGAGGTGCCTTCTAGCTGTAACAGCCACAAGACATCAGGTTCCACCCAGGCAACTGGGCTTCTGCTCTGCCGCTTTAGACCTTGCTGGGTCTCCCCAGGTCTCCCCCACCCTCCTGCTCTTTTCATTTCTCCCTCTGAGAACAACAGTCAAAACAGTATTACCTTTGCTATGGGAAAGAGCACATCAGTCTCTGCCCCCCATCCCTTCTCCCATCAGGGCAGGGGCTGTTTCACTTTTCTGTCTGCATCCCAATACCTAGCAGTCAGTGAATAAACATTTATTGGACACCACTATATGCCAGGCACAGTGCTAAGTACTGGCACACAGCAGGCACTTGATAAATGCTTTTTCATGCACGCATACATTTATTCACAGATTGACATCTCAAGTGACAACACAGGGCAGAACAGAAAGAGCTGGGGGCTAAAGATCGAGAGACCTGGGTTCTAGTCCTGGCCTTGCCCTTACCTTGCTATGTGACTTTACCCAAGACACTAACCCTCTCTGGGCCTCAGCTTCCTCATCTGCAAAAGGAGGGTTTGGGATGAGGTGGTCTCCAAAATCCGTATAAACTCAGATATTCTATGGCTGTAAGGGAGAAGCACAGTGCAGATAATCCCGGGGTGTGTGCCTCTGTCCTGAGGTTGGACTGGGCTGAATCCTTTACTCCAGGGAGTCACTGCATGATGGTACTATTTGGCCCGAAATACTGTTAAGAAGAGCTAGAAGACTGAATGACCTTCCCGTTCCTGTACCCCAGTTAGCCTTATGCCCTGGCCCCCCAGACTGAACCTGAGCCTTGATCAAGGCCAGTCAGGTATGGACAGTCCCCTGGCTGTTCCTTAGAGAATGACTCTTTTGGTCACTCCATTTCACATCCCACAAGGACTTCCTAAAGCTGCCCCACAATCTTACAGTGTGCTTCTAATGCCCAAGTCACATTTTGGATCCAACCCAACCCCACACTTGTCTGAAGATTCTCCAGTATCTCCAAGCATTCGGGGCTAGCTCTTGAGGGCAAGAAGCAGTCAGGCCTGTGGGCAAAGATTCCACCAAGGCTGGGGTGGGTAGAGGACACGAAATATCAGAAGCCCACCCAGACTCACCTTCACTCTTATTCTCTGCCTCTCTTCCTTCCTCTTTCTTTTTTCTGCCTGGAATGAGGCAGTCCTGGCACAATACAGAAATCCTGCTCTATTACATACTTGCCCTGTGGCCTTGGAAAAGTCATTTCTCCCTGTACCTCATTGTGACCTAATGATCCTTGAGAAGTGTGTTTCTGGACCTGTCATTCTTTCTCTTCAATGCCTCTGTCTATCCTTCCTTCTGCCCTCTCTCCCACCACAGAATCCCAGGATCTGAGAGTGGGAATGGACTTCCACCATGCTTTAGTCCAATCCATGTAGTGAAGGTTCTGTATGGTAGAATCTCCACTCTAACAAACACGCTGGCCAAGTGGCTGGCTAGCCTTTGCTTCAATGACCATCAACTGATTCTCATAAAACTTCCTAATAATTAAAGCCATGCAAAAGTGAGATGAACCACTTCAGTAGGAGGCTTCCCCCTCACTAGGGGGTCTCCAAGTGAAGGGAGAATGACCACTCTTTGGGAATGAAGGCGTAGGAAGAGTGGGCTTGCCTTGGTGAGGAAAAGGGTCATTACCTCTTCCTCTAGCGATCAGAGGGGGAGAGGATGGGACCTTCCCAATCAGCAATTCTCTCCTCTTTCACTCTTCTCTGCCTCCCTCCCTCTTTTCTTCCTCCCCACCTGCCAGGTACAAAGAGTGCCTTCTTTCCTTGGGTCAGGGAGAGGCCACCTCTGATCCACGACATCTGAGCTGCTGCACTTCTCTCCCTAGGGCAGGGGCATAGGGGCAGCTGTTCTGCATGCTCTGAGTGGAGCTCACTGGCCCTGCCCATTGGCAGGGAGGCAGTGACCTGCCCCTAACCCTCTGCCCTCCTGAGCTATTCTCCTTCTCTTTCCACCCCCACCCCGGGGGCCCCTTGGCTGGCTTAGGCTAGGGCATCAAAGGCCCCAAAGAGACAAACAAACTCTCGGGGTGGAGCCGGCCATTCTGGGAAGCAAAGAGATGCCTGTCAGCTTTTCTGCTCCTTTCCTTGACCTCCTCCCCTCCCCGCAACCATCCAACAATTAAGACAGTGGAGAGCGCCGAGGTCCTAGAGTTCTTGTCAGGCCTGTGCCATGCCTGCAAAGGCAAAGCTTAAGTGCTTAGGTCCTCAGAGCCCACAGCTGCCAGGTGGGCCTGGGCAGCAGCAGTGGTGGTGGCAGCGGGGGAGTAGTAAGGCTGCTAATATCACAACCCTGTATGAATCAAGTGAGGTACCATCAGTAAAGCCCTTTGCAAACCATAAGCCACCCTCTCCATGATACACCCCTCGTTACTGTCTCTACGGTTCCCAAGCACACTTTTCGCAATGACCCCTGAGAGGCAGGGGCTGTGGTTTTTATCCCAGTTTTTCATACAAGGAATCAAGTTAGAGAGGGAAGGGACTTGCTTGTGGTCACACAGCTAGTGTCAAGATCAGATCCAGGATAGAGGCTTTGAAAAGCTGATAAGAACTGAGATAATTACGAATATGACTGGCCTATCTAGCCCCCAGAACTCAGCTCTATTGGCTGTCTGGGAGAGAGAGAAAGGAGGAGACCTGGGCGCTCCCCTCAGGGAGCTTCTAGTCCCTCTTGGGAGACAAGATTCACACTCACAATTAGAAAAAAAATCAAGTTATCAGCCAAGGACTAAATTGTTTGGTATCATCACATCCTTGTGCATCAGTGCTGAAAGGGATGAGAAGCCGAATGGATGGGCATCCTGAGCCTATGGCAACCCCCAGGAGGGGGCACTTGCTACCCCCAAAGCAGCACATTCCCACACTTGGATGGTTCTAACTTTTAGGAAGTTTTGACTTTGAACCAAATTCTGCAAGTTCCACTCAGTGTTCTCCTGAGGCCAAGCAGCAGAACACATCTCACCTTTCTCCACACACACACCCATCAACAGCATTTCAAATACTGGAAGACCAGCCATCACGTCTCTCCTGAGTTTTCACTTATCCACATCAAAAATGACCTCTGAGTCACTTTGGGCCATGTGGCACAGTGGCTACAGCACCAAACACAGAGGCAGGAAGACTCGCCAGCCTTGACACTTGCTAGCTAGGAGGCCTTGAACAAGTCACCGGCCTTCTCCAAGCCTCTGTTTTCTCATCTATAAATTGGGGATAAATAATACTGGCAAGGCCTGCCCCACGAGGCTGTTGGGAGGCTCAGATGAGCCTTAGTTATCAGTTATTACTAATCTTCACACAGCGCCATGGTCTCCAGTCCCTTCTGCCATGCTAGCAGGCTTCTTTCTCAGAGCACTCCCTAAATTGTCAATGTCTTTGCTGAAATACAGCACCTGGTAGTGCAGAAGCAGGCTGATAAGGGTCACATAAAGGGTACCCCTCTCCTTCCTTGTCCTGAGCCTTATTCTCTCCATGCAGCCACAGGTGACATTAGCTTATATGGCTCATAGTTCACTAGAATCCCAAGATCTCTTTCACATGAACTGTTCTTGGGCCATGTCTCTACTTGTGCCAGGGGAATATTCCTTAAGCCCAAGAGTCAGACTCTCCATTTACCCGAATCCCAGCTGCCTGGTGGACATCCCCACCTAGATGTACAACTAACAACTCAACAGGTAAAAATCCTAACTCATCATTTCCCTTCATCCCAACCCTGCCCACCCTCTGCCTAAACCTGCCCAGCT
The DNA here is from genome assembly GCF_011100635.1 of Trichosurus vulpecula. Taxonomy (NCBI): domain Eukaryota; kingdom Metazoa; phylum Chordata; class Mammalia; order Diprotodontia; family Phalangeridae; genus Trichosurus; species Trichosurus vulpecula. Next base: position 211,015,927 of record NC_050578.1, on the reverse strand, counting down.
TTTCAAATTTCCCATTTCTGCTACTGACGTCACAATTCTTCCCATCTCCTAGGCACACAGTCGTCTTTCAGTTCATGCCTCCCTGACTCACCTCTCAACTGCCTTGGCTGCCCAAACCTGTCACTTCTATCATTATAACATCTCTCACATGTATTCTCCCTCCTCTCCACTGCCACTGCCACCACCCTGGTTCTAGGTTCATTACCACTCGTCAGGACTATTGGAATACCCTCCCACCAGGTCTCCCTTACTTTCGTGTCTAGCCTCCCCAATCCATCCTTCGAGTTTTAGACAAAATTATCTTCCTCGTGTACGGGTCTGATCACGTCACTTTTCTATTCAAAACCTCCTTCGTCCGTCGTGCCTCTCCAATAAAATACTTGGCCTGACATTTCAGGTCTTACACAACCTAGTACCAATTTACATGTCAGCCTTAGTTCACAATACTCTCCTTAGTACAAATCTATGTTTCAGTCCAACTGTCTTGGCTCCTTGAGATTGTCTGACCTCCTCCTGCCCTCTCCTGACCTTGCCCAGGCTTTCCTCAATACCTGAAATGGATCTTCTCCATCTCTGTTGGCTGAAATCCCTCCCTTCATTCCCTCGAGGCCCAGATCTGGTACCATGATGTTAGTAAGAATGGGAAGCCAGTTGGATGGGCATCCTGATCCCACGACGTCCATGATACAGCCTTTCCTGATGTTCCCAGGGGAAGCTCTCCCTCATCAAACCTTTTAGGCCAATTTGTTAGCTTTCTCCTATGCACTTAATCATTTTATTACTGACATATGTATATCTCATCATATTTAATACAGTGGAAGCTCCCTGAGGGCAGAGGACTGAGCATGAGGCCCTGAACATATTTCAGGGATATGTGAAAGGGTGCTGGCTTTACCAATGAAGACTTCATGCCTGTCTCTATGATTTATTAAGAGGAAAAAAAATAGGTCATCCACTGCTGGGCCCCCTTCTGGTGATGAGACTCTCCATACTTCACTGGGCTAGTTCCTTTTTGGATGGCAGACATCCAGTCCACTGCTGGGCCCATATGCAAAGTCCTCTGGCAGGGCATATCAGAGCTTGTGCTCTGCCAGTAGAGCCTTTGGGAACCAAGAATCACTGCCACGCCAAAGGGAAGCATTGCAGGGGGAATGGAAGGCCTCAAGGGAAGTTAAAACAGGAAAAATACTTGGAATAGTATTGTAAGTGACTGTGAATGCAATGTGAGTTTTGAAAAGGGTGGTCCTGTGTAAGGCGGCCAGCAGAGGATTCCTGTAAGCAGAGGGAAAGATCGGAGTGAGGCTCACAAGGGCAGTTACACCAAGTGGGTTCATATAGCCGAGTCAAGTCTTTCAGGAAGGGAAATGGCCCATTTCAAATTACAAGGAATTCTCTATAAGGGAGCCCCTTAGGAACTAGCATAGACAAAAACTTTCCTCCCGGTGTTCAAGTATTATCTAATTCATCCCTTGGTAGTCAGCCTTCTGATGAAGAACCTTTTAGCCAAGCTGGTCCTTAAATAACCATAAGAAGCTAGAGGACACTTCCACGAGGGGCCCAGAGAAGTTAAGTAATTTGCCTGTGGTCACAAAGTAGGAAGCAGCAGAGAACCAAGATTCAAACTCAGATTGAATCAATTAACTTCAAAATGAGTGCTCTATTCACGACACATTATGCCACAACACACAGTCCATCACTAGGCCCATATCTGCATATAGTAGGTACTTAGTATGATTTGTTTTTTTTTAATTGACTGGAACTAAGTGCAACAACATTCTGGAGGAAAGCTTGGTTAGGGTGCTCTCGGGAGGATGCCTGGAGGTGGAGGCTCAAAGCTAGGCTTTGAAGGACACCAGGTCCACCTAACTGTGCTAAAAAGTTTCCAGAGAGCTGCCACAAAGGCCCCACCCCAAGAGAGACAAATATATCCTCTAAATGATGAGGGAAGCAAAAAGCCAGCCTGATCTTGAGCAGGTAAGGTCACTGCCTCCACCTGTGGAAGGTGCTTCCATACCTTGATGTGCATCCTGGCTCTTTTCAAAAGGCTGAGGGTCGTGTGGCGGGTGCTGTCCGGCCCCAGGGGCACAAGCTGCTTGAGCTGTTCCAAATACAACCGCAGTTTGGCTCGTCTGAAACAAACGGACAGAAGGAGGAGGAAGAAATCAGTTCAGACTGTGTTGGCCAGCATGCTGTTCCCAAAAACCAACCAATTCATCTGCTCCCGCTATAGAGTCAGCAGGGCAGCATCGGCAGGGAGTTCGATACCTGTCATCTGCCCTAGGATGGCGCCAGTCCCACCTCGCCACCAAGTTAGCCTGCTCCCGTCTAGCAGGCGATGAAAATCTCCAAGACCACACAACTGAGGGACATCAGAAGTCAGCTTAGTGGTCCTGGTGTCAGACAATCTCAGGTGATGACTGGTTCTGATACTTACTGAGTGAAGGGAGTCAGGGCTTCTCTAAGTTTCAATTTGCTCATCCATAAACTAAGCAAGCTATATGTACCATCTGCTAGGAAAGTGCTTGGGCCTTAAAGCATTCTGGATTTTTGTGTCTTCTGCTCATAGCAGGAGGCCCCTCTGGAGCCCCTCTGAGAAGCAGAGGAGACACAAGTCATCCCTCGCTGGACCCCCTCTCTCTGCACTTTGCTGGACTGGTGGAAGGACGTTGGATCCAGGATGGAAAGACCTGGGTTTGACTAGATGATGGTTGAATCCCTTCTCAAATCCAAAAGTCTATTTTGGAGTTCCAGTTCCTACATAGACTAACCATTATATTCTAGACAAGTCATTACCCCTTTCTAGGTCTTTCTATCTGTAAAATGGGACTAATCCTTAGACTCCTAATCTCCTAAGGTTACTGTGAGGCATGAGCTCTGCAAATGGGAAAAGACTAAGGATAAGATGTGCACTTATCACTAGTGGTTGTCCAACTGTCACTTGAAGATATCCAGGGACAGGGAACTCATTACCTCCCCAAGACTATCCCCCACCATTGTTTTCTCCTTGTGTAGTTCAGACTAGAACCATGGCACTTCAAGCTAAAAGATACCTAGAGATCACATGATACAGGCTTCTTCTCATTTAACAGATGAGGAAATCAAGGTACAGAGTCGAAGGGAGTGCTCAAAGTCACATGACTCACAAAGACCACAGCTGAGACCTGAACTTCAGCCTCTGACTCCCCGAAGGCACTTCAAACCATTATCCTGAAAATCACGAATTGAGAGTTTATGATGATGGAAATGCTGAAGAGACGTGAAAACACCTCACTCCATGCAGCCACCAAGGTGACCTTCTGTCCCTGTTCCTGGAATCTCCTTTGGGAAACAACCTTCACAAGCGTCCCCCAGGAGACCTCAATGGCAGCCACGCAGAGTGGAATGCTATAGGACCATCTTGCCCTCGCCATCCCCCTCCCCCAGGCAGAAAGTTGTCAGAAATAGCTTCCTTTTTAAAAATACTTTCATTTCTCTTGAACACATTTGAAATGCATTTTCAGAATCCCAGCGGACAAGGAAAACTTAGCCAGATCCATTCTCCCCCTTAGCACTGGGGAGGGTGGAGACTGTCTCCCAAAGATTTCCTCTAGTCTGACAAGACCCCCTGGAGAACAGTTCCAGAGTCCCTATGAGCCTTATGGGCTGACATCTGTTGCTGGTTACATAAACGGTTATATAAGTCTTGTTTGGCTGGCTCCTGCCCCACCTCCAAAGGCTACAAGATCAATTCCCACCCTCAGAATCTGTAGGATTTAGAGCCAGAAGAGAGTTCAGAGAGCAGCTACCGCCACCCCCTCATTTTACAGAGTGGGAAATTGAGGCACAGAGAGTTGACCAAGGTTTCATAGTAAGTTGCAAAGTCAGGATTCAAATCCAGGTCTTCTGACTCAACTCTTTCCACTACACTATGCCTCCTCAGGTCGAATGCTTATGGAATTCATGGGTCAAATGAGACCAAAACCACCACCACCACCACCACCGAAATGCTTTCTGCCTATAGAAAACACCAAAAAACACCCAAACCTTGGCCTTCTTGGAGAAGGGAAAGACCAGCTCTACTACAGGTGCAGTCAGGTAGTGCTTTAGGCAAGATTTCCATGCCTCCCTTTCCCAATCCTCCATGTAGGAGGCCTCCATGCCACTGATGGAAACGGCCATGTTTCCCACCCCACCCCCCAAGCACACACTGGATCTACGGCCTATCCCCTTAGTTAAGCATGATATTGCAAACTTCTCACCATGCCTGGAGATGGGAAGTGAAAGGCTCCCCAGGGGACTCCAGGCCCAGAGAGACAGAAAATAACAGGGAGGGAAAAAGCCAATCTGGAAGAAAGAAAGTAAGGTAACCCTAGGCCACAAAGGCTAACTCCTGGCCTCTATCCTTTCACAAAGCACAGAGAATGGGTAGCAGCCACATGAGTAAGGCATGGCTTCATCAATTTGTGTGTGTGTGTGTGTGTGTGTGTCTCAGAGAGAGAAAGAGAGGAGAAAGAGAAGGGAGAGAGAAAGAGAAGAAAGAGAGGGAGAGAAAGAAGAGGAGAGGGGAAGGGAAATAAATAGAGGGTAGAGGAGAGAAAAGAGAAAAAGAGAGAAGGAGAAAAAGAGAGGAGGAGGGTAGAGAGGGAGAAGGGAGAGAGGGAATGAGGGAGGGAGGGAGAGAGAGAAGGCTCAAGACAGCAGAGAGGAGAAAGAAGAAAACTCATGCTATTGTTCTGGGTCATGGGTTGTCTTCTTCCATGAAGACTGTCCTCCTCCTTCTCATGGTATGGAGGTGACCCTGGGCTTTTAAGACTATGCTGGTGGTGCACAAGCCTTGGAAGGGTTTCAAATAGAGGCCATTAATAGTGTGTCTGACATCCAAGCACCAGCCTACGTGCAGCAAGGATCCTCACTAGTCTGGAAAGCTAGCAGCAGAGTGATAGATAATATTGGGGGGGGAGGGGGAAGGACAGCAGAATCTGTTTGTTTTAGTTCAGACAGCCTGGTAGGCCAGGGATCACTGACCTGCGGGCCAGGACACTGGGGTTCTAGTCGCCACTCAGTTACTTTTGATGTTTCTGACTTTGGGGGAGAGACTTAACTTTTCTGGGCTCATCTGTAAAATGGAGATGTCACTTAATCTGCTTGGAGGCAGAAGTCTGGGTCTGAAAGTGTCTAAAGCACAGCTGAACCAAGAGCAGAAGAGTGGGGAATTAACAGGATGGAGGAAGAAAAAAGTGGGGATTCAGGTTAGGTTTTTGTGACTTGCTGGGGTCCCCAGTACTAGATGGTATCTCTTGTCACTCTGACATTCTGTGTCCTGTGTTCTTCAGGCCTTCTCAGCTCTCATATTCTGTAATTATGTGAAGTCCCAGAGAACTTTGGAGGATTGACAGGGATAGAGAACGTCTGAGAGAACGTCTGAGCTGGAAGGAACCTTAGAACAGATCCCATTGAGTGTCAGAGCTAGGATGGCCCTTCGAAGGTAACCACAGAACATCACAGAGTAAGACGTGCTAAAATTGAACAATCTGGAATTTGCCAGTCAACAAGCATTTACTAAGAGCCCACTAAGTGCCAAGTACTGTGCTAAGCATCTCGAAATACAAAGAAGGGCAAGAAACAATCCTGCCCTCAGGGAGCTCCCAGTCTGAGGGGGAGACAGCTGTACGAATAAGCTGCCTACAGGGTAAACTGGGAATTATCAACAGAGGGAAGGTACTGGTATTGTTTGTTGTTGTCATCCTTCATTCTAGAAGAGGACCCACGACAACAGGAGGGTGATGTCTTGACATGCAAGTGAACTGGATTTAAGTGAGGCAGGGCTGTGCAAAGTCATCAGCCTCACTCTCTCCTCCAGAGTTCAATGGCAAGACATAGGTCAGGACCACCAGATGCAGTGGAAGACCTTGGCCTTTTTAAGCTAAGGCCTTTCCCAGGTCTCAGTTTGTCTGAGGCAACACCCATTCAGCAGTTAAAGGCTAGATAAGAATTGGGGTAAAAGATTGTCTGCTTTTGCCTTCACAAAAGAATCAATGGGGGAGGGGGAAGACCACAGTTTCTGGCCAGAACAGAAACAACTGCTATTTACGCTCACTCTGAGCCATCAAAACCCAAACAATGAGCAAGTGAGGCTTGGGCTGGGGCCTATTCGGTGAAAGCCAGAGAGACCTGACTATGCCTTTAAAGTAGCATTAAGCATAACAGGAAAAGCTTCTTGTAGAAAGTGGGATTTTAGCTGAGACCTGAAGGAAGTCAGGGAGGCCAGGAAGTGGAAGTGAGGAGGGAGAGAATTCCCGGCAGGGGGGACAGTCAGTGACAATGAAGGCTGTTGGGAGATGGAATGTCTTGTGAGGAACAGGAAGGAGGTCAGTCGGTGTCACTGGAGCACAGAATACATGGAGGGAAGGAAGATGGGAGAAGAGTGAAAAAGAGGGGACCAGGCCATAAAGGGCTTTGAACATCTGACAGAAGATTTCATATTTGATCCTGGAAATAAGAGGGGAATAACTAGGGTTTATTGAATGGAGCTGGAAGTGATGAAATCAGACCCGAGCTGGAGGAACATGACTTTGGCAGCTGAAAGGAAGACAGTCTGGAGTGGGCAGAGCCATCAGCAGGCTAGAGTAATGATCCAGGCATGAGATGATAAAGGTCTACATCAGGGTGGTGGCAGTGTCAGAGGAGAGAAAGAAGGGGGTGGATGTGAGAGGACAGGGAAAGGTTGAATATGGGGGGGATGGGGTCAGAGGCTGCTGATGGCTGAAGTCTGACCCAAGGAAGCAACAGTGGGTGGATGACAGTGAAGGTTTCAATACTTCCCTGACCTGGATATGGTTCACAAAGCAGCAGCAGGAGTAGCAGGATCCTAAGATCATACACCTGGTGCTAGAAGAGACCTAGAGGTCACCCGGTCCAACTTCTTCATCAGACAAATAAGAAACTAAAGCCTAAAGACGGGGAATGTCTCGCCTAATTCTGCTAAAGCCCAGGATGCAGCCCAGGTCTTGGGACAATGTTCTTTCCACTAACTTCGAGCTTAGCTGTCAATACCTGAGGGAGCCAGTACACTCAGGCCTCTCAAGGTCCCACCACCTCCCAGTCAGGCACACAACAGTTTAACTGAACCCTATGGGGAGGAGGCCGACATCCTCCTGACCTTCCAGACACTGCTAGCTAAGCCGACATCCTGAACCACTCCCGGCCTTTCTCCATTTAGAGAACTTCCCCTTTGGTTCTTTTTCCATTTCCATCCATCAGGGATGATACTGACCCTCAGATCTCAGGGGTGCTTTGTTCCTCACCAACCCGAGGTCAGCAGAGATTCAGCAGTTACCTGTGTTTCCAATTCAATTTAACAAGTGTTGACGTGCGTACTGTGTGCCAGGCCCCCAGAGCAGAAAGACAAAAACTAGAAAATCTGCCCTCGAGGAGCTCACACTTAACTAGAAGAAAACAGGAGGTCTGCACCATTCCCCATGTTAGACTCTAAGGGCCATGGGGCAGGCACATAGTCTCTCTCTGGTGCAGGATACCAAATGAAGGGACAAACTATGGTTATGTAGGTGCCTTTACCAAAACTCCCATTTGCATCTCACCTTCAATTCAGTTGGCACTCACCAAGTACCTGCTATGGGTAAGGCCTTGTGCTAGATGCCAGGGATCCCATGTCCTGAGCCTCCACTTAGGCCCAAGGCACTGGCAGTGTGCTCACTGGAATCCAAAAGCAACACAAGGCAAGAAAACAGAACTGACTCCGGGCTCAGCAAACCTAGGTGCAAACCCCAGACTGGCTATAGCTGCTATAGTGGTCATCAGTGAGCCATTCCCGCTCCACTAGGTCTCAGTTTCCCCCTCTTGGAAGGTGGACCAGGTGACTACTATGGTCTGTGCTAGCTCTGAGAATCCATGTTCTATGATTCAAGACTCTGGGATGCTAGGATTCTGTCATTTTAAAAATCCTATTATTCTTACATTTGATGGCTCTCAGTCTTATGAGCTAACAGGCTAGCCAAGGGAATTCGGAGAAGGCAGTGAAATCAGAAGCATGGATGCAGAGATGTTAGGGGTCCTTCCCTCCCTGGAAGGTGTTCCTATGCCCAGGAATGGCCCCACTCAGACGCAGGATATGAGGATCTATGTGGTGTGATTTGGGGCTGGAGAAGCTTCCTCTGACCACACCGCCCAACAGATATGCCCCAGTCTACCACAATGCCCAGAGTTCTTTTTCTAGAGAGCTCTGAAGGCTTTTCAGTCTCCTATGCGAGGGCTAACTCCCAGAAGGAGAAACCCTCAATCAAGCTATAGTTAACACCTCATTAGGGATAAGATAGGAACTGAGTAGGATAGAAAAAGAAGGGAAAGGACATTGGGAGACAGGGGGCACAGTCCTCACAAGGTCTGCCAGAAGTTTCCCTCAGGAGCCTAGAATTTAAAATTTCAGCCTGGGGTCTAAGGTCTTTGGGGAACAGGGAGGGGGCAAGTACAGTGTGTCCTGCCAGACTGGCACCCACCATCTCCCTGTGCTATTTGGCTGGGGTTTTACTCTTCAGTTTCATGAGTCGGCCTCACAGGAGATCTAGGTGTCTACTGGGTCTGTGCCACTGAGGCTCCCCTGCCAGCCCACAGCCCTGGTGCCCAGTAATGTGGCACTGCCCAGATCATATGTCAGGCGGGCTCTGAAGCCCAGGAATGGACCAAATGTTTTCCCCTCATCAATGTATAAAGGCAGAACCTTGGTACATTGTATCTCAAACTTGACAAGATGGTAGAAAAAGGCCTGAGAAATTCTCTCTGGGCTACACAGTCCAGAGAAAGGGGGAGAAAGACAAGTGGAAATGGAGGGTGGAGTGGGGAGAGGACCAGGGACTCTGAGTCCAGTGTCCCATCCACCATGCCATGCGGGCCATTGCCTTCAAGTCAAGTTCAAATTCACCCTCCTGGCATTCAAAGCCTTCCACAGTCTAGCATGCCTCAACTCTTCTAGAATTATATCACTTCCGCCTGGACTACCCTCTGCCTCTCCACCCCAAACCTGTGTGGTGCTTTCATGTTCTAGAAACACTAATGGAAAGTGCTCCGTAGTCTTCATCTGAGAACATCGAGTCCTCTGTCCACATGGACACATGTTTGTCATGTGGGTATTTTGAAGTCCCAGCTCCTCAACCTATTTAACAGCTGGGTCATCTTAGATAAGTGACCTGGCCTCTTTTACCTTCTGCTGTCTCATCTTTTTCTGAAAATGTGGATACCAATAATACTTGGAATGTCCATCTCCCAGGGGTGCTGTGAGAAAGAAGTGAGATAATAAACACAAGTGCCCTCTAAGCCAGAATGCTCCACAGACATGTGAGCTCTTAGTAGTAGTAGCGCCATTAATCCCTAAGGCTTCTGGATTTGAGGGGAGGGGTGGGGGATGGAAAGTGGAAGCTTCATTGTAAATTCAAACCTGAAATAGAATCAAATTTGAATCTTTCCTTCCTTCTTTGACTACAGGGTTTGCCCTCAGGCTGGGATTCCTTCTGCCCCAGATGCCAAAGGCACCTAAGGAGCGGCTGCAGAGGGATCCTGGGAGCACTGCTGGACCACGGACTCTGGGGACGCCTCCAACAAATGGCCGCTGAGAACTGGCCAACCGCTTCCTAACAGCTATAACCCTTCCTGGGAGGGGCAGAGGCTCTGAAACTAGAGAAATGACATTCTCAGGCCAGTCCCCTCAATGTCTCCTCTCCACCTGAATGTCCTCCCTCTCCGCTCCACCCATCCTTTAACAAACATTAATGGCTGCCCTGTGCTAAAGCTCTGGGGATACAAAGTTTCATTTTGAAATTACATAAACTGTACTCTCAAGGCATGGACAATCCACTCTACTTACTCAAGTATGATAAACAAAGCAGATTGTGAAGGGGCAGGGGTGGGTAAGAGAAGCAGAAACCCAAAATTCATTGACTTGCCCAGAGCCACACAGTGACTTGAGGCAGGGTCTGTGTTCGGGTCTTCCTGACTCCTAAGCCTAGCAGTCAATCCACTGCTGTATCCAATTGCCCAACTCAGCATTTTCAACCACACACATTTGTTATGCACCTACTATGTTCAAAGCCATGTGCCATGTGCTTGGTGCTGGGAGTTCTGTTCCCATGTGTTGATTAATTTCATTAACATCCTTTAAAATGAAAATAAAATAATTTTGGAGTAGGCACTAGCACCTGGGAGAGGAAAATCTCAAAAGGCCTCATGTAGGAGGATTCTAAGAAGGAGCGCAGAGGGAATGCACTTCAGGCATGAGGTACAGCTTGGACAAAAGCACGGGGGGAGGAAATGCAGTTTTTGAATGTGAGAAACTGAAAGGAAGCCAGTTTGAGCTCAGGAAGGGAAGTTATGTATGAACAAACTAGAAAGGTGGGTTGGAGCCAGGCTGAGAAGGAATTTTGTTGCCACAGAAGGGCCTGGAGTCAATGGGGTAGGTGAGAGGTCATTCCTATGCTGGCCCTTGTTCCATCAATCATCTCCTTTCCTGAGTCTTCAGTCTCTTCTATACTGGCTCCTTTTCTCTTAGTTTGCCAGCAAGCCTAGTCTTCACTATAACAATAACAAATAATTATAATAGCTCACATTCTAAAGAACTTTATAGTCACAAAACTCTTCATTACAACCTTGTGATGTAGGTGGGCCAGGTATTAGCAAAAAAACACAATGGCAAGAAATTAAGTCATTTACCTAAGACCACACAGTTAATGCAGGGTTAGAGCCAGGATCTGAACCCAGGTCTCCTAATCCCAAGTCCAGGATCCCCATTCAAAAACACCCTCCCACTGACCCTGCAAGGGCCAAGCTGCCCCCGGGTCCTTGCTGCTAAGAAGGCTGGCTAACATGAAAAGGGGAAACATCCTGGAACAATCAGATCGCTGGGTCTGGGAGGGCCCACTCATCACATCAAGGATCATGGAGCAGTGGAGACACAAGAGATATCAGAGACCAAGTAGCAGGCTGAGCACAACCTGCATGATCTGGGGGTAGGAAACCAACAGCAACCCACCACCTCACCATCACCCTGGGAATTCAATTAGAAGAGAGCCTGGAAGCTGCTCAGTCCAAATCTCCATTTCAAAAGCTTCAATTTCCACTGAAGCCCTCAACAGTGAAACGGCCTGCTCGGTGGCCCAGCTAGGAAACGGTGGCAAGGCCTACACTCAAGCCCCCATCTTCCAACTGGATCTGGTGCTCTGGGCCAAAATGAAGAAGGCAGAAGACATTGGGCTGCGTGTGACTTCTTACCACCTAAGCCTGCAAATAGGGATGCTGAAGGTGGAAGAGACTGGGAAAATGTGCCGCAGACCTCAGAAGCTGCTGCATTTGTAAAACACTTTATTTTAGTTTGCCACATTCTCCTCCTGAGGCCTGTTTATGCAGCTCTTATTAATGACCACAAACTATCACATCTCTTTCTCAACTTCCAGATTTACAAAATTCTTTTCCCTGCCTAATATCCCTGCAAGGCACAGGGTTCAGGTATTATTCTCCCCATTTTACAGATCAGAATACTGAGGCCCAGAGCAGGTAAAGGCTGACTGATCACACAGTTAGCAACCAGCAGAGTCAGGATTCAAATCGGAGTCTTCTGACTTCCAAGTTGGCTCCTTCCCCAAACCACGCTGGCCTCAGGAAACAAACACTGGGTTACTAAGTCGCCTGGGACAACCGAGCAAGTACGGGGTGCTTCCTCCCAGCTCACCACGGCCTTTCAGAGAGAATCCAAATCCATTTTTCTTATCTCGGTGGTTTCTGGAAGCACTTTGTCCGCTACCTAATGACAAAGCGGCTTTGGGCACTTGTGTCTCAGCCGTGCAGCCCGGGGGAAACACTGTGTCCTGGGCTTAGGAAATGCAGGCCCGATCTGTTTACTTCCTGGGGCTGGTCCATCAGCAGCTTCCAGGGGTGAGGACTGGCAAGGACTTCTTTTGGGAAAAAGAACGGGAGGCGCTAAATTTAGGAGATTCTGTCATCAGGCTCTGTTCTAGAATCTGGGCCTCCTGAGAAAGGAAGCATTTAGTCTTCTCACTGTCCCCTCCTCGGCAGCCCACTGCCCTGACCCTTTAGGCCTGATCAATTCAGAAATTGCCTCCATTTTCTAGACCTGGAGGGCTAGAGAGAGGAAGGACTTGGAATCCTTCCTTCTTTCCTTCAATACTTAGACTTCCCTCCGAGGGCTTCCAGTTTAATCTGTATCTGAATAGGAATCTCCCTTACTCATCCTTACCCAGACTCCACTTGAACACCAATAGTGATGGGGAACTCACTACCTCATGAGGCTGCCCACTGTACTTCTGGATACCTTTGACAGTAAGGAAGCCTTCTACTTAAACTCACTGCTACTTCTACCCACTGCTCTGAGCTCTGCCCTCTGATCTGATCACCATGGGCACTCTCTCCACTAAAGCAGATAGCAGCCTCTCCTCAGAGTAGTAGACATTCTTCATGGCTTGTAGCAGACAAGAAATTCTTTACCTGGTGCCCAAACTTTCAGCCCAGGAAGAACTCAGTGTCCAGGGACACAAAGGCACATAAAGCTTTGCTCATGACAGACGCTCATTCTAGGCCAGAGGGACAACTATCCCTTTCACAGAGGCATGGGGTCCCAAGTCTGCTGGATCAGGGAAAACCCACACAGTTGTTTCCTAAATTCTGCTCAAGGGATAGATAGAGCTGTGTACCTGAGTCAGAAAAGACTCGAGTTCGAGTCCCGGGTTCTGCCGCTGTGTGACCGGAGCCCCACTGTCCTCATCTGCAAAATCATAATAATAGCACTTGTGCTACTTGTATCATAGGGTTGTCATGAGAAAACACTGTGGACAGACAGCTTTAGGGAGCAAAGGTCAAGACCTGCCCAGGTCCCAAACCCTGGGGGCCGTTCATGTTCCCAAATGGGGCAATTTCAAATCAACACGATCATTTTTCAATCCAAAGTCGGGAGTTGGGAATGATGCAAAAACCACTAAGTGATATGGAAGCAGAAGACTGTTGATTTTAAACAAAAAAGCCCCGCAGGGGCCAGGTAGCCCAACCTCCTTATTTTACAGATCAGAAAACTGAAGCCCGTAGAGGTTACGGGACTTGGCCAAGGTCATGTCCCTAGCAAGCAGCAAAGGACTGCGTGCGGTCCAGGGAGGGGTCACCCAGGCAAGACTGGGACAAGAGGCTGGACTTTGTGACCTGAGGTCCCTTCCATCTCGGAGATTTTATTACGTGGGGGCTCTCTTAGAAACGTCATCCAAGCAGCAGTGCCAGGGTTCAAACCAAGGCTCCCAAGCGCCAGCTTCAGGATTTTCCCTACCCTTATACCTGCCTTGTTTCCTACTGTGTGTAGAACACTGCTAGACACTAAAGAAAAAACAAGGCCTGAAGAAGGTCCGGACTAAGGCCCTGCCTCCCTGTAGCTCAGTCTAACTGGGGAATAAAACGGAGATACCCACATAACATCACACGGCGCCTGCACCACTGAGATGAGTTCATGTGCTCTGTGTTGGCTGGCTTCAAAGAGGGTGGTATTTAAAGGCAGGAATTCAACACTAGAAGGGGGGAGGGGCAGGCATGCTAGATATAAGGAAAGCACATGACCTCGACTTTCTAAGCCTCAGTTTCTTCACCTGTAAAATGGAGGTGAAAATATATATACTATCTACATCACAGGGTAGTAAAGGAAATGCTTTGTCACTCTTAAGATATGAAAGAACTTTTGTGTTGTTCATTTTTTTTTAATCAACTTCCCTTTGGCCTGGCCATTTGAGGAAGCATGCATGCCCTGTCCCCCTCAGGTGCTGTTTCCCAGGCTTACTCCCATCATTCCAGCCTCACCCAACCTAGTCCCCAGGGCCCCATTTTGGATAGAGACAAACGGCTGTTACAAAAGAAAAAAAAAAGGATGTGGGCCCAGATTTGAGGAGCTTCCAAGTTAATGCAGAGGTACCCCTCCAAATTATGAGGAAAATGTAAAATCCAGGCAGCCCACAGGATGTTTAGGCATACACCCCACTACACGGTAGCCCAGGAGAACAGTGTGAATCATGAACTTGGAGTCAGGAGGCTGGGTTCAGACCACTTATTTATTAGCTGTGTGACCTCGGGTAGATCACTTCCGTCTTTCCTTTGCTGCATGCTTTGTGCATGTCACTATCTAACCTGGATAAGAGCAGACACACTGCTCAGCACAAAGCTCTTGGTATAACTGTGGGTAACAAAACATCTCATTCTGGTCACTTTTGTTTTGTTTTAATAAGCGTGGGTGGGAGGATGTCTACACTAAGAATTTAAAAGCTCCTCACAGTTTCCATTTCCTTGTCTATAAAATGAGAATACTAATCCTGGCATCATTTGCCTCACAGGTATGTTGGTAGGACAGCACCTTGGAAGCCTTAAAAGCTAGAAACATGGGTGCCACAGGCACTGAACGCCAGCGTCTGGCACGTGGCTGGTGCTTAATAAATGCTTGCTGATTGACTGAAGGAATATTGGTCCTGACCTTCATCATTTAATGGCATAGAGCTCCCTGTCCCCGGGCAGTTCTCAAGCAGAAGGCTAGACGGCTTTACGAGGTCCGGGAGGTTCTAGAAAGAGACTCCTGTGCAGGGAGGTTCTAGACCAGGTCCTCTCCAAACGCCTCTGCAGCTCTGACAATCAACATAAGGAAATCCTAACTAAGCAGGGTCTGCCTGCAACAGGACTAGGAGGCAGAAAAAGGGAGGCTGGGTTCCTCCAAGGAGAGAGGGCACCACCGCAAAGTCACAAAGCCTCGGGAGGACCGGGATGGTTTCTACAAGCTTACCATTCGTGGTGCCCTAATCCTAGCTACAGAAAAGGCCATTTTAAAGTCATAAATGACAGGAAAATAGAGGACCCCGAGAAGCAAAGGGACTTGCCCAACCAACTTATTAAGTACTGTTGATTAGTACCATGACTACTACCGGTTCCTGTTTCTTTACTGTTTTAAAGTTGATACAGGATTTTTCTCGCAACCACTCTATGAAGCAGATGATATAGATCTGTATCACTGTGCCCATTTTACTGATGAGAAAACTGAGACACAGGGCCTGCAGGATTCAAACTCAAGGCTTCCCGCTCCCTTCCCACAACAAAATGTTTTGACCACACTGGCCTGGGAATAAATCATACAAATCTACGGCTCCTGGTTGGTCTCTCAAACCCCAAGGTTTCAGGGGCAGAGGTTCACCATTCCTTTGGACGGGTCACTTCCTCAGGCTCTGCTTTTTCTGTCATAATCCAGCTGAGGGTAGGCTGCTGAGGGGACCCAAAGGCTCACTCAGCCCCACTTGGCAGGGAAAGGCAAGGAAAAGAAAGGCGCTGGGACTCAGGAACAAGCCTCACAGAAGCCATCCTCCAGCACTGGGCGGAGGTCGGGGCCAGAACACCAACAATTTAAGGAAGTAACAGAAGACATTTCCCAGCTGGGGAGCCAAGGGAGGGAGGAAAGGATAAAAGAAGGAGGAGGAATAAAGGGCAAGGCCTTTGGGAAAAGGATGCCCTTTTCTACCAAGATACAGAAGATGTGACAGGCCTAGTCAAGGATCCAAAGCACCACTAGAGATGACCGTCTTGTTTAGGCGACTCAACTAGTGGAAAGAGCTGGAGCCAAGTAGTCACAGACTGGAAGTCCAGTTCTGTCACTAACTCGCCATGTGCCCTCAGGCAAGTTACCTCCCCCTTCCCTACGACTCATGTTCCTTTGTAGAATGAGTGAGTTGGGTTAGACGGCCTCTAAGCTGCCTTCCAGTTCTGACATTCTAGATTCTAAGATCCCTTCCAGTTGACATTCCGTGTTCCAACCATTTCTAGCTTTGACATTGTGTTCTAAAATGTTTCCAGCTCTGACATTCTGTGTTCTAAGGCCCTTCCCAGCTTTGACACTGGGTTCTAATATCCCTTCCAGCTCTGACATTCTGTGTTCTAAACTGTCTCCAGCTCTGAGATTCTATGTTCTAAGATCTCTTCCAGTTCTGACATTCTGTGTTCCAAGCATTTCTAGCTCTGACACCGTGTTCTAAAGTGTCTCCAGCTCTGACATTCTATGTTCTAAGATCCCTTCCAGTTCTGACATTCTGTGTTCCAAGCATTTTTAGCTCTGACATTCTGTGTTCTTAAGTGTCTCCAGCTCCAATATTCTGCAGTAAGGTCCCTCTAGTTCTGATTGCCTATACTCTAAGGTTCTTTTCCAGTTGAGACATTTCACATTCTACGACTTGAGTACATGGTTAGAGTCTAGTGGGAAGCAGCAGTGTGACGTCATGGAAAGAATCTCAGCCTCAGACACATTAGTCCTAATCTTAAGTCCCAGCTCTGCCACTTATAACCTGTGTAACCCTGGGCAATTTGGGGGCCTTCTCTGGGCTCCAGTTTCTCTAGCTCTAAACCCTATAAAGCCTGAGACTCTTGGAACACAGGGGAGGCAGCTGGGGGCACCCTTTGGAATAGCTCATTTGTAGGAAGTGACCTCACAGATCCCCTACCTCAACCTCCCTCTCAGTACAGAGATCTAGGGTGCTGAACCTTACTTACTTGTTCGGCCAGGAAGTGGGCATGGTCATGTAAAAAGGATGAGACCTGTCTTTGAGCACCCAGACCTCAGAGGGTTGGATGTAGATGGAGAGATAGCTGAATAGGGTGGAGGAGGAAGGAGAGGAAGGGAGAGTTGTCCTGTCCCTTTCATGGAGATCAGGCTGAGTTTTGCAGGGAACCCCTCCCCTAGACTCCTGCACCTCTGCGGCTAGCATAAACCAGCTCCAGCAAGAATGGGGCTGCCTGCAGGACTCATGCAGCTGAGGAGGAAAGTTAAGCTCAGAGAAGCCACGTCCCTTGCCCAAGGTCACATAGGTAGGCAGTAACGAGCCAGGAATCAAATGCAGGCTGTCTGACTCCTAGAGTGGCTCTCCCTCCAAGTGCAGCTTGGGTATCCCTTGCCCCTGCCACTAGAGACCTTTCCTCATCTCCCAAGTATCCATCAACTCCCTTAGGGATTATTTTGTCTGTACTTCCTCTTTAAGGGAAGGGATTGGTTTCCCTTTTGTTTTCCTGTCCCTAGTGCCTAGCACACAGTAGGTGCTTAATAAAGGCCTACTGAAGTGAACGGAATTTTTTAGTATAGCATGCTTGCCTGCAGACACATGAATACTTTCCTTATTTTCACCCCCACCCCCAAGGCCTTCCAGTGCATTCTAAAGGGAGCTCTATGAAGAAGATGCATGCTCACTACAGTGGGCTGCCCTGGAACCCTTCTCCAGGAAGGCCTCCCCTCTCCTAGGAGCTGATAGCAGGCTCTGCCCCTCTGCTGCTGTTGCTGGGGCATTGGGCTCCAAAGCCAAGGTCATCTCCAGCTCTGCCATCTAATGAGGGTCTTTCAATCCCTCTCTGCTCCTATCATGTGAGCTTTGTCCCCCAAAGCAGATAAGGGTGTGGCCAGCCCGTGGGAGCTAAGTCTAAGGTTCAGTTTCCTCTTAAAATGGGTCCATAGAACTTGCGTGACCTGTACCAGTGTTGTTTTGAGGAGAAGGCTCAGTGAACCTCAAGGTGCCACGGCAGTGGTTGTTCTTATCTGAATCCTGGCTCAGTATCTGACTCCCATTGTGACCTCTGAGCCCCGCATGGGGCTAATTTCCTGCCCTCTCAGCCTCCCCAGAGGAGCCTGGATGGGAATGCTCCCTTAGGAAATGTGATCTTGGCAGAAACTCGAGGTATGTGAGAGTATGTGAGACATCAGCTGCAGGGGGTCAGGGAACACAGAGCCCTACGTGAGTGTCGAGCCACTCCCCAGGTGGCCCGCTGTTCTGAACCTTCTGTCCCCAGCTCAGGCTCTTCTAGACAAGGGCCTCTCTGGGGAGACTCCCCTTCCAGGAAACACAAGCTGCAGAACTGTGTGTTCTGGCCCCACCTAGGGCCTGAAATGACCAGGGAAGGCAGGCAGGCCGTCCCTTTGACCCCAGACATTTACTAAACACCT
This sequence comes from Trichosurus vulpecula, assembly GCF_011100635.1. NCBI lineage: Eukaryota > Metazoa > Chordata > Mammalia > Diprotodontia > Phalangeridae > Trichosurus > Trichosurus vulpecula. Next base: position 210,997,944 of record NC_050578.1, on the reverse strand, counting down.
GTGGGCAGAGGACAATGTCTGCTTCACGTACCCAGGTCTGGTTCGGAGGGGGAAAGATGTATGATGTACGGGTTACAGGAGGTGGCTGGGAAACTGGGCACACTTTCTCTTATCATCAATCAGCACCACCACCACCACCACCACCACCACCACCGTCATCATAACACAGTATTTAGAGGTAAAAAGGGACCCCAGAAATGATTTTCTCCAGAGATTCTTAACCTGCAATCTGTGGATTTTAAAAAAATTTGCACTTGATTACTATATTTCAAGATAACTAGTGCCCACTACAAACCTATGGATTTTACTTTACACAACATGGTTCTAAGAAAGGGTCCTGGCTTTACCAGACTGCCCAAAGGCATGACACAAAAAAGATTAGGAATCTCTAATCTAATCCAAGTCCTTCGTCTCACAGAGGGGGAAACTGAGGCCCACGATCACCCAGCTAGTGATTCACAGAGCTGGGATGGGAAGCCAGGCTTCTTGACTCCAAATCCAGTGATCTCTCCACTACGATGTCCTAAGGATAAGAACTTACCTTTCTGGAATGCCTTACGGTTTCCTTGACAGTCCCTGAAGGGAACAGTCCCAGGATTATTCTATTTTACAGAGAACTAGGGATCAGAGGCAGGAGAAGGCTCAGCCAGGGTCCCTTCCTTAAGAAGGGGCAGAGTCAGGATTCTAAGTGAAGGCTGTGATCCTGGGCCCCCCATTCTACTTCTCATTACAGGATACAACCTGCCTGACCCCTATCAGGCAGCACCTATTTTATCCCCTGGAGGGCCCCTTTTCCAGCACTACTCACTGTACCGAATCTCAGAACATAACAGCTGGAAGTAGGCAGGGGGTGGAAAGGGCCCTCTGAGATGAATCATTTAATCCTTGACCCTTAACACAGAAGGGGAGATCAATAGGACTGTTCCCAGTTGACAGATGGGGAAACTGAGGATAAGAAAAGGGACTCTTCCTGAGGTCACAGAGAGTGTCAGTGGCAAAGCAAGGCCTGCTAGCCCTCACACTGCTTCTCCTCTTCAAGGCTGCATTAATCCACATTAAACCACAGAGACAGGACAGCTTTCATTTCTACCATCCCACGCCTTCTGCCCCTCCCTCCCTCCCCAGCCTTCAGGAGCTCCTAATGGAGCTCCCCAGCAGTGGAGAGCCTCATGTTACATAAGAGTTTCATTTCTGGGCAGCTTATAAATAATTGGATTTGTGTAACTGCAAATTGGCTTTTTAAATGCATGAGAGTGATGCTCAATATTGAAAGAAAAATCATTCCCAATTTATACTTTTGTTTCATTTTCCTATTCCGAGTTTACATGAAGTTTTCTATGCTCCCTAGCAAGGGAATAAATCCCAGGAGCACAGAGTCTCAGAGCTGCAGGATATGGGGGCCGGTGGCCGAGGGGAACCTAGTCTGGATCCTTTGTACAAGTAGGCTCACTTAAATGCCTCCATCAATGGGAAAGTCAAGCTGGTTTTACTAAAGTGACTCATTATGGGGCCCTAGGTGACATGGATAGTGCACTGGCCCTGGAGTCAGGAAGACCCAAGTCTAAATCTGGCCTCAAACATGTACTAGCTTCGTGACCCTGGGCAAGTCACTTAACCTTGACTGCCTTAAAAAAAAAAACCAACACCCACAGTAAAGTGGCTCATTCCACGTTTGGATACTGCTAATGATTATCAAGTTTCTCCTTATTCAGGTCTGGAACCTACCTCTTTGCAACATCCTGCCCTTGTCCTCCCACCCATAGGAGAGCCTCCCTCTCAAGGTCATACGCAGAGGGGTCAGGGTATGGATGTGCCGCTCCTCCCTCCCTACTCCAGATTTGACTGGGCATCCATCTCCTTTGCACAGGGCCCCATGTTTTCTGTTACAAACATGCAGATGCCCTGGAAGACCTGTGTCTGCATGCCACTTTTGTTACTATTACTACTACCAGTATATCGCTCAGCCTCAGTCGTCTCATCTGTAAAATGAAGGGACTGAACTAGATAGCCCCTAAGGCCCCTTCCGGCCCCCGGCCCCCACCCCCAGGGTCCTATGACTAGGATATGGCCCCTGTCCTCACAGAGCTCACAATCTGGAAAGGGTACAAACAAACACAATATTACAGAGAATATGGGAAACCTAGAGACAGAAGAACAGGTCATTTCGCAATAGAGTTGGAGGGAAGAGGAGAAAAGAAGGATCTCAGAGCTGGAAGGAATCTCAGAGTCACTGGGAGGCTTCTAACCTTTGCATGGAAAAAAAAAAAGGAAGAAAGAGGGAAGACAGTATGGATTCTACAAACAAGGGGCCAATGAGTCTGATCTTGGATTCCTGGCCAAATTCTAGAACCTATTAGTAAAGCAACAGTTAGCAAATACCTAGAAGTGGTAGTGGTAGCAGTAGGTAGTAAATGGCTAGAAGGTAGGGGGAGTTGGTACAGCCTCATCAAGCGCAGATCATGCCAAGCTGACCCAACTTCCCTTTTCTGCTAGGGTCGCCAGGATGGCAGATCAAAGGAGTCCAACTGGTGTGTTTTAGTTCAATCTGATAAGAGCTTTTGACAAAAGTCATGCCCCCCTTTCGGAGCAAGATGGAGAGAAGTGGACTAGTGGTTTTTGGCGGAGGTTCAGTGGCCAGTCTCCCAAGTCATTTATTGGTGGTTCAATGTCAACCTGGAAGAAAGTCAGTAGTGAAGTGCTCCTGAGATCTGTGATTGCTCTTGTACTGCTTGGTATCTTTATCAATGACATGGAAAAAGGCATAGATAACAAAAAGCTCTTAAGATTGGTTAACATGGCTAGGTGACAAAGTTGGGATTCAAAAAGACCTGGCTGAGCTGACCAGTCAGAATCTAGTAATAGGAGTCAATGTAAAGTCCTACATGGACTCAAAAAATCAATGTCACAAGTATAAATAAGGCAGGGGAAGTATGGCTACTGAACAGTTTGTTTTCATAGGATATGGGGTTTTTAATATATCTCAAGTTCAATGTGATAAGGCAGGCAAAAAAGCTAACACAATTTCAGGCTAAAGAGAAGCCCAGTGTACAAGATAAGGTAGGTGGTCAATATATTTTGATCAGTCCACATCCATAACAGGGTTTCCCATTCTGATGCTAACCATCTAACTAATTGGCAGTGATGCCTCCCAACCAGGCATCATGGCCAAGAGACTTAAGGCTTCTGTGCTGACCCCGTGACACCTCCTGTGTGACCTTGGACAAGTCACCTACCTTTTGGATTTAACTTCTGAGCCTATTTTCTCATCTGAAAATGAAGGTAATATTTGTACTAAATCCCTTTGTAAACTACTCAAAGTCATGATTTTTCTCATGTGGGTCAAAATATGGAGCTCTCTCCTCTCCTCCAAGCCTCCGTAGAGGGTTTCATGAACTGCTATGCTCAAACAGATCAATCCATCTGCATAAATGTGCACTAGGCTGCCCTAGTTCTTGGTCAGAAAGGGCTCTGCCTTTAAAGTCAGAAATCTGGCCATCTTACAGCCTAGTTGACCTTCAACAAAGACCTTGGTCTTCCTATCTCTAAAATGAGGAGGCTGAACAGTATTGATCTCTGAGTTTCCACCCACTGCAAAACACCATGATCTGAGACAATAAGCACAATTTAGTATTGGTAGTCAGGAGGCCTTCCTGGATTCAAATTCCAACTGCTGTACTCATTAGCTATGTAATCATGGGGGAAAGGTATTGAAATTCTCTGGGACTCAATTTTTCCATCTGTGAAATGGAAATAATAAAACTTGCACTATTTAGAAGGCTTAATATGGCATAGAAAACAATTTTTATAACATATGCAAATGTAACTGAATACACTCATCAGGTCCCAGCTGCCTCTCTGAATCCCAGTTTCTTTCTAAACTCAGGAAGGCTTTTCCTAATCCCTCCAGCTGAGGGTACCTCCCTCCCAAAATTGCCTTTTTTTAAAAAAAAATATGTGGAAAGCAGTGTGGTATGGCACAGGGCTGAATTCAGTCAGAAAGACCTGAGTTCAAGGCTCCATTTCTGACACCTACTGCTTATATGCCCCTAGGCTAGTCCCCAAATTTCTCAGTGTGCCCAGGCAGCTCTCTAGACTTGGAAGTTGCAGAGAGGGGTCTGCTTTGGTTGCAGGTCCTCCTAGGAAGGGTCCCTATGTGATGATAAAACAAACTACAGACATGCTCAAATAAAGACAAACCTCAACTTTGGATTGATACGTGCTGTCTCCTTTAAGAAGAATGGAAAGTCCAAGAGGGCAGGGACTGTTGAGCTTCTATCTTTGTACCCCCAGCTCTTAACACATGCCTGGCTCACAGAAGGTATGTAGTAGATATCTGTTGATTGAGTGCCTGAAGCCTTTCCAGTTTGGTAGGGACCTGGCAGGGATGAAGTCCCACCGAGACAGTCTTAGCAAGCCTAGGATCTCAGCCTCTGTTTGATGAATTCACCTGTGGCCATGAAGGGTTTGGTCCGCATGTGAGTTACTGTTGACTCTAGGGCTCCAGCTCAGCTGGATGCTCAGGCCCATCCAGCCTGGCTTGACTCCTCCCTACACAGAAGCTCCTTCTCCCACATGGGATCCCAAGAAACCCAGACTCCCCCTAGATAATCATCAATGAGCCAACCCCAGCAGCAGCTTCTTTGGTGGGATCCAACTGATCCCTACCCTGACAATTCCCCTCTGATGTAAGAATCCCTTTACCACCCCCCCCAAGCTTCTATTTCCCCACAAACATTTATACAGAAACAGCCTTAAAAAAAGCAGCAGTAGCTGAGGGAGGGGTGCCAAGATGGGGGAGAAGAGCTCTGCCCATGCTCAGTGTAAGCAGAAATCAGAGGACAGACTTGTCTCAAGCCACGCTAGCCCAGAGGCAGAATGGAAGGAATTCAGACACATCGACTGAGCCAACTCCAGGCCTCCTCTAACCTGACATGGGGATAGATGGACAGATAGAAGTCTGGGTATGGGAAAGCCATTCTATAGTATGACAAAAAAAAAATCTTTTGGGCACTTACCTATGCTTTTCTAGCTCGTTGTGTGAAGACCTGTCCAGAGAAAAACAAACAAAAAACAGAAGTAAGTCCTCGGCTCAATGGATAATTGTGACCCAAACCAATCTGTGTATCAGCTGGTCAGGGAGTCTGGTGGCCTGGGTGCACTGCCCAGGGCCTCCCAGCTCGAGAGCAATGGGGACAGAGCTGAGAAGCAGAGACGCTGGAAGCCAGTCCGAGGCCAACTTTCAGTCAGAGCTCAGCCCTGACGCTGGCAGGGAGGGCTCCTCAAAGGCATCTCAAAATCCCACAAACGCCACGTAGGAGCAGAGGGAGGAGAGCAGGAGAGCTGGGCTCAGATCCCAGTTGAGACACTGACTAGCTATGGGACTCTGGGCAAGTCCCTTTGGTCCACTAAGACTCAGTTTTGTCATCTGTAAAATGGTGATAAGGATATTTATACTCTTCTCCTTCACAAGGTTGATGATGAGAGCCAAAAGGACACTAGCACTGGGGTCAAAAGACATGAGTTCAAATCCTGTCTTTGTCACTTAACTGCCTGCAAGACCCTAGGCACAGGGTCTCAATTTCCTCATCGGTAAAATGAAGGGATTAGATTAGATGGCTTCCTAGCCCCCTTCCAGTTCTAGTCTTCACTGAGGAGGGTCTGATTTATTTGGAACAATGGTATCCCCAGTGCCTAGAACAAGCCTGGGCATATAACTGGCATTTCAATCACTTGGCATAGCCATAGGAATGATTAATAGTAATATTATAACATATGCAAATGTAACTGAATTATACTATTATTAATATTAATAACCCCTTGTACTCACTACTTGTGGGGCTTTGAATCACTTTGCCTCCAGGCCTCAGTTTCCTCATCTGTAAAACAGCCCCTCCAAGGCCTTTTGTTGCTCTAAATCCTCTAATAGGCCCAAGACCCCCTCAATCAGCTAGGACTAGAACTCAGACACCCCGGGGTGGGGGGCAGTGTTCACCAAGCCTGGCCAGCTCCCACGCCTCAAGGCTCCCAGTCACTGAGCTGGGACATCCTCTGTCATAGGCAGAGGATGGCCCCAGTGCTGTCTCGAGCTGGTCCATCCAGCTGTGAGGTTTCATGAGTCTGCCAGGCCATTCTGCTCTACGGCCTCATCGACCATGGTTAACCCCTCCCCTGCATGGGAAGACCCTGCCCAACTGTTTCATACCTCTGACACTTCTCTCACAGTATTTACAATAACAAAATCTCTAACCAAAATGTGACTCACAGAGGATAGATGCTGTCCTGCTATCATTGTACTCTGCATACAGCAGGCGCTTATTCAGTGCTTGTTGCTATAATGCCTCCTTTCCACACAAACACAAACTCTTGGGCCTGACATTCATGGCCTTTTACAACGTGGCTACAACCTATGTCTCCACCCTGATTTCCTCCAGCTCCCTACAACACACATTCCCACCCCCAAGTCCAAGCTGTCTACTCCTGCCCTCCCTCCATCTGGTTCATTCCCACCTGGTTCATTCACCTTTCTCCTACCTGAAATGCCTCTTCCCCTCCTTTCCTTCTCTCCAAGGCTGTCCTGGCCTTCAGGGACCAACTCAGTCCTGCTTCCTCCAGTAAGCCTTCCTGGAGAGGGACAACCCACAGGGATTTCTCCCTTTCTCTATTTTCCTAGAGAACTCCTCCCTCAGACCCTGAAATGTTAACTAAGGGCTCTGTGTGCAAGAGAAGCTTTGTCTTTCCACATACAACTCCCAGAGGGGATCAGCTGTGTCCTCTGTTCCTTTCCTAGATCCCTCCTCCCATCCCTCCCACGACCCAAGGAAGGCCTGAACAAACACCAAGAGGAGGTGACCATTAGGAAAAGAAGCCGCAGCTGGCCCTTCACAGGGGGCTTTCCCATCCATACTGGATCTGATCTTCACCATCATTCTCCAAAGCTGGCAAGACATTTTAAAAATGAAGACACAGAGGCTGGAGGAGGTTTCTACCATGCAGCACCACATGCCAGAAGAAATGGGGACCTCTTGATTCTCAATTCACGGTTTTGCTCACTCCCACCGCCAGGACGGCCACATTCTTGTCTCCTTCACAGACCGTAATGCATTTCCTTTCCTTGTTCTACCAAATACAGACTCTGAAAGAATGATTCTCAATCCTGTTGGATGTGGGAGAAACCTTGAAGACCTTCCCAAAGTTCAACTGACCCCTATTGTAGGGTTTTTCAGACATGGAGGTGCCTGCTTCCAACAGCCCTGAGACCAGAATTCTCAGCTGCTGACCCATACCCATTTCCCATGCTCTGTCTGTGCTCTCCTCAGATGTGGACCTAGAAAAAAAGAAGGGAGAGAACACCCCTGGCCATCTCAGACCACCCAAAAGATGACAACAGCAGCTAGCCTTCTGTCACCTGCCCAGCTTGGCCAAGTTTGCCAAGAGATTAAAAAAGTAAGTCTTCCTCTCTTCACTGAGGAGGTGCTGGACTACAGGTGCAGTCCTTATACTGGCAGGCTCAGGAGACACGTTGGTTAGCTTTGCTAATTGCCAAGTGGCCCAATGGACACAGCTGGAGTCCCAGATGCTTACTATGTGACCTTGGGAGGTTCACTTCACCTTTGACTGCCTCGGTTTGGGGACCATAATGGCACCTATCTTCCAAAGTCCCTGTGAGGATCAAGTCAGACTATCTGTAAAGCACTTATAGCCCTTCGAGTGTTATATAAACGCTAGCTACTCTTTCTTTTTCAAAAAATTCTTTTTCTTTTTTTCTTTTTGGCACAAAGGCTGGCTTGCTGGGTGGGAAGGGATATATTTGTAAATAAAAGTGATGTGAAAATAAAAGATATCAATAACATTTTTTAAAAGATCAGAGGGTGGGAAAGAACATGGTCTACCTCATGTGGGGTGCGCCCCATTTTACTTGGTAACCTCCGAGACTGACTGACCAATGCGCATTCACTGAGCACATCCTGTAACTGGGGACTCGTGTTAGGCCCTGTGGGAGCTAGAGACAGGTAAGGAAGCAGAAGCCTGGGTCTGAGCCCCATCTCCGCTGCCCCGGCCACAGGCCTACCATACCCCCTTTCCTTTAATTTCTTCACCTGTCAAATGGGGGCAATAATATTTGTACTCCCTAGCTCAGAGGGTTGTTCTGTGAAAACATTAAACTGAATAATCGATATATTATCATCACTATTATTGTCAATAATAAACTCTAAGTCCTGTCGCAAGATCCAGCCCCTACCTACCCTTGGGGACTTCATGATCTGATAGGCGAAAAGGCCAAGGCACCAAAATAACTAACTACAAGAAGCAGCACAGAATTAGAGGCACACACAGAAAGCACTATGAGTGCAGGGTGAGAGAGATCTCCACTGGCTGAGGTGGTCAGGGAAGGCTTCCTGGAGGAGGGGAGAGATGAGCTGGGCCCTAAAGGTTAGGAAGAATTTCAATAGGTCAAGAGGAAGTAAGAGGGGCCTTGTGGGAAAATTGTGCCTATTTTGACCTGATTTTTCTGACTTCACAAAACGCTTGCCCATTTAGCCTTCATGGGGGTCCAGACTGGAAACTGTGCCTAAAAAATGTCATCCTAAAGTGATGGAACCTGACTCCTCCTCCTGCACGTGAGCTGGCCCCCAAACATGTCCCAGACAGCTGTTTCTCCTTACAGAAGAAGCGTACTAGAAAAGGAGATAGTATTGTTTAGAGGACATTAGAGCTGCAAATTATCACTGAGCTTACCTACCTCACTTCACATCTAGGGAAAGTGAGAGGAACTAGATCTAAATTGTTCAGGACAGTTGAGAACACAGGTCTCCTGACTTCTAGGCCAGAACTTTTTCTGCTAACAAAAGGGCTCATGTTGCAGGTAGAGTGGACAGTGTGACTACCACTGGCTTTGAAGGTGAAGACACAGGCTTCTGCCTCCTTTGTTCAGTTGGTATTTGAAAAGCACTTAGCCCAGTGCCTGGCGCACAGTAGGTGCTTCATAAACGCTTCCTCCCTTCCCTTCTCCATACAATGCTAAGTGGAACCAGATGATTGCCAGGGGCCCTTTTAGCTCTAAGACCTAGGGCTGCTGTGGGCCGAGGTTTACACAGTGCCTTAGAGCCAGGAGCATATCCGAGCCTGACACAACCTCGGAATGAGGGCAGGAAACATCACCCTCACTTTACAGATGAGGAAAACTAAGGCCCCCAGAGAGGAAGTGACTTCCCAAAGGGCATACAACTGCTAGGCAGGGCAAGGATTTGGACCTATGTCCCCCAACTCCAAATCTGCTGCCCAGCCCAGCCAAAGACTCTGACACCGAGCCCTACCAAGCCCTTTCACCTTGGGGCTTCCCGTATCAGGAGCTACAAGCAACAGGAACAATAGAAAGACAGTCAGGCTTGGAAGTAGGAGACTTGTTGGAGGTGGGAGTAGAGAGATCTTGGAAAAGTCCTTTCCCTTTCTTTGGGCCTTGGTTCCCGTGGACATGAAGTGAGGGGCTAGACCTGATGATCTCTAAGGGCCCTTCCACCTGTGACATTCTGTGAGGCGGCCAGCTGGGCCTGGAGTCAGGAAGACAAGAGTTCAAATTCAGCCCGAGACATTTCCTAACTGCGTAAGCACTAAAAACAAAACCAAAACCTGCTTGCCTCAGGTCCTCAACTGTAAAATGGGGATAATAACAGCATCTACCTCCTCCCAGGGTTGTTGTGAGGATCAAATGAGGTAATATTTGTAAAGTGCTCAGCACAGTGGATGGCACATAGTAGGACCTCTATAAATGCTTGCTTTAATAAATGTAGTAATAATGGGCATAGTTATTTTAATTTATTGTTGTTGTGAAGAATCCCTGACAGGCCAATCCTGCTAATGGCTCCCCACCCACCACCATTTCTTGTCCAGCCTGTACCAGGGCACCCCCCGCCACCACACCGTGCTCCTTCACTAGCTGAGGGAAGACTATCCCATCTGCCTTCCTGTTCTCCTCTGAGCAGGCTGTGCCTTTCTCGAGGTACGAGGAGAGCTGCATCCACAGAGGCTGTCGCCGTCGCCGTCGTCCTCGTCTTCCTCCTCCTCCTCCTCCTCCTCCTCTCAGCCTTCCCTCCACCCCTTTCAGAAAACAGAAACTTAGAGGAGGAGGGGATTCATAGTCATCATGACGTGAGGCCCGGAAATAGAACTGACCACTACCGTTATCTACCAGCTGCAGGAGCCCTGGTTGTCAGAAGTCATTCAATTTCCATTTCTTGAGAAATGACTCGCCTCTATTCCTCACTTCTGTCAAACCTGGCCTGCCTCCCTCCCAGCTTCCTTCCCCCCCATCTGAACAAACAACTAAGGTTTCTGTAGAGCTTTAAGATTTATAGAGCATAAACAGGTGGCAGAAACATCATGTTGCCCATTTTACAGATTGCCAGGGAAGCATTGTGACACAACGGGGAAAGTGTTGAATCTGGAGTCTCAGGGCCTGGGTTCAAATGCCTTGATTTGCTACTTAGTACCTATGTGACTCTGGAAAAATCACTGAACCCCTCTGGATCTCAGTTTCCTCTTCTGGAACATGGGAGGGGTGGATGAGATGCTCTCTCTTTCAGTTCCAAATCTAAGTTCCTCAAATCAATCTTCATACAGTTATTCTTTGGGGTGGGATCAGAACCCAGGGCTCCCTGGCTCCAGGTCTAACAGCCTCCCCAGTCGGTACCATGCTACTTCTGGACTCACAGAGCTGCCTCACCCGAGATTTCAGAGCTCACAAAACCACAGCTATCAAACGCTCAGACATCCATGAGAGCTCCACCTTAGTGGCAAATCGTGGCATCATGGCAAAACGTGGGGGTGGAGGGAAGCTGTATTAAGGTAAAGAGTCGCAGCTCTGGATGAATTCTTGGACCTCCAATGAGCTACTCCCCGTCCCTCTGTCTAAGCTTTTCCATTTGTAAAATAAAAGGGTTGGATGAGGTGCCGGCCAAGAGCTCCTTCTGTCCCGATGTTCTATGTTCTAAGGTCTCCCTTAGGAGGCCTCTCTGAAATAATCAATAGTGCTCCCTCCTCCCACCTTGAGCCAATTTCTGAGTGCCTTTCTCTTCTGACAACAGAGGCTCACATCTGAATACCAGTCACATGGTCTTATAGTAAAGGCACAATCTAGGCCAACACCCTCACTATACAAATGGGGAGACTGAGGCCCAGTGTGGGGAAGTGATTTGCCCAAGGTCATGTAAATGAGTCAGTAGCAAATCCATGACTTAACCCCAAGGCCACCAACCTCCTGGACCTGGGCTCTTCTGATCATCCTTGGTCCTTCTGAAAGTTTGAAAACTTTCAAAAGTTCACCATCATGGGACAGAGGTCCAACTGGGAGAATCTAACCATGGGACTAGAAGGGAAGAATTGTTTCATCTCAGTGCTCCAACCTTATCCAGCAGCACTGATCCACTCACTTCTCCCCTACAGCTTCACTCATTAGGGAAACATCAAAGTGAAGAGGAACCATACTAAAATCAACTGAGATCAATGGACCTGAGTTTGAGTCTTGCCTTTTACCATTTTACCTTCACTTCTCCAAACCTCAGTTACCTTTCTGCAAAATCATAGAATCTCAGCTTTGAAAGGGAACCAGCCGCCTAGTCCCAACCAGTCCCACCCACACCTACACATCTATTATCTACACCATTTAAAGGTGGCTGAATGTCCAGTCTTTGCTCAAAGGCTTCCAGTGAGAAGGAAACTTTTAACTCCCTCAAGACAGCTGGGCCCACCTTTAGACAGCTCGGTTTTGACTTAATTTACTTTCCACTCTCCTATTTCTGCCCTTCAGAGCCAAACAGGAGAAGCTCACAACAGTCCTTAGAAAATGAGACAGCTCACACGTCCCCACACATTTCTCTCTTCCCAGGTCCTTCCACTGGACTTCACATGGAATAGACTGGAGGCCCGCACCATTGTGGCCAGCCTCCTCTGAACATTCGCCCCCAGGGAACGAGTAAACCGGAAATGAGGGGAAAGTTTTCATACAGACGCAGTGCAAGCAATAATTAATATGCACCGATTGCTAAGGTTTCTTCCAGCTTTCAATCCCAGCATCTGAAAAGTCATTGAGACCTTAAGATGATCTTCAATCAATATGCATGAAAATCCCTTGCCCCAACCCTAGGAAGTGACTTGTCTGAGGTCACACAATAAATCAGTGACAGAACCTCTACCCTGGACCTCGTGACTGTCTGTCCGGGGTTCTTTCTACTTCTCTATCCTAGTCTATCCAAATCCTACGTATCGCTTTAGCCTGACTTGGTCTGCCGACCTCCAGTCTCTCTTTAACCTTCGTTGCTGTTCAGTTGTTTCAATTGTATCTGACTCTTCATGGTCCCCTTTGGGGTCTTCTTGGCAAAGATACTGGAATAGTTTGCTATTTCCTTCTCCATTTCATTTTACAGATGAGGAAACTGAGGCAAATGAGGTTAAGTGACTTGGCCAGGGTCACACAGATAGTAAGTGTTTGAGGACACATTTGAACTCAGGTTGTCCTGACTCCAGGCTGGGTACTATATCCACTGCGCCACCTAGCTGCCAGTCTTTAACCTACCCTGCTAATATTCCTAATATACAGCTGTGATACCAAGAAGGCAGGTATTGTAAGCCTGGCTCCAGACCCTGAGATCATTTCTTTCTTTCGTTCTCTGTCTCTAACTGTTTTATTGTTTTTTAAACATTTTTAAATTGTGCCTTAAAAACAACAATTCCCCATACAGACCAATCCCCAACATCAAACCTGTTCTTGAAACAAAGCAAAACAGTTAGACAGAACTATACAAGCAAGTAGATCCTTAAAGAGGGCAACTTTTTGCACCCAGAGCCCGCCCCCCCCCCCGGCCCAGTTATCTACTGAGGGCACAAAGATACATGTTTCACCCCTTCCTTTTCCTGAACCGAGCTTAGCTGCTGCCCCTTAGCTGTTCTGATTTGCACACGGTTATCACTGTCCCTTCTCCTGGAAGGATCTACGTAGGCAGGCAGCCTGATTGAAGCAGAGGAAATGCCCACTCTTGAGCAACCTGGAATAGGCGCTTACAAGGCTTTTATCATTTTACATCCAGGAGTCACAGTCGCTGCCACACTGGCTGCATATTTCCTGTCCCATTATAGGCCAACTCCTCAGCCTGGCCATTGGGGGCCCATCTGACTCCTCCAGTGGAATCTCTCCCTGTTTCATCAGGGATGGCATCTCTACAATCCTGATACTCTTCCCACACAGGATCATAGAAAGAACTGCAACCCCTGCGTTTTGCTGGCAGATAAAGTGACTGAGGGCCAGAGGATGGAAGTGACTTGCCCACAGTCACACAAGGAATAAGCAGCTAAGGCAGAATTCCAACCCGGGTCTTCAGACTATGCACTTGGCGCTCTCTCTACTACACTGCACAAGATCTGAGGTCATCGGAGTTGGAAAGGACCTCAGATACCCTCTAGCCTAACCACTTCATTTTACAAATGAGGGAAGCGGAGACCAAGAGACACAACTTGAACAGTCCAAGCCACACAGCAGGCCAGGGCAGAACCAGGTTCCTTAACTCCCAGGCCTATGTTCCTTCTGCTAGGCTTTCTAGTCTAATTCTTCTTTCTCTGCCCATCCAGATCCTACCCTCATTTCTTCTGTAATAGCCTCCTAACTGAAGGCCTCTCTTCGCTCTTCCTCCCTCTCCAAACCACCTTTCACAAACTCAGAAGAGGAAGATTCTTAACATGAGACCATGTCATTACCCTACTCAAAACCCTTCAGAATCAAGTAGAAACTGCTGTCCATCCAAAGCCCTTTGAATTCAGCCTCCAACCTACCCATCCAGCCTTGTCATGCTATTCCCCTTCCAATATTCTTCATTTCAACCAAAATGACCTGTTGTTTGGCCCACGGGTGGGGAACCTGCAGCCTTGAGGACACATGGCCCTCTGGATCCTCAAGTGCAGCCCTTTGACTGAATTCACACCTCCCAGACTAAATCTACACTTCACAGACTGAATCCACACTTCACAGAACTAATTCCAAGAATCTGTTCTGTGAAGTGTGGATTCAGTCCATGGGCCACACTTGAGGACCCAGAGGACCACATGGCCAGGTTCCCCACCCCTGGGCCAGCCTGTTTTCCCATCTTTTTCTGTCTCTTTCCTTACCCTATATATAGGAAGACTGTCAACTTAACCCACTTTCAAATCTTGGTTTCTTGAAAACTCTTTCTCCAAGGTCCACCCTCAAGAGATATGATATAGTTGGAGAGGACCTCAGATACCCTCATTCATGAAATCTTTCCTAGCACCAGCAACAAACATTTATATAGCGCCCACTGTATGGCAGCTACTGTGCTAAGCATGTTACGAATATTGTCTCATTTGGTTCTCACAACCCTGAGAGATTGGTGCTACTATTATCCCCATTACATAGAGAAGAAAAATGAGGCAAATAAGGTTAAGTGACCTGGCCCAGCATTACACCTAGTAAGTTTCTTAGGCTGGCTTGGAACTCAGATCTTCCTGATTCCAGGCCCAGCACTCTATTCACTTTGACACCTAGATGAAAATGGTGTTGCCTTAAAACTTCTCACGGCACCTCTCTCTTTGCCTATGACAAAAGGGCATCATCTCTCAGTTTCACTTCAGTTGTATGTTTCTCCCTATGGTCTCCCTCCTCAACATGAGAGTGGAGGCTCTCTGAAGGCAGGGTCTATGTGGGAGCTAAGTCTGTCTCCTCAGGGCCTCCCACAGACCCTTGCTCATAGTAGGTGCACGTTTGTTGAGCTGAGGCACCTTCAATGCCTGGCTTGAGCCCAGCCCTTCTCCAGGAGGCCTTTACTGACCAGCACAACCCAACGTTTACCGCTCTTCCTTCTCTGAGCTCCCAGGGCATTCACAGAGATTTAACGTCAGACTGTGTTTGAATTATTTTACTGGTTCAGGTCCTGTCTCTCAAGCTGGTTCAAGCAAATTAGATGACAGACGAGAACAGGCCTATCTCTCCTGCCTAACTTACCCACCCACCCCACCTGAGCACAGGGATAGGCACACTGTCACCGAAGAGGGGAGACGCAGAATTGCTGACTACTGGGGAACCACACCAAGGTTGAGGAGAATCCCCTGTTACCAAACACCAAGAATCGTCTTCCCTTAGGCTCTATCAGCGGAAGAGCCCAGAAGACCCCAGGACTGGCCCTACAAGGAAGCCAGCATTGCTAAGCACCTATTCCCTGCCATTTTAGCTTGGGAGTAGGGCCAGAAAATGGGCTCCAACTCCCAAGGGATCTGAGAAGTATCTCAGACACAGAGTCAAAAGTCCTAGCCCCAGTTCCTGCCCCAGACACTTAACTAGCTGGGTGACACAAAGCAAAATCACTTCATCGGGCCTCAGTTTCCTCATCTGTAAAACAGGGATAACGATGCTGGTCCCTACTTCCTCCACAGGTAAGCTGTGAGGAAAGCACTTAGTGAGCCGATCTTTAATAGGAGACACTGTTATGATTCCTTATTGGTCACACGTCTACCACTTTCCGGGGTTTTCTGAGCTTTGCTTTTGTGAAAGAGAAAGTTGAGAAGCTGTGGATGGAAGGGCCTGGCCCAGCAGCGGGCCGGTCAGCGAGACCCCTCCTATGCTATGCAGCAAAACAAACAAACAACAACAAAAAAACCAAAACCCTTAACCTCACCCCAAGAGCTGGAAGGAACTTGAGGGCACAGAATGGCAAAACAGGAAGGGACCTTACAGACTACTTAGTCTAACCTGATCATTTTATAGACAAGGGAGCCCAGGAAGCCCCAAGATGTGAAATGACAATAGACAATCCCTGCAGAAGCAGGGATTCAGATCCAGGTCTCTTCTGGGCCTGCAGTGGCAGGGTAGGCAGGGTTCTTGGAGATCACCTGGACCACCACCCTCATTTTGTCCTTTCAGGTCTTTGCAGGCTTCTCTCACAGGCACAAAGTGTTCACGTATTGATGAAGATCTACATATGAATCATTTGTGGCTTTTAGCATGTGGGAACCCTGGTCCCCAGGGAGACGCAGCCACCGCAAAGACCCACTGTGCATGGGGGAGACGCCAAGAAGACTCACAGAATCCAAACAGTATGCAGTTGTTTGTTTTTGTTGTGTTTTTTTTAAATCATCTGACCACACGAGAGGAGCATGAGATGGGAAAGCTGGGATGGGCAGAAAATCTGGAGATCTTATACGAAGAAGTCCTGCCTGTGGTGGATGTCACCACACTGCCCAGACAATAAAACTTTGGATTCTGCTGCATTTGATTGATGACAGGCACAAACAACCCCAACTTCTGGCAAAGCACCAGGGAAAAAGAAAGCCAAGGATAGACCAGACAGGCAATGGTGGAGAGGCCCTGCCAACATGGATTTCTTGTGCATGTGTACACACACATGCAGACATACACACACGCTGCTGCAGGGAAACAATACACACCACTGCCTTGCTTACCTGGGCCCAAGGAACTGCCCTGCTCTAAGGCTGCCACATAGCCTGAAGGTCCCATTCAGAGACTTCACCCACAGGTCCTGTTCTACTATCACTAACCCAAAGTGACCAATGAGTGCCCAGACCCCCAGTTTCTAAATGAAAGCCAGGCTGCTCCGAGGGACCTGCTTGGCATGTGAACAAGTAAGAAAAACGTCGCCAATAATAGCAGCTGGCATTTAAAGAGCCCTGTATGGCTTACCAAGTTTTTCTCTCACTTGTTTGTTCCTTGAAGCAACCTGGTGAGGCGGGTAACACAGGTATCACTACCACCATCTTACAGATGAAGAGCCTAAGGCACAGACATCAAGTGACTTGCCCAAGGTCACATAGCCAGTAGAACCTGAATTCCAAATCTAGTGTTCTTTCCATGGTACCACAGCTGCCTCCCATTAGAAAATATTCTCCCCACCCCCAAGCAGGGTGTTTCCACAAAGGAAGGCAGAGGGAAAGTCTTTCCCTTCCTTCCCCTGTTTAGAGCCACCTCCTCTGTCCCCCAACTCCCCCCCCCCCCCAGCACTTCCTCCTGCTCTCAAGTCCTAGTTCAGGGTCCCTGGAACAGAAAAGGTCTGGGCTGGGACCTTGGTTTCAGGTATGTTCACAGGGTTTAGGGTTAGAAATTAAGATCTTACACCTCTTCCTGTGCAGATGAGGAAACTGAGGCCTATAAATTGGAAGTCCAAGGTCACCCTGCTAGTTAAGAACAGGCCCAGATCTAACACTAATTTAGGTTCAGTGGTCCACACTATACAGCACTGTCTTGTCTTGGTCCTTGGGAAACTCTGGCTGTCTCTCAAAGCTTAATGAGGCCTTTTCTGGTGCCCCTCCCCACCCCCAGCTGTGGGAGGAAAGGCCCTTCCAAGGTTGTCCTGTTCTCTGCTTTTTTAAATATACACTTATTTATTCACAGATCACCTCCACCACCAGACTGGAAGTTCTTTCGTGGCAGGGACCATTTTGCCTGTTTTTGCTGTCCCAGGTGGGCCTAGCTAGCACAATGCCCAGCCACACCAGAGGCCCTTAATAAATGCCCAATGGGCTGGTCCTTGCTGTTTCTTTGGCCACACAGTTGGAAGAGGGGGAAGGGTGGGCACTGACCAGGGAAGGAGGAGGCCGTTCTCAAGTCCCTCTGCTAGAAAGGATTTTCCTTCAGATGGACAAGAACATGATTGCTTCCCCTTCCCCTTTTTTAGGAAGGAAAAGTAGAAGGATATGGCTGGGAAATCAGGGGAAAGGGCAGGGGTTAAGCACAATGAGCCCGAGGCCCGTTATCTGGCCACCGTAAGTGGTGGTGGAGGAGAAAGGACCTGGAGGAGTTACCACGTAACAAGGCGCGGCCCCTTTAAGAGAATCTTCGGCACGTACACAGCGCTCTCTGGGCACGGTCTGCTTAGGCAAACAAAGCTAGGGCCCAGGGAGCCTCAGCCAGTGCCGAGCTGATCCGATCCGAGGGCTCCTCCGGCCCTGACTGGGGGTGGAGGGGAGGGCACAGTTCGCACCCTCATTCAGCAGGGGCCGCTTTCCAATTAAAATCAAGGGTGGGGGTGGGGGCTGCCTACAGACTGGAACTCTCAGAAACCACTGTCCAGATGTGAGAACCTCAAAGGCAGACAGCAAACCTGGGGTTGGGAGGAGAGAAAAGCCCAGACTTGGGAGTCCGGAGGAGGAGACACAGGTTCTAAGCCCCAGCACATGTCATAAACTTGCATGACCTTGGGCAAGACCCTTCCCCCTCTCTGAGACTCAGTTTCCCTATCCTCGAAAGGAGGGGGATTGCACTCGTGGATGGGGCCCTTTCAGCTCAAGAGACTGACCGACCAACCAAGTTCCACTGGCGCATCTGCTATTTGGGGGAAAGTCGGTCAGTCAACACGTTTTAAGCGCTTACTACGTGCCAGGCACTGTACTCTGAGTACAAAGAAAGGTAGAAAGAGCATTTCTTTTGCAGACCCTTGGGAGTAGGGGAGGGAATTCTAAGTGTGTGCTAGTGACTGTTTTTTAAAGTCCCCGAGCTGGAAAGTCGTGGGGGTTGGGCTTCCACATGACTCTTCCTGCCTTAAAAACAAAACTAAGAAGTTTGGGGGGGAGAAGTGTCCCAGGCAACCAAAACCCAGACCTCTCCCGCCCACCACCATCAGCGCTAGGAAGGGTGGGGTGGGCTGACATCCGTCCCTGGGCAGACGGACACACAGACACTGCTGCTAAGGGTGGGGTGGGGGTGGGGGTTGAGCTGGGCAGGGAGGGGGCGGCAATCCAGGCTGCTGCCGTGCTGCTGGGTTATCGAGCCGGGCAGAGCCAAGGCAGAGAGAGGCTGTACGCGTGGCAGTGTTTATGTGCGAGATCAAAACAGAGCCGAGCCCAGCCCAGGCCAGGGGAAAAATGGCGACGGGATCTGGGGTTGGGGCCAGGTCCCCGAGATGGGTAGGAAGAGGCTGGGGGAAGCAGAGGAAGAGGGAGGGAAGGTCTCAGTTTCTCCGACTCTCAGTCCCTGACTGGCAGGTCATGGCCAAAGTGGTCCGAGTAGCTGGAGAGGTGTGGGTGTGGGAAGAGGAGGGGAGCTGGGGCTACACGGGTTGGGTGGAGTGGGTCGACAGATTTTTACCTGTTATTTTGAGATTTCCTGGCCAAGGCGGCCGTCTTTGTTTTTTTCCTGGAATACTCGCTGTCGAAGGGCAGCACCGACGCGTAGCCGTGTTCGGCTTCTAGGGACAAAGTCACACGCGTTAGGGGCCGGGGTGGAGTGGGGGGCGCAAGGGCGCGGTTCTCTCAGCCCCCATTCTCCCCACCCCACCCTTCCTACCCCAGATCCTTCCCTAGCCTTGGGGCTTGGCTGACCGGCCGGATCTGGGCAGCTGTGCCCGGATTTAAAAAAAAACAGACACCCTACAACATTTCTATCCCCTCCCCCCTTCTCCCATAACTAGAGATTTCTTCCCAGCCCACGGGTCCTTTTGCAGATGGGATAGGGGCGAGTAAGCATGTCCCAATCTTCCCGAGCTGTCTTTCGAGGGGTAGGGGTAACCGGCTGTGGAGACCAAGGACTAAGCTAGGAAGGGGGCGGCCCGGCCCTCGGTGGGGGAGGGAGGCAGGCAGGAGGCAATGTAACTCGCTCTTAACAGTAACAGCCAGACGCCGTAATAGACAAGGGAAGTCAATGCCACGGCCACAGTCACCGAGCGCCCCTCCCTCCTCCCAGCGTCGGGCGCTACAGAGACACAGACTGAGACCCAGAGGCAGATAGAAAATCAAGAGAAAAGACACGGGGGAGAGACACACCGAGACGTGACACGGGGACCCAGGCAGGGAGGCTGTTTTTTCCAGAGAGGTTGCCTCTCTCGGGCCGAGGCACTTCCACATTCTAGAAGCTCCAGTTTTCCTTTCGGTTGCTTTTTTGGTTTGTTTGGTTGGTTGGTTTTGCAACAAAGTATCTTCCCCCGCCTCCCCCGGGCCCCTAAACCTCAGGTAGGATCCGTGCGCCTCGGAGCCAGCGGGGAACCGGAGGGGGAGCCGGGGCTCCAGGCAGAGAGGAGGGGGAAAAGAAAGGGCGTCCCCCCCGGGGGGGGAAGAGCAGCTTACAACAAAGAGAGAGGGGAGCGGAAAGGAAAGGAGGGGGGGCTCTGAAAAAGAGTCAACTCTGGGAATACCTCGGTCTCTTCTCTCCAAGTACTCGGCTGCTTCCAGGAGGAGTAACAGAGAGTTCCACTCCATACTTTTGGTGCTCTGTCACTCACACCAGTCCCCCCCCACCCACCCCCCCCCAGAGAAACCAGACGGCAAACACCCAGCCCCCCCACCCTGGCTCTGGCTCCTCTCCCTGCCTATAGAGCAGACCCCCGAGCGCCCAACTGCACCGAGTTCACACACTCCAGCCTACTTCCAAGTCGCCTATACACCACCCTCTCGCTCCGGCCCTCAAATTGACACATAAGACCGATGGGCGGCTCGAACAACCAATAAAAATCCGCCGTTTGGGTTTGGGGGCGGGAACTAGGGGTGAGTGAGACCAATGGAAGCGGGCCGAACCCCCTAAGCTTGGGGAAGAGAATGTTGACAGATCTGAATCTCTCTTCCGATAGGCCGGCCGCGATAGTA
This sequence comes from Trichosurus vulpecula, assembly GCF_011100635.1. Taxonomy (NCBI): domain Eukaryota; kingdom Metazoa; phylum Chordata; class Mammalia; order Diprotodontia; family Phalangeridae; genus Trichosurus; species Trichosurus vulpecula. The sequence goes on along the minus strand of NC_050578.1, from coordinate 210,977,358 downwards.
ACAATTTAGAAGCCGAAGCTTAGCAACAGCACGTGGTGGCCCAGCCCCCGCGCTCTCTGAGTGGCCGTCGGGGTGCATGTTAAGTAGGCGCTGGGTGATGATTGGTCGTGAGGAGGCTATGTAAAGTAGCGGGGAGCGGACCAATGGCTGGACCGGAGGGAGGCTGGCCAATGAGCTGGGCGGAGCGGACTGCGTTACCAAGAGGAAAGGAAGTCTGGGCTGGTGGAGTGGCCAGGCCTAAGCCGGTGTGTTAGGAGCTGGGATGAGAGGTCTAGGGCGAGGGAGAAGGCGGGGACTCGCGCTGAGGACACCGTTACACGGAACTCCCCTTCTCCCTTCTGGTCTCCAAGACTTGTGAAAGCAGCAAACCATCAGCTGGGACACCCGCCTTAAAAGACAGTCTCAGAGGCGAAAATGATGCTACAGGTGCTAGGCCTGGCTTTGGGGGAGGGGAGGTCCTTTTGTAGGCCACCTGGTTACAGCCCTCGACCCCTGGACACTTGCCTTAAAGTCCTGCTTCTGTGGCTTGCGGTGGGCTCTTGGACAGAAAGCTTCCGGTTTCATTGGATCATAGATGTCGAACTGGGAGGAATCTTGGGATTCACTTAGGAGCTCCCCCTCATTTTACACAGTTGGAAACTGAGGAAAGACTCAGTCCAAGGTATTACAGATAGGAGATAACAGAGCCCAACTTGGAACCCATGACCCTAGAGCTAAGATCCAGTCAATGCCTGTTTTCCTCTCTGTCCAACTAGGGGAATGGGCCCCATGGTCTCTAAGGTCCTTCCCAGGTCTGCCATTCTCTGTTCTAAGGTCACTAAGGCTGTCTCTAACATTCTGCGTTCTAAGGATCTCTCCCAGTTCTAGGGTTTTCTGTTCTAAGGCCCTTTTCAGACCTGTCATTCTCTGTTCTGCGTTCTGAGATCACTTAAAGCTCCAACCTTTTATGTTCTAAGGATCCCTATCATGTTCATATTCGTACATTCCATGGTTTACTTTGACTTAGTTCTTTTTGGAATGTTGCTGACCATGGGCAGCTCTTCTGTTGCTTGTGTGTTCCAGAGGTTGGGTTTAGTAACATATGGGGGTAAGGTCAACCAGCATTTATTAAGCACCAGTGTGCCAGGCACTAAGCTAGGCTCTGGGGTTACAAAAAAGGGGCAAAAATCAAACTTGCCCTCAAGGACCTCGCAATCTAATGGAAGAGACAGCATCCAAAAGATTATGTACAAACAAGATATACACAGAATAAATTGAAGATAATCTCAGAGGGAAGGAACCAGCGTTGAGGGGATTGAAGAAAGGTGTAGCACGGGACAAGCAGTGACAGCCATTAACTTATCCTCCCTGAGCCTCAGTTTTTGTCATCTTTAAAATGGGGATAGTGATGCATTATTTACCTTATAGGATTAGATTGAGGAAAGCACTTTGTGATCCATAGAGCACCATAGAACTGTGAGCTGCTGCAATTATTAATCTCTACTAAGATCTTCCTCATGCTTCATTGCAGCATAGAAGTGACCCGGAGTTCTTTAGAACTGTGCTACTGGAGGAAGAGCTCTACCCAGCTGGAAAGACTTCATGGGGGTCTGGCCTAGGTAAGTATAGAGGCCTAGTCATTAAAAGGTTATGGATCCAGGGTATGGGTATCTTCAGCCACAGCAACTCATGAAGACCATCTACAAAGGCATAGAGGGGCTTTGATCCATGTTGGTGGAGGCAGCATCCATAGTAGATAATGGAATTACTGAATTATTAACGTTATCACTCATAGAGGCAGCCTGGTGTAGCAGAAAGAACACTGGACATGATATTAAAAAAAAACAGGGTTCAAATCACAGTTCCACTGCTCATCTTATACAAATTCCATCTCTGAGACTGCATCCCCTTATCCTTGAAGTAGGCACAGCAGTCTGCACTGACCACCTGAGAAGCACCCTGGCACATGATAGCTGACCTCAAAGCTGGCAATTCAGATCTTGCCTCTGACACTGGTTCTGTAACCTGGGGCAAGTCATTTACTTTGTGTTTCGGGCAGTTTTCTAAGGCCATAAGTTGCAGAGAAGAGGCTGACCTGCTGTGGTAGAAGGAGTCCCCTATCCTAATGAAATCACAGGTCCAATCCCTCTCCCTAATGCTTACACTAATAATGCATCATTGTGTCTGTGACCTTACTGGTGTACTCCCTCCATTTGCAGATTGCAGACCCTTTGTCCCTTCTCATCATGTGAGATTCTTGTTCATGTCTTTCCTTAGGTTGTCCAGAGTCAGTTCATCCAACATGTGAGGCTTTTCTCTGATCCTTTTAAAATTTGGGGATAGCAGAGCTTCACTCTGGCTGTGTGCCCATTCTTACTTGTTCTTACTTGATATATGACTGGTCTGCCTTCTTTTTTCCAGTCATTTTGACAGTGCCTCTCATTCTTCTCAGGTGCATGCCACCCTTGGTAACATTTTGCTGCCTCTTTTCCCCTATCCTGTGTTTCTTCTTGGAGTCATGTGCAGTTATGGTCCTTCAGCCATTGTGCAGTGCCAGGATTTGCAGTCATAGAACATCCTTGGGAGAATATTGATGTTAAAAAAGTTGGCATTTGCTTGGAATCCTTAGTAGAACTCTGCAGTTTCCCAAATGTACTTCAGCCTACTCTTTTCTCCCAGTTCACTTTCAGGTCAGGCAAAGATATGTAGTACACCAGTGTTTTCATTCAGCAGACTGCTTACCCACTTGCAACATGCACGTCACACCCTGGACAACAGGCTTCCTCCATCAACTTGGTCTTTCCCGACTGCATTGAGTCAGTCTCTTTTGAGGGGCTATGGATATCATTGAGGTGGCTCTGTAGTATTCTGGGTCTTGGGGCCACCAGTGCCATGTCCTCCACAAATCAGAACATCCGGAGGGCCTCATGACCTACAGGGAATCCCTCCTTCATTGGGATTCTATTGTAGGACAGCCATTCTCCATAACTTCACATGGTGACGAGTATAGTAATAACAACCGTGGACATCTACATTGAGCTTAATGGCTTACAAGGTCATTGATGTAAGTTAGGTAGGGAGGGCAGATATTTTAACGATGGGAAACTGAGATTCAGAGGGTTTAGAGGAATTGAGCAAGGTCACATGGCTCGTAAGTGGCAGAATCAGATCAAATGAGATATTATTGTAAAGTACACGGCAAACTTTCAAGTTTTATGCACATGCCAGCTTTCATTGATTATGCAAAGCTCTTTGTAAACCTTTAGATGCTTTACTGATTTAATGCCATTATTATTATTATTATTATTAGCAGAGAAGAGAATGTTCATGCTATTATGACAGTTTTCCATGGCAAACTATGTCTTCATAATCATACAGTCAATTCAGAGGTTTAGGGAACTCAAATTCCTATGGATTATGGGTTTGTTTGTTTTTCAGCATTTGGCTCCATAGGAGCCAAACGCAGTCTTAAAGTTCTCTGTATACATGTAGATATCATACAAGATTCCTCAATAGATGAAACCATGGATAAGTTTGTTCAACAATCTTCTGTTCATCAGCACCCAGACAAACAAACAACGGGGTGGCGTATGCTTTGCCAGAGGTGTTTGTCTAGAGCCATAACTCGGAATTCCAGCATCTGGGGCAAATTCAGTTGGGGAGGGTCATGTCTAAGGTATGCTCATTCGTGTATGGTTGAAGTAAATGAGAGAGAGGTCATCGGATTTGAGGAATTTAGAGACCGGGATGTTTGAAGGAGGTGGGATTATTTTTTTTTAATTAATTAATTTATTTTAGTTTACCACACACGGTTCTACATAGTTTTGAGTTCCAGATTTTCTCCCCTCCCTCCCCCCTCCCTCCCCAAGACGGTATGGAATCTCATATAACTGTCATGTATAACTTCGCATTGAATTAATTTATGCACTAGTCAAGTTGTGGAGAAGAATTTTGACCAATGGAATGAATCATGAGAAAGAAGAAACAGAACCAAAGGAAAAAAACAACCCAAAAACAAAAACAAAAGAGAAGCAAAAAAGGCGAGCATGTAGTGCGCCTCGATCTGCATTAAAACTTCACAGTTCTCTCTCTGGATGAAGATAGCATTCTCCATCGTGAGTCCCCTGGAGTTATCCTTGCCCCTTAGGTTGCTGAGAAGAGCGTAGTATGTCAGGGTTGGTCCTCACGGAATCCATATATCTGTGGCTGTGCACAACGTTCTCCTGGCCCTGAGGAGGTGGGATTATTAAGGAGAAGAAGACTGTGAGCTAGACACAAAATCTTTGGGGAAGAAAGAAGAGTGACTTGGAGGCCCATAGATGATGGAAACAAGAATCTAGATGGGACAGATTGAACGTTAGAGGAGGAAAAGTAGTTGCTGAGTGATGGTGGCAGAAGGATAGTCTGGCAGTGGCACTGGTGTTTGCCATATCCTCCTACCCCAGAGTATCAGAAGGTGTGAAAGGAAGAAGAGTCATGATTGGAGAAAGTACCATGAGATGTAGTATTTTCCAGAGAAAGCTAAGTTTGGGGTGGGGGGAGGTGGGGCACAGAAAATTGAAGGAAAGTGAGAAGAAACCTAGACTGAAAGGCAGTATGTTAACAACAGGAAAAAAGGTCCAGCGTGTATAGTGGAAAGTATGGGAAGAGGATAGGAACTAGACTATAGCTGAGTTTACATAGGAGTGGGCATCATAGACTACTTTCATTGTCATTTCTCTTCCTGATCCTGGCATCCCTCATGGCACCCATGTCCAAGTCAGGGAGCATATCAGAAACAGTCCACCCTGTAGTTTTAAAGTAACTCTGGGAGAGGGGCTTATGCAAAAGAATTTATCCTAACAATCCACATGGGGAAAACCAAATGGAGAGTCAGTGGCTATCAGGACCACCAAGTGGCTAAGCTGGAAACATGTCACAGCATACTTCTGCCCACCTTTTGCCTTTCCATTGTCCTATCTGTAATCTTTCTTTGGAAATTAGGGCACTCCATAATGTGTGGCTACACAACATCCTCAGGAGGATATTGATGTCAAAAAAACAAGTTTTTATGTCAAGGCAAAGATAGGGGCCAGTGGGAGTCCCGTTTAGTTTCCCAAATGGAATTCAGTCTACTCTCTTTTTCCTAGACAAGTCTGGGTCTGACTAGCTGTCCCTCTGAAGTGTCAGGGCTGATATATTCTGTACATGATATGGTCCTGACTAGAGGCATTTCTTATCCAGCTCTTTCTCTCTCTTTGGGTCAGTAACTGATTACTTGTCTAAGGGATGTGTCAATTTGTAGAGCTACCCAACTGGGTAACTATACCTCCTTTTGAATAGACTGCATTTCATGAAAACCAGCCATGTGACCTTGGTTTAATGGAATTAGTTCCCCCCAAAGAAGCATATCCATATGCTGGAATGTGGCATGGGAAATTTTTTACTCCACATAGAATCAATGAGTAAATAAAAAAATACTTAAAAACAAAGAGACCACGTATAAAAATAAACAGTAAACATCTACTGAGTAACTAGAAGCCCGCTGCTCTTTTAGGTCCCAGAAGTACCTGCACACAGGACTAACCTGCTCTCAGGAGTTCTGGGTCATACACCACTTGAATCTTCCCCTGAACAAGTAAAGGAATATCACAGCACAGTTCCCATAAACACCATGCTTTTCATATGATGCGGAAACTCTTGAGTTAAAGTCTCTGTTCAGCTTGGTCTGCAGAAATCAGGGTCCAGTGCCAACTGGAACTCAGGAAGATGTTCTTCCCTGGGTTCTGTTGCAGCTGTAAGAACCTTTGTCCTCATCTGTCAGAGCTGAGCCATCCCAGAGCAGGGTGAGTGAAACAGGTAGCCAGCCTAGGAAGTGCCTGTCCCCCATCAAATGTCCCTATGTCCCTTTTACTCTGACCTTAATCACCTCTACTAGGCTGCCCCTTTCACCTGGACTGTTATAATAGTCCCAGCCTCAAGCTTCTCCCTGTTCCAATTGATGCCCTGTTCAGCTGCCAATGAACCACATTGGCTCCCTATTTAAACTCCTGTCTGGCATTTGATGCTCTTCACCAACCTGGCCCCTTTTTAGGTTCTTAGCATTTGATCCCCTCCATAAGCTCCCAGAGCCAGCAATGCTAGTCTTTCTGCAGTTTCTTGAACATGATGGGCTATCTCAGTGCCTTGGTTGCTATGCCCCCCCTTACCTCTTCCTCTTAGCTTCCCTGACTCCCTTCAAGGCTCAGCTCAAATCCTGCCTTCAATAGGACGCCTTTCTCATGCCCTGTGTACTGCCAATCTGGCAGCTGCTGGTGCCTTCCCCTCTCATACTGCATTCTTTCTACTATGTAGATATCTTGTATGTACCTTGTTATTCACGTGTTGGAACATGAGCTCCTTGAGGACAGGAATTGTTTTTGAGTTTCTTTGTATTTCCTTTGCCAGTAATTAGCACAGTGCCTAGAATAAAAAATGTTTAACAAATGTTTCTTGATTGACTGACTTCCCTATTCAAGAATCATCCTTTTCTCTTCAGTAAAGTACAAAAATCCTCAGCATTTTCATTTAAGCCCCCTACAATATGGCTCCCACTTGTATCTTTCCAGGCTGATTTGCCGTTCCTCGCACTGATCCAGTCAGACTGGTCTGCTCCATATTTCTGATGCACATATTTCTATTTCGTGTCTCTGAACATTTGCACAGGTGGTCCCCCCAGGTTTGGAATGCAATCCCCTTTCACTTACAGCCTCTTTAAGAGCCCTATCCCAGCACCCCTTATTCCACAGGAGACCTTTCCTGATTCTCATCCCTCCTTGTTAGTGCATGCTGCCTCTTGAAATCGCCATATATAATGTTGTATATATTTTGTACTTACTTATCTGTGTATATATATCCAATTCATCCATTACACAGCATCAACATCATCTCCCAGATGCATAGATCCGCTCCCGCTCTAGAAACTCCAGCACCCAGCTCTAAGCTACCTTTCTAGGCTATTTTCACAAACTATACTTTCCAGCAAAATTGAAACGTTCATTCTTTACAAATTCCATCGTGCTTTTTCCTATTTCTGCCCCCTCCACATCTTTCTTTTCCTTCAAGGCCCAGCCCAGTGCCAGTCCCTTCATGAAGGCTTCCCTGACATTCCACCCAGAGCCCCAGGGAAAGTGATGTTTCTGTTCTCAGAGTTTTCATGGCACCTTGTTTGGCCGTCTCCTTTGGTGGGTCTTATTACCTTGTATCTTTGGAGAACTGCTTTGTACTACCTTGTATCATCTGTGTATACATAGTGTCTTTTCTATCCTCTTGGAGGACAGAGACAGTGCGCTTCTTCCTTGAAAAAACGTGGAGAGTCTGAGACTGAGGAGGGAAGGCATTTCAAGCATGGTGCATAACCTTTACATTCTCACAGAGTTAAAAGTTAGAATGTGTGCTGGCATTAGCAACTACGCCAGGAAAGCTGGCAGATGGAGGCAGTGAGAAGGAGTAACGTGAAAAAAAGCCCGGAAAGGTAGATTTGACCCAGGACATAATGGTGTAGGTTAGGGGTTCTTAATCGTTTATGGACCTCTTTGGCAGTGTGGTTCTATGGATCCCATCTCAGAATAATGTTTTTAAATGCATAAAATAACATACATAATATTACAAAGAAACTAATTACATTGAAATGAAGTTATCAATAACTTTTTAAAAAATCAAGATTCTCGAGTTAGGAACCCCTGGTACAGCCACAAGAGCAGTGGCTGCTTGAGTCAGGGAGAAGGGGCAGATCACAGGCTCCTCAATCTAGAGTTGGACACATCATCTACTCCAATCCTTTGATTTTACAGATGAGGACAATGAGACCCAGGCAGGTTAGATGACTTCCCTAAAGTCACCTAGATAATAAAGGGTCCAAGCCAGAAACTGAACTCAGGCCCTCTGACTCTACGTAAAGCGTTCTTTCTGTGGTGCCATGAGATGTTGTATAGACTGATTCCACAAAGTTTGATAACTAAGTGGATGTGGAAGGGAGGGGAGAATGAAGGGTTGAAATTGACACCAGAGGTCACAAACCTGGGTTAAATGGAGGGATAGTGGTGCCTATGACTGAAATAGGAGAATTAGGAGGAAGGTCAGATTTTAGGGGAAAGATAATGAGTTTCATTTTGGATATGGTGAGTTTGAGATTCCTATGAAACATAACAGGTGGTGTTATCTAATAGGGGATGTTGAACCTGAGCTCAGGTGAGAGATGATGCCTGGATATGTTGATTTGGGAGTCATCTGCATAGACATGAATCGGAGGTGATGGGATTACTGAGAGAAAGCCAATAAAGACTGAGGAGAAGATGGCCCAGGACAGTCCTGTGTGGTAGCCCAATAGAGAGTGGGACATGGATGATGGTCCAGACTAAGTAAGAGCAACCAGACATTGAGGAGGAGAGTCAGGAGAAAGCAATGTCATAACAGTGGGAGGGAGGGGAGGGTAATGAAAGCCAGCTTTTCAGAGATCAAGGAGTGAGATATCAGGAAGTAGAGAGAGACCCTACAATGTCCGCAGCATTTGGGGGGGGGGTGGCCATGAAAGGGAGGAGAGAGAGTGGTAACTTGACAGGATGGCAAAGTAAAGTAAGAAGTTGGGGGTGGGGTGTTTGTTTTTAAGGAATGGCCAGATTTGAGCAGGTTTGTAGGCCACAGGGAAAGAAGCAGTGGAGAGAGAAGATTGAAGATTGGGGATGGGGAAGGGATGGTTCAGGCTCCAGCTCTCTGAGGCCCTGGCAAGGAGAAGAGTCATCCCTTCCTCTGAAACTGGACCAGGAAGAAAATCATGTTTAGAGGGCTTTAGGTGTTAAAGTGGGCTACAAAATGAAAACTTTGGAAATCTCTGTGAAACTGATGGACATGAAGAGGAGAGAGGTCACCAGGATAGCTTCTCTTTTCCCAGTAAAATATGAGACTAGGTCCTCTGCTGAGAGGACAGGAAGAGGGCAAGTATGGGTGGTTTGAAGGAAAAACAGATGACTGGGAACACCATGTGGAGTTGGACAGAGAGGCAATCAGGGAAAATAAAGGAGAGCCGTGTAAGAGGTGAGGATCCAGTTGGGATTAGAGAGGGTGTTTGTGGCAGCCCTAGCCAGTGTTAGTGGTATGACTTCCAAGCAGTATGTATTTCAGGAGTAGCAGAGAAGGCAGTTAGTGGGGGTGGAGTAAGAGGGGATGGGTGAGATCCAGTGCTGGAGTTCCAAAAGAATAATCAGCAGTTGGACAAAGGGCCAAGGGATCTGTGGGTAGAGAACAGGGTGATAGTGAACAGGTTAGTTCTAGTGCCAAGGTTTCAAAAGGAAGAAAGTGAGGCTAGACCTAAGGTCTAGGGAAAACAAGTAGTTTGGAGTTGGTGAAAGTTGAAGTGAGGATGTGCAATTTGTTTAGGAAGGGTGAGAAAAATGCTGAGAAATAGGAGGATAGGAGGTTTTGATCACGTAGCAGAAGCTGAGAGTTTTGAATTGTGGAGGTAGAACAGTTATGGGTTACAGTGAGATGAAAGGAATGAGCACCTCTGTGTGTAACTGAGGTGGAATGAAGGTGAAGGGCATGGGAATTGGGGAGGGTGATGACCTGGGAAGCCAGAGTGTTTGAGGGGACATGGATATGCTTAAAGGCAGGACTATGTGCTGAGCTCCTTGAGAAAGCAGAAATATGCTGGGAGCCCAGAGAGAACAGCCACCGGGCTCTAGATAGGCCAGTCTGTCTGGATCAAGAGAACCTAGAAGGAGAGGTTGCTAAGTGATGATGGCAGCAGGAGGGAGGCCCTGGATGTGGCAGCAAGGAGGAAGGAGTCTAGCAACAGCCTCTTCCTGGTCCAGTGGAGGATGTGGGATAGAGGAAGTACGGAAGCTGAGAGAAGGTGCATCTAGGGAAGAGGTGGCCAGGGATGTAGGAACTTGAAAGGGGAGGGGAGGGAAGCCAGCTACTCATGACTGCAAGGAAAGGAGTGGGATGGGGAAGAGGGATAGTAAGAATGATGGTTTGTCAAAAACACAATAGAGCTTTGCAGAGGGAGGGCAGGGGGGACTAGGTACACAGGAAAGGTAGGACTGAGGTGAATGGGAGTGGAGGATTAGGGAGTAGTGCCAAGGGAAGGGAACTTTTTCTTAACAGTCTCCCATTAAAAATTACAGGGAATTCAAGAGAAAGAAGAAAGAATTTGCTAACTACAATACACTATATTGTCACCCCCTTCCCCACAGCAGTGGTTACCCCAGGCACTAGCTCGGGTATTGATTTATCTGCCTATGAATTGGGATGAGAGAAGAGAGATAGCAGCTCTGGATGTGGAATGGGTTCCCATGGCCAGCTAGCCTGGTGGTGAGGGTTTGGACAGGATTGCTGGATGGCAAGGGGCCTGGGCTCCAGCTGATTAGGGAGGACTGAGGTAGAGTTGATCTACAGAGCTAGAAGACATCTTAAATAGCATATAGCATGTCAGAGCTGTTAGGGACTGGGGAACACAGCACGTCAGAGCTGGGAGGGACCATGGAACATGGAATGTCAGAGTTGTCAGGGACCTGAGAATATAGAATGTCAGAACTGGGAAGGACCTTAGAATATACAATGTCAGAGCTAGGAGGGACTGTGGAACATAGAATGTCAGAGCTATTAGAGACCATGGAACATAGAATATCAGAGTTGTCAGGGACCTTAGAACACAGAACATCAGAGCTCTCAGGGACCATAGAACATAGAACATCAGAGTTGTCAGGGACCATCAAACATAGAATGTTACAATTATTAGGGGCCTTAAAACATAGAACGCCAGAGCTGTCAAGGACCATGGAACATAGAACACAGAATGTCAGAAATGTCGCAGAACTTAGAATATGGTATGTCAGAGCTGTCGAGAATCTTAGAACGTTAGAATGTCAGAATTATTGGGGGCCTTAAAATATAGAATACCAGTGTTGTCAGGGACCATGTAACATAGAGAATGTAGAACATCAGAACTGTCAGGGACCATGGAACATAAAACACAGAATGTCAGAGATGTCGTGGACCTTAAAATATGGAATGTCAGAGCTGTCAAGAATCTTAGAATATAGAATGTCAGAATTATTAGGGGCCTTAAAATATAGAACACCAGTGTTGTCAGGGACCATGTAACAGAAAGAATGTAGAACATCAGAGCTGTCAGGGACCATGGAACATAGAATGTCAGAGATGTCACAAACTTTAGAATATGGAATGTCAGAACTAGAAGGGAATTTGGAGGGACCTTGGAGATCATCTCATTTAATCCCCTTATTTGACAAATGAGGAACCTGAGACCCAGGTTATATGACTTGTCACATAGGTAGTTAGTGGCAGAGCTAGGACTTAAAGGGGGGTTCTTTACCAGAGCCAAGACAAGGTGTATTTGAAGCCTCTGGACAAGCTTTAAAACTTATGTACATACACAGTGTTATTATTGACGAGAGACTTTGAGTCTTTGCTGTAATACAAGCAGTTTATTTCAATCCCTAAAAATAGAAAGTAGGGTTTTCAGACATGAAAAAAAATGAGTATTTGTTAAAAAAAATTCACATTACAAACTGTCCCTTGATAGCTTCCTTGGGACTTCCTCTGTTCCAGATTCAAGACACTGATGTGACTCCAGGAGAGAAGCTTAGAAATCTTAGGATCATATTTTTAGAGCCGGAAGGAACCTTTAGAGGGATGATCTAGTCCTTATTTTGCAGAGCCAGAAGCAGAGACCCACAGAGGTCAAATGCCACAACCCAAAGTCATGCAAGTAATTAGTGGCAAAGACCAGATTCAAGCCCCAGTCCTCTGCCTCCAGAGCCTGTATGCATTCCCCTGGCTCACAGTGGCCTCCCTGCCTTCTAAGAGAGAATTCTGCGGCATCCTGTTTCATGTATTCATGTTCAGATCCAAATAGTCAACTTGCCAGAGTCTGCCGGCATGCCCAGCCTTATCTTCAGCTCTTCTGTAGGGAAGAGAAAAAAGAAGAGAAAAAGAAGAGAAGGTTCTGATGTAGAATTCATCCAATCTGATCAGTGAGGCAAGACACATTCATTTAGAAGAGTTAGAGGAAAACTGTGATGGAACATAAAATACAGACCCAATCTGAGCAGCTTCAGTGTGTGAGCCCCTACTGGTGACCTTCTGAGGTCCCATGATTCCAAGATTCAATGGATTCCATGATTCTAAGAATCTGTGACTCAGAATATGAGATTCTGTGACAAATTTGGTGACTCTTAAGATGTGATGACTAAGATTCTGACCCTGCAACCTCCATGTGGAAATATATAGTATCATTTACAGGCTTATAGGACGCAGTCTATGAGAATGTGGAACAGTTCAGAAAATAGGGACATCTGTGTGGACAAGAGCAGTCAGGGACAGTTTCCTTTGGGGGGCAAATCTTGAGCTGGGCCTTGAAGTACTGAGAAGATTTGGACTGGCGTTGAAAATTAAAGAGATGTTGCAGTCTGATGGACTGGGTAGAATCCTGAGCCTTAGATGGCTCACTTTGTTTTTCTCACAAGAGGTAGTCAGTGACTACACCTGTACAATGGGAACAAGCCTGTGAGACATCCAGCTGCTTTCCAGGTTGTGGCCTGGACACTGGACCTGTCCTATCACACACCCTCCCACAACTAATTTGTAGAATTAAGCCATAGGTATAACACATCCCATGCCCTTTTGTATTGGGTTGGTGGTAATGGAAAGAACTTTGACTAGGCTCCAAAGAGATTTGTCTTTGGATCTCAGCTCTGATACTTACAGTACTAGTCAGCTACAGATCCCCAAGAAGTCAATTAAGTCTCTTTATATTTTAATATATTTCTATTACATTTTGGGTTCCAAATTGTTTCCCTCCCTCACTCCCAAGCTTGCATTAGAGAAGGCATTTGATATAGATGTGTGGCACCATGCAATACACACCTCCATATATCAGTTCTTTCTCTGGAGGTGGATAGCATTTTCTTTCAGAAGTCCTTCATAGTCGATTGGAATGTTCATATTACTCAGAATAGCTAAGTCATTCACAGTTACTCTTCAAACAATATTGCTCTTACTGTATATGATGTTTTCTTGGTTCTTCTCATTTCATTCTGCCTTATTTCATGCAAGTCTTTTGACATTTTTCTAAAATTACTGAACTCATCATTTCTTACAGCACAATAGCATTCCATCACAATCATATACAACACGTTCAGCCATTCCCCAGTTGGTGGGCATCTCCTCAATTTCTAGTTCTTCACCAGCACAAAGAGAGCTACTATAAATATTTTAGAACATATAGTTTCTTTTCCTTTTCCCCTGGTCACCTTTGGAAGCAGACCTAATTGTGGTATTCCTGGGCCAAAGGGTATATACAGTTTTATAACTGAGCAAAATTCCAAAATGCTTGGGTCAGTTCACAATTCCACCAAAAGTGTTTTAGTGTCCCAATTTTTCCATTCAACATTTATCATTTCCCTCTTTTGTCATTTTAGCCAATCTGATAGGTATGAGATGGCACCTCAAAGTTGTTTTAATTTAAATTTCTTTAGTCAATTATGATTTAGAGAATTTTTTTCATATGACTACGTATAGCCTTGATTTCTTCTTCCAAAAACTGCCATTTATCAGTTGGGGAATGATTCATATTCTTATAAAATTGACTCAGTTCTCCATATATTTGAGATATGAGGCCTTTATCCAAGAAACTGTCTATAAATTCCCCCCTCCCCAATTTTCTGCTTTCCTTCTAATCTTGGCTATATTGGTTTTATTTTTACAAAACCTTTTTAATTTAATGTAATCAAAATTATCCATTTTACCATCCCACAATGCTCTCTATCTCTTGTTTATTCATAAATTCTTCCCCTATCCATAAATCTTCTAGGTAATATGTTCCACGCTCTGCTTAAATCTCTTGAAACCTCAATTCCTTCATCTGTAAAATGAGAATAATAAATGCTCTGTTTTCTTCACAGGGGTGTTTTCAGACGAATGCTTTATAAACCTTAAAGCTGGAGAAACAATAAGACATCATGATCTTATTCCTTAGTAATAATAGCAATAAGATCAAATGCCGATTCCTACTGCACATCCCCCATTTTCACTAGACCAAGTGTTGAGTTTCTTTCCACAGCCTCAGACTTGCTGTGGGACCTGAGATAGGCCACTTATGATCAGTCACAGGCTGCTGGAATCCACCTACTCTAGTCCAGGAATGGAGACTCAACAGCCTTTCTTTGGCCTTCAGGGTAGCCTCCAAACCACGACAAACTAGAGCTAATAATTAGGCTTATAGGGGGCAAACAGTGGTGACTCTTCTGGGGATTTTATGTAGCAACTCTCTTTTCTTCTTTAACACCACCACACCTGGGGCCACACACCTGCTTAGTGGCTTAAAGTGAGTATAAGAAGCCTGTCTGTGTACAGCATGGGTGTGTGTGTGTGTGTGTGTGTGTGTGTGTGTGTGTGTGTGTAAAGTCCCTGATTTGAAGTCAAAGGACCTCAATTCAAATTACTTACTGTGTGACTTTGGACAACTTCCATCCCCTTTCTGGGCTTTTTTTTTTTAAATAATGAAAGGGCTGGGCTCTAAGATAGTCTCTGAGATCTCTCTCTGACATTTTGTGATTCTGCTCCATGCTTACACATAGTGTGTATCCAGACAGGACTGGAATCTTGCAGTGGTCAATTGAAACAAGCTAGCAGCTCCTGGAACCAAATATCAGACTGTATTCATAAACTGACAGGAATGGAGAGAGAGGGCCCATAGGTCTTGTTCTGTGGTGATCAGAGGATCCTTCATTCATCCAGGAAGCCTTTTTAAAGCCACTAGTACGTGCTTAAGCCACTACACTGTGCTATGTGCTGGCCGTATGAGGACAAACATGAAGCAGTCCCTGCTTTCAAGAGTGTTATAGTTTGGTGGGGAAACAATATGAAGATAGATAAATATAAAATAATTTGTAAGAGGGGAGGGGAGGAAAGGACTACACTAACCAGCCAACAGGTATTTATGAGATGCCTGATAGAAGCCAGGCACTGGGCTAAGGGCTGGAAATAGAGAGACAAAACCTAAATTGCTCCTGCCCTTGAGAAGCATCCACTCTGATAGGGGAGGCAGCATACCTCATACAGGCATCTGCCAAGCACACATAAAACAGGTACAAGGTGAAAGTGGGGAGGTCAGGGAACCAGACAAGAAGGTGGCGCTTGGGAGAATGCACTCCAGGCATGAGAAACAGCCTGTGCAAAGACATGGAGAGATGAGATGAAATAATGGGAACAGTGAGGAGGCAAGTTTGGCTGGAGTGTAGTATGTGGAAAGCTGGGGGGGGGGGAGGGGAATGAGGAAGGGGCAGGAAGGGGGAATGTCATCAGCCTAGAAAGGTCCACTGGAGTCAGACTGTGAAGGGCTTTAAAGGCCAAACAGAGGAGTTTGTATTTTATCCTAGAGGCAACTGGAAACCACTTGTTGAATACTGGAATGACACGAATAGGCCTGTGCTTTAAGAATGTCACTTTGGCAGATGTCTGGAGGATGGTTTGACGTGAGGGAAGTCAAGATGAGCATTTATATGTGTCGAGGACAATGCTAAGTGGTGGTAAGAAAGGCAAATGACAGTCCTCACCCTCAACAAGATCACAGCCTAATAGAGAAGACAACATGCAAACCCTATGTAAAAACAAGCTCTATACAGGGTAAATTGGAGAAAATCTCAGAGGGAAAGCACCAGTATTGAGGGGGACTGGAAAGGGTTATTGGAAATGGAAGGCAGGGTGACCAATTAGGAAGCGAATGCAACAGTCCAGTTAAAAGATGATGAGAACCTGAACCAGAGTGGTTGTGGTGTGAGTGAAGGCGATGGATATGGGAGATGTGGAAGGAGAATCAGCAAGATTTGGCAACCGAATATGAGGGACTGGGGAGAATGAAGAGAGGGTGACTGGCTAGAAGGCTCTTCAAGAGAAAGGGAGGGGGAGGGCAAAGATAGCAAGTTCTGTTTTGGACATGCTGAGTTTGAGGTGCCTATGGGACAGCCCAGTAGAAGTGTACTGTAGGTAGTCAGTGACGGAACTCAGGAGAGAGATTAGGGCTAGATATATGGATCGGGGAATAATACGCAGAGAGATGGTAATTGAACCCATGGGAGCTGATGAGGTCACCAAGAGAAAGTGTATGTAGAGAAAGAGAAGAGGAGAGGTCCCAGCACACCCATACTTAGGAGATATTAGCAGATATTTGTTCCGGGAAGAAACATGGGTGGTTAGCAATCACCTTAAGGGGAACCAAAACTCTCTAATAATAAGATAAATGCAAATTGGCATGACTTTGTGGTACCAAACTATGCTAATAACTGGCAAGAATGGGTAGCAATCACAGGATCATACCATGACAGATTTAGAGATGTGAGGAAGCTTAGAGGTCATCTTGCCCAAGGGGTATCAAACTCAGCTAGAAACAGGGACCCCACTAAGCCATCCATAAAGATCCTTGCCTGCTACATATTGACTTAGAAAATCCCATATTAATGTCATTTGTGTTCTGCTGGGGGCAGCTAGGTGGTGCAGTGGATAGAGCACCAGGCTGGAGTCAGGCAGACTCATCTTCCTGAGTTCAAATCTGGCCTCAGACATTTGCTAGTTGTGTGACCCTGGCCAAGTCACTTCACCCTGTTTACCTCAGCTTCCTCATCTGTAAAATGAGCTGGAGAAGGAAATGGCAAACCACGCCAGTATCTTTGCCAAGAAAACCCCAAATGTGATCATGAAGAGTCACACACGACTGGCAAAGGACTGAACAATAACAACCGAAATGTTCTATTGTATTTTTATTTATTTTGTTAGCTATTTCCCAATTACATTTTGATCTGGTTCTGGCTACTAGAGTTTGGACAGCTTGTTTGACACTTCAGATTCAGCCATCTCTTTTCATTTTATAGATGAAGAAATTGAGGTCCAGAAATGTCAAGTGATGTTTGTCCACGGATAGCAAGTAGCTGAGCCTGGCTCTGAAATTAGGTCCTCTGAGTATAAGACAGCAGCTTATGTTCCATTCTGTTCCATTAAAAACCATTTATTAAGCACCCACTATGTGTAGAGTCCTGTGTTTGGGGTGGGGTGGGGGGGTAGAGAGATGGAGGAGATTCAAAGTTGGGTCCCACCACCACCACCACCACATTAGCCATCAGTGACTATTAACCAGTTCCATTCACCAGTTAACATCAATTACTTTGACGCTATTAGCAAGAAAAGAAAATGCAAACATTTCCAAGATAATGAATCTTGGTGGCATAATCTTCCCTAATGGAGTTCACAGTCTAATAGAGGGAAAATACATCAATACAGATAACTATAATGCCAAATAAGACGTGATACATTTGCTTAAGTAATATACAAAAAGTTCTGTGTGACTTAGGAGGGGGAAAAGGGTTTTTTTTTAATTCCAACTAGAGGGATCAAGGGAGGCTTTTTGGAGGCAGTGACATCAAGTAGGGTTTTAAAGCCTGGAGGAAGGGGGGAAGGAAGACGTGATTGCTGTCCTAAAGCACTGAAAGGGCTGTCCTGAGGAAAAGGCATTAGACCAGTGCTGCTTGGCCTCAGGGGGCAGAGCAGGAGCAGCCAGCAAGAAGCTGCTGTCAGTGACCCGCATTCAGCAGAAGTCGCTGGGGTCTCCTTGAGAGAAGGCTTCAAGAGAAAATTCGATAATGACTCATTGGGAGGATTCCTATGGGGAGGATTGTTCTTCAGGTACAGACTGGCTTCTGAGATCCTCCGCCTGGGGCTGTGATCCTGGGGTGTAGAGTACACATCACTGATTTTTGTCAATAAAAAAGCATTCTTCAAGTACTAACACTGTGCTAAGTGTTAGTGATACAGAGATAGTTAAAAACATTCCCTCCCCTCAAGGAGCTCAATTTCTAAGGGAGGAGACAACGTATAAATAACAAGGATGGAAAGTAATCTTGAAGGGGAAGGCTCTAGCAGCTGGGAGGCCTGGGGAGGGCCCCTTGTAGCAGCTGGGAATCGAGCTGAGTCTGAAAGGAAGCCCAGAAAACTACCAGGTAGCAACGAGGAGACCAAATCTTCCTGGGACTGGGGACGCCCAACCCAAAGTCACAAAGCTGAGGACCAAGAGGAAAGAACAATAGGTAGGCGGGGCTGACCGGATCACAGAATGTATGGAAGGGGATTCAAGTGTAAGAAGCCTGGAGCGGTAATGTCGGGAGTGCTCTCTACCCCACTATCCCAGGGCCAGGCTTTTACATCGCCTCCTCAGGGTTTTAGGAGAACCCCAGATGGGATGTTGGGATGTCTCTTCTCTAGTGCTACTGACCTGTTTCTTCCACCCCACCCCTATTAGCCACCAGTGACTGGTGCCCCCAGTTCCACTTAACAAGTTAATATCAATTAGCTTTTACAAAAGGATATTTACTTTGAAGATGTGGCAAGAAAAAAAGTACCTTTCCCTCTCCCCTATTCCACTTCTGTGTTTGGGGAGAAGGAGCTCAGACATAGAATTAAGCTGGGTCCCAAAAGATCTTTCCTTGAGCCTGGGGGAATCAGTGCTAGATTTAGAATCGAGTTAGAGGACAGGAAGTGGAATTGCCAAAGGAAGGTGGCTTTCTTAAGGAATATAACCAAGAAGGGGATGAAAAGTATAGAATGATAGCTAGTGGAAGTAGTGGGAACAAGGAATTTTTTTTTTAACTATAGGGCTTGGATTTATTTAGCATCAGAGAAGGAACAGGTGATTGGGGAGAGACTAAAGGTAATAAGGTTGGGATGGGTGGGATCAAGGGTACATGGGACTGCCTTGGCCAGAAGAAGGGCCACCTCTTCCTCCGAGATGTGAGTGAACACAGAGACAGTGGGAGGTGTCCAAGGGATGTGAGATGAGGAGGGGAGAAGGGGCAGCACCTGATGCATTTTCAGTGAAGTGGGAGGTGAGATCTTCAGCAGAGGAGGCAGGGCAGGGGGTGCCATGGCTTGACAAGAGAGGAGGTTTGGAATAGCCACTGTGGAAAAAGTTCTAATTAATTTATTTGGGAGGAGTAAGTGTGAGGCAAGGCTGGCTATGTAGACTGAAGCCAGGAGGCATAGGAATCTGAACTTAACTCAGTAGGCAACAGTGAGCCACTGAGGGTTTTTGAGTGGAGTGACATGATCAGATCTATGTATGCGAAAAATTCATCTGATTGGAAGGAAGATAGTGGAAGCTGTAAGCTCCATTTAGAGGCATTTGAGCCTGTTGCAGGTAGGGGGTATATTGGCAGAACTTCTGGGAAGCTGGCCCTGTATTACACTTTTGGTGCCACCACAGATAATGTGCAGGTTTTGGAAAGTTTGGTAATACACTACAGCTCTGAAATTCTTTCTTCTAGGGACACTTGCAGCTATATGATCCTGTCCTGGACTTTAACCTTGTCTCAGCTTCTGCCCAGCAGTCAGGTGAGTGGCTACAACAGTGAAAAGATTGGACTCCCAACTTGGAAGCTGGTGCAAGAGAGGGATGTAGGTGAGGATGGAAAGAGTTAGTTGCTAAAAAGGAATATAAATGGTAAATGATTTCACAAGGTGACATCAGGACCCAAGAAACCGATGTTGCTGGTTTCTGTTTTAGAGCAGGTGGTGGTGAAGGGGGCTGTAGGATGTAGGAGCTGCAACAGACTGACACATAGACTCTTTGTAGATGAAAATAATCGCATTGTTTAGCTAGCTTTAAGGTTTGCAAAGCTCTTTGCACAACAACCCCATGAGGTAGGTGCTGTTGTGAACCCACTTTACAGATGAGGGAATTGGAGTTCATGGGATATGGACCCAGGTCTTCACAGAGCTAGAAGGGCTTTTACAAGGAACCTAGGCTGACCTCAGTATACAGAGGTGGAAACTGAGGTACAGAGGGGCAATGGGACTTTTCCAAGATCACAAAATAAAGTTTGCACAATCCAGAACTGAACTCTCAAGTTTTTCCTGCATAACAATGAAATAGGAACGTTTTTAAAAAGGAAAAGAGGGGAAGGAGAGAAGCGGGCAGCAGCACGGAGTGGGCAGGCAGAGGGAAGGAGGGAGAGAGCAAACAGAAGGAAGGCGGGAAGGCCGGAGGGGAAGCCCCGGGCCTCTGCCATCCCACGCATCTGCACACCTGCTCTACCAGGTGGATGGGGGGACGACGCCTCCAGAGGTCCAGTCCCCTGCCCCCGGGCAACAGCCCAGCTCCCACTCTTCCCCAACGCTCGGGGCCACCTGCGGTGGTGAGAGAGGAGCCTCACTGATCCCAGGCGGGCCCTGAGCCGCCGCCGTCACGTGGCTGTCCAGGAAACTGCCAAGAGCTCTCTGCTGAGCGAGAGCCACCCGCCTTCCCGGGTCTGTCTCACAATCCGGAAGCCTAGCACAGCGGGAGGCCTCTGCTGCCCTACCCCCACCGCCTAAGTTCCTTGGCTAGTCTTCGAGCCTGTCTCAGATCCACCCAGCGAAAAGCCCTGGTCCACCCCGGAAGCTCTCTGGCTCTGCCTCCGGCTCTACCAGGCGTGGGCTGGCGCGCAGGGAGGAGGAGCTCCGGGCTGGGAGTCCCCGGTCTTGACTCTGCCGCTTTTCGCTGTGACTCTGGGAAATGCCTGTGCCTTTTTCTCTCCGGGCACCAGATTAGCGCATCTGTCAAATGAGGCGATCCGACCCGCCTAAATCCTCTCCAGCACTGACAAGCTGGAGTCCAGGTCCCCCTTCCACGATCGCTTCACTGGGGAATGAGGATCATCATCTTGCAAGTAGGCAGGGCTTTGGAAATTGCATCCCCAAGTAATCAGAGGCTCCTTCTTTTGACCTGGAGTGGGGTTTTTTTCCCCATTTTACAGATGAGGACACTGAGATCCAAGGGAAGGAAATTAATTAATTGCCCAAGGTCATTAGAAGCAGAGGGCCAAGAGTGATGATGGTCTGACTCCTCCTTTTACAAATGAGTAAAGGGAGATGCCAAGAGGGGGGACATAACTTGCAAAGGACACCTAGTATGTTAAGGGCAGAGCCAGCCAGCCCTTGAGCCCAGGGTCTTCCACCTGCCACTCTGGTACTCGTCCTGTTGTGATGTATCCATTTGATGAGATCTATCTTTTTTGTTAAACTCATGACAGGAGCAGACTACATAGGTTCCCAGTACTCACCCCTCTTTCTGTAGCCAACCTGGACTCCCAAGCTCTCTTTTGAAAAGGGCCAACTCCAGACGGCTTTCCTAGAGCAGCATGCCTTCTCTTCGATCCCTCCCTCTACTCATCCAATCTTACCTCTGCCGAGCTCCATACCCTCATGGCTTCTCTCTGGTAAAAGGCCAACCACCAACTTAACCTCTGTTTGGGGGATAATGGATGGTGGCTGGGCAATGTTCCACCTTCTAATCGGTAACTTAGGATAACAGTTTTCCTATCTGAAACCCGGCTTTCCTTGTGGTCTCTAGACCAGCCCACAACTGAGACAGGAAGGAAGGAAGGAAAGAAAAGAAGAAAAGGAAGGGGAAGAAGAAGAGGCATTTAAGGTAAACAAAATAACTGTTGCAAAGTCCATGCACTTTACCCATTGAACAGCCCCCTCAGGCACTTGCTAAGAAGGATTCATGGTTACTTTGTACACCACTCAAAAAGGGTACAAAAACAGTTCGGTTGTCAGGCTTCCCAGTCCCCAGCTGATTAAAAACAATTAGAATAGAACCAGAGATTTTTAGAGTTCTAAGTCTTTAGAAATTATCTTGCCCAATCCATTGATTTTATAGTGGAAAAAACCTAAAGCCCAGAGAGGTCACTTGATTTGATCACAAATCAGGTGAGTAGCAGATACTAGCCTTGAACCCAGGTGTCCTGACATCAAGGCTCTCTGCTTTACCCTGTGCGTGAGGCACGGAAGCACAAGATAGAGACAAGCACCTCAGGCAGGCTGGTGGTGAGAGAAGGGGCAAAAGTACTATAGCAAACAGAGGCAAGAAGTCAGAAAGCCTTGTGGTCTAGGCTGCCGAGGACAGCGGAAAGGAGCTGCCTGATATAGAGTCTCGGGGTTCTATTATTGTGTTATGATGAGTAGCATGACCTGTTTTTGTTGTTCAGTTGTTTTCACTCATGCCTGACTCTTCAGGTCCCCATTTGGGGTTTTCTTGGCAGAGCTACTGGAGTGGTTTGCCATTTCCTTCTCCAGCTCATTTTACAGATGAGGAAATTGAGGCAAAAAGGGTTAAGTTACTTGCCTAGGGTCACATAGGTAATGAGTATCTGAAGCCAGATTTGAACTCAGGTTTTCCTGATTCCAGGCCTGTGCCACTTAGCTGCCCCTGGCAGCATGTCCTACTTAATCAATAGAGACTAACCTTGGAGTCAGGGAGATCAGATTTCAAGCTGGCAGTATGACCCTGGACCAGTCACTCCACCTCTCAGTGAGAGTAAAGGGAATTTCTCTAAACCAGTGAAATCAGAAGTGAGGATGTAAAGAAAAAAAAGTAGTAATGATACTGTGTATCTCTACCCACCCCTACTACTGCCTTTGATCTGAGATTACTTCCCCCTTTCTATTGTATCTATCTATCTAAGTTCAAATGTATTTCTTTTTGCATCTATGTTAGAGTGTGAATTCCTCAAGGTCAGGAACCATGTTTAATACTTTTCTTTGTAGCCCCACTGTGCACAGTGCCTGGCTTAATACAGGTGCTTGTTGATCTACTGACTACAACTTACTAGCTGTGTGACCTTGGGCAAGTCATTTCCTGGACTTCAGTATCTTCATCCATAAAATGAAGGTGTTGAATTAGATGGCTGCTTCCAGCTCTACATCGATGAACCTTCGATTAAAGGCTGAACTCCTTTGCCTGGCATTAATGCTCCTCCCCACCAAGATTCCAAACCACCTGAAGGTCTAGACTTAGCTCATTCTACTCCCCTTCAGATATTTTGCTGTCTGTTCAAACTAAACCTCTTCTGTGTGGGATCCTGAGTTGTCACTGAGAATATGAAGGTGAAAAATGATACATTTCTTGTCTTCAAGAGGCTTAGAGTCTAGCAGGGAGATAAGCCAGCCAGCTCTAAAAAGGTAGGACTGAACTAGATGACCTTTCAGCTTTGAACTCGCTGATATTTATACAGATCACTATGATATGCTCATTTTCATGTTCTCATCCCACAGTGCTCAATCCTTTGTGGCATGATTATCTAGTTGAGAGGGTGCTTAGAGATCATCTATTCTAGCCCTGTCCTTTAATGGTTGTCCTGTCTTCTTTGCTTGACTATTAGCTCCTTAAAGGCAGAGAATTCATTGTTTTTCATCTTGATGCCCTCTATGACAAGCCCAGGACCCCATACAGAGGACATGCTTATGTGTAGCACTTTAAGGTTTATGAACCACTTTGCTCACAACATCCCCGTGCAAGTTGTTAGCCCTAGAGGGGTATCTGGCCTGTTAGCACAGCCTGGTGGTGTCAGAGCAGGATTCAAACACTTGTCTTCTGACTTGAGGCCTGCTTCTCTTTCTGTCTCCACCCCATTGAAGCTCGTGCAGTCTAACCTGATGGAGAGGAGGAAGGTAGGGAAGGAATAGAATTCAAAAGCTCAGACCCACGTGTTCGAGGAGCTCAGAGTCTGAAGGAAAGACATGACTCCCACAGTACAGAGAATACACAGAATGAGGTGGAGGGTAAGGCCAGTAGGAGCTGGATGTGTGAGCTCCTTTGAGGGCAGGGACTAGTTGGTTTTTTTTCCTGTATCTCAGGCACCTAGGCCAGTGGCCAGCACATGGCCTATGTTTAATAAATGCCTATTGACTGATTAGTTACTCACCCCCCTCCTCCACTCTCCTTTGTCCATAACCTTGGGCCATACTGCAGTTGGGCTAGGAAGGGCTACAAGCAGCCCAAGCTAGGAGGGAGACCCAGGCACAGGCCTGGCTTGTCCCTGGGCTGTTCTAGGGTCCAGCAGAGATTCCAGTGCTGGGAGCTCCAGTGCCCTGTGGAGATTGCATCAGAGCCTGGCTCCTCCCAGCACCAGGACTAGACAGACACTAGGGGCTCTGGGGCCTCTGGAATTAACCCTTGAGCTCAGCCCAGGCCAGGCCTGGGACAGTTGTTTTCTCTTCATGGTGGAGGGGAAATGATCTGGATTTTGAACCAGAGAATCTGAGTCCCAGCTCTGACACTCTGGTCATTGTATGACCTTTCATATGTCACTTTCCTGCTTGGGGCCTTGTTTCTCCTCTTTGAAATGACAGGAGGAAGGGAGTGGCTTGCATGATCCTTGAGGTCTTTGAGACTTTGAATTTGAGGGAACCCAGTTGCTGTCCTCTACTGCAATCCCAGTCTTTCCCATGAAGGTACCCCACACTGATGCATCACTGTGCTAGAGGAAAGAACATGACAGCAGGCAGGACCCACTGTATTGGAAAGGCAGCATGGGCTCAGAATGTCTGTTGTGGGAGGACCAGCCTGGCTCAGGACAGAGAGGTAAGGCTCATCTCCAGAGGCTGTGGTGTAAGGAATGTTTCACCCTCTCGCTGAGTTATGGTGTGGGGTGTGGGGAAGCCTGGGATCTGCCCTGCTGGAGGGCATGCCCACAAGACTTCCCCAGATCCCCTCGTGTGTATCTCTGATTTACTTGTCTGGGTGTTCTTGTTCTTCTCCAGTAGAATGTAAGCTCCTTGAGGCCAAGGCCTATTTCTTGATCTTGGCCTTGATCCTGGCACACAGGCAGGTGATCCATAACCACTTGTTAAATTAAATCAAATGGTGAGAACCCAGAGCCTTGAAATGGCAGAACTTTACCTGGGGCAGAACGTGTTCACCCACCATATGCTCCAGGCTCCTAGCTAGAGGGGCGGGGCCTAAGAAACAGGGTACCACATGGGGAGTCAGAAGACTGCAGGACCCCAGACCTAGAGCTGCCCTCATCCACAGAGCCAGTAAGGAGCAGTCTGGATTCCAAATCCAGAATGAGCTACACTGCTTCTTGGGAACCTCTTAGGCCATTAGATGGCGGACCCAAGAGATTGCTGGCTCTGGAGTCAGGGAGACCTGAGTTCAAATCTGGCCTCAAACAGTCTCTGTGTGACTCTGGGCAAATCATACCTCACAAACCCAATGCTGTCTCTCTTAGTTTCCTTGTCTGTCAAGAGGAGAATAAGAGTAGGACCTCCCTCCTAGGCTTGTTGTGAAGGTGAAATGAGATAATATCTATAAAGTGCTCTGTCAATGCTAGTTTTGTTGTTATCATATCGTCTCTGTGTGCTCTCATAAAGGAGGATTTATAGGCTCTATCTGGTTCTAACCTTTGCCACTAACTAACTGTGTAAATCTCAGCCTGTCTGGATCGCTTTTTTTACCTGTAAAATGACAGAGTTGGACAAGATGGCCTGTGAAATAATTTCTAGATATGCATTTTTGATGCTCTGATCCCCATGCTCTTGGGGAGAAGAGGCTTGTCCCAGCATCCACTGAAACCCAAAGGAACCTTTCGAAAGTGGAGAAGAGTCCACTGACTTGTTTAGAAAACTGAATCTCAAATACAAATCTTTGGTGGTCTCCCCCTCACTCCAGCACCCTTTCCCTGGCCCTGCCTCCTTGTCTCTCAAGGCAGCTATGCCCTCCCAACGTGAAAGGCACAGAAACCATCTGTGCTGGGCTAATTACAGACTCAATTGGCCACTTAGTCATTGGGAAGGAGGGGGCAAGTGGCTAATTGCCCCCCAAATTGGCCAATTAATGACACATACAATTTCTGCACCTGCAATTCTTTCCAGCAAAGAAAAAAAAAAACTAGGCTAGAGACACAAAGAAAGGCGAGAATTAGAGCCCTCCTCCCTGCTGCCCCCCGCCCCAGTCACCAGGCAGTTGTCTCCATCTGTGAAATACTAGTGACCAGGACTTTTCCCAAATGTTTGGCAGTGGACTTGACCACCAGAGTCAGCCTCATAGTCCATGAGTTAGACACAGAGCACAAACCCACCGTGGGTGGGCCTGGACTGAGTGGAATCAGAGCTAGAAGGGAGATTGGAGAAATCACCTCTATTAGCCTCCTCTTTTTAGAGTGAGAGAAACTGAGATCCAGAGTGGAGAGTGGACTTGTTCTAGGTCACAGACTGAGTCAGTGGCAGAGCTGAGACTAGACCTGCAACCTCTAGAAGATCAGTGCCAGACTTTTCTCACCACATGCGTAGTTAACAAGTTAGGTCTAGTAGTCTTTTGCTGGATGGAGAGGACACCGGCATTGGCTAAAGTGAAGAAATAGGAATAAAGCTAAATGGGGCAGGTAAAGGGCCATGGGGACAGTGGAGAGGTTGGCCTACCTCGGGAGGTATAGAGGGGAGGAAGAAGATGGTAAGGCTAGATTGTGGAGAGGCTGAGAAATTTAGATTTATGCCACTGAACTCTTTTTTGGTGATCTTGCACAGCCCTCTCTTACTCAAATCAAAGTCAACTGCAAGTCATGTCATTTCCCTGATGTCGTGGTCCTCTTCAAGAGCGAAGGACAAACACAACAACATGGTTTACATGCTTCTTCAGCAGGCATTGTCTTGTGCTTTTTTGTATCCCCAGATCTTTGCACAATGGCTGGCATATAGTAGGTGCTTAGTAAATGCTTGTTGACTCGATGAGTGCATTGTATAGTGGGAAGTGATTTTTCAGTCAGAGGCACTGGGCCCACATGCCAACTCTCCTGCCTTTTACCTTTTGATAATGCATTTTCCTGCTCTGGGATCCCATTTTCTTTTCAGTAAAATGAGAGTTTGGATAAGGTAAATGTTTCTTAACCTGGGGCTTATGGTGGGGGGTTTGTAGATAGATTTTCAGGAGTCCTTGAAATTGGATGGAAAAATACATCTTTATTTCGATATGATTAATTTCCTTTGTAAAGGAATGTATTTTATTTTGTGCACTTAAAAACGTCATTCGGAGAAGAGGTTCCTGAGCTTCACCAGATGACAAGAGGGGCCCATGGCACAAGAAGGAGGGAGATCCCCTGGAGGGATGATCTCTAAGGGCCTTTGATCTTAGGATGTGTATGTGGAAATGAAAGGGAATGAGACTAATCCTAGGACTGCCAGGTTCATTGCAGGAAAAGCTTGCCAGCAGTGGAAAATACTGACATGGGTGTTGATGAAGACTCAGTGTCTCCTGAGAAGAGCATTTGCTTTGAGGTCAGCAGACCTGGATCTCAGGTCTGCCACTCACCAGCTGTGTGACCCTGGGTAAGTCACTTCCCTTCCTGGGCCTCATTTTCCTTATTTGTAAAATGAAGGGCTTGGACTAGAAGATCTGTTAAGGTCATTTTAATCTCTGTGATCCCAGAAGGAAGTTTGGAGATGAGTTTGACAGCATGTACAGGATAAAATAACAGGGGTAGCCTGGAAGTGGGGAGACCAATGGTGCCTGGCCTTCTTCCAGCCACAGAGGTATGCTCTCAAGCAAGTTCAGCATCTTGGCTAAAACTCAGCCTTGTGAGGCTAGTGCAGGCAGACTGGAAAACAGGGGCCCCTGAAACAAGAAATCCCTTTGGGGCCCCTTGTGCTTTCCTTGGCGTCAGCACAGCCTTCCCTGAGAGCCCCGGCTCTCACTGATCCCCTGCCTCTTGAATGCTGAGATCTGCAAGGCCCTGTAGTGAGCTCTGGACTGCAGGCTTCAGTCCTGAGAAGCAGAGAACCTTAGAAACAGTGATATCACAGAACAGAGACTGACTGGGCCAAAAGGGAGCTCACTGATTATAGAGTTCGACCCTGGCAATTGACAGATGAAGAACTAGCCCAGAGAGGGGGAGTAACTTATTCAGAGTCACATAGCATCATCACAACAACACCACCAATGTTATAGCTACCATTCATACAATGGCACAGCAGCTGAATTATGTTTTCTGACTCAATCCTCACAATGAGGCTTGGAAGTAGGTTCTGTTCTTATTCTCATTTTACAAATGCGGGAACTGAGGCAAACAGAGGTTAAGTGGCTTGTCCAGGGTCACACAGCCAGGAGGTAGGTTTGTGACAAGATTTGAACTCATGTCTTCCTGACTTCAGGTTAAGTTCTCTCCATCGTGCTACCTAGATATTATTAAGTGTTATTAGAACACTCACCATGCTTGTTGCTGCCATCTGCCGACTGCCCAGTCACTCTCCTAGCTCGCTGGACTCCAGCTTTGTTTGTTCCTGCCAAGAAGGATGATCTTTGGACTGGAAGGAACAGAAAAAAGTGACCTGCAGGTTGTTGAAACCTAAGATAAGGAAGGCAATAAGAAGAGAATTCCTGCCTGCAGTGATGAGCTCAAGTCACCAGCCGTGCATGAAGTATGGACATCCCAGGGCTGGGACTGTTGAGCCACTGGGGGGATCTTAGCAAGACTGGGGAGAATGGGAGAGATGCTTCAAGGCTGGGAAGTGGTCAGGTAGTACCCCGAGAGTCAAGAAAAGACAACAAGGAGAGCCTGACAACTACAATCCATGGTCCTTGAATGCCATCCCTACACAAATCTAGAACACATTCTCAAAGGAGCGGGTGATGAGAATGGAGAAACTGGACGAATGATCACAAAGAACCAACATGGTTTCCTTATCGAGTCATGCCAGCTTAACTCCATTTATGGTGTTGCAGGCATTCTGCCTAGCTTTCAGACTTTGAACAAGTCCATCATGCTGTCCTGGCAGACAAACCAGAGAGACAGTGGCTGGATGGTGGTGTAGTTAAGTGCTTGAATGGCTGGGTTCAGAGTGGTCATTAATGGTTCCTGTCAACTGGGGAGGAGGTAGAGTTCTTCAGGAATTTGTATTTGGCCTGGGACTTGAATAAATGCAGAAATAGGATGCTTAGCAATGAACAGCTGTCACAAAGAGGGACAACCAATATGTTGGATGACAAAGTGAGCTTCTAAAAAGGCCTGGAAAGGCCAGAACCTTGAGAAGAATCTACAAAGATGGAGTTTAATAGGAACGGATTAAAATCTAATATTGGTGTCTAAAAAGATCAGCTTATAATATCAAAAAAGATCAAATATAAGATGGGTAAGGTGTGACTAACTGGTGATTCATTTGAAAAGATTTGAGGATTTTAGTAGACTCCAACTTTGATATGGGTCACTAGATTAGTGCGATACATCAGCTAAAAAAACAAACAACCTAATATGCTCTTGGGCTTACCACGTTGCTTTTGGAGCCCAAGAGATTCTCCGGCAGAGGGTCCTGAATAGTGGCTATTGGCAAGGGCTGTGTGGGCATAGGGGTGTCTCTGAGGTAGGATGTTTTGAAAGCCATGCTACTGTACTTAGGAAAGAGAAGGGGAGAAGGTAAACATGGAGGAAGGCAATGGCTTCTGATTTGGGGATCTTCTCCAAGCCATGCCATGCTAGCCCATGTACCACTGGATTTTGAAGACATTGAGATTCTTCCTGCCCCCCTGCATTTCCATGCTGGATCTTGGTCTCTTCCATCTCCCAGGGAAGTCCTGAGAGACTTCAGCCTTTCTACACAGGAATCACATGCTACAGCATCCTGCAGACTCATGCTCTACCAGGAAAGAGACAAGGTGACCCCACCATGAAAACATAACCCCTTTTGTGGTCATCCTGTGGGCAAGTTGTTAACTCACCATTTCCTCCTTTCCTTGGCTGAAAGTGGATGAATGTAAAGGGCCCAGAGGACTGCCTGGATTCTCTGTCCGTGGGGGTTAGGAGGTGACAGTCTGGGCCACTGGTATGTGTGTGTGTGTATCAGGGGTGAGGGCAAGGGGGAGGGTTTCCTTAATTGCTATTTTAAATAAATTGTCCCTTTTAATCACCTTGATGTAGGTCATGTGATTGATACTGAATGGTCATAAGGAAGAGATTGAGAGAGGAAAAGAAGTTGAGGCTCAAGAGAAAATAGTTGAATTGATAATGAACCAAGTTTTAAAAGCCTAGAAATAGCTTGGGAGGTTAGGGTGGGAAGGGATGGCTACAATGGAATAGTGTCCAGGCCAAGACAAGAAAGTGAGTCTCTGAGTTCAGTTCTGGGAACCACATTTTAGGAAGGGCTTTTTTAAGCTGGAAATCTGGGGGTACAGGAGAAAGATGACCAGAAGGGTGAAGGGCCTTGAGACTAGGCTACAAGAACTGGGGAGGAGGTTTAGCCCAAGAAGAGAAGACTCAGGGGTCACAGAATTGTTGCCTTCAACTATCTGGAGGGTTGTCATATGGATAAAAGATTTGATTTGGTCTGCTTAGAGAAATAGGTGGGAGTTGTAGAAGTTGTAGGTTTGAGATACATACATATATATATATGTGTAAAAACAAAACAAAACTTTAGAGTTGGACAGGATGATGTCCCTCTAGTACAACACATGCCCAAGAGGAATTCCCACTCTGACAGGGTCAACTAGGCCCTGCTGAAGATTTTCTATGAAGAGCAGCCTATTCCACTGGCTTTCCTGACACCAAGCCTAACCTGGCATCTCCGCAACATCCACCCCCTGTGCATGGTTCTGCCCTCTGGGCCTAAGCTGAAAATTCCAAAGGGTAGCCTTTCACATACTCTATCTGGGTCCTCCCCTCTTCTCTGGGCCCCAAACTTCTCCAGACTGAACATCTCCAGTTCCTCCAACTAAGGCTCACATAACTTCCTAAGAGTTAGAACGATCCCAAGGTACAGCAGACTCTCTCAGGAGGTAGTGGGTTCCAGTCTGCAGGGAAAGGCTGGATAATCATTAGTCGTTCATATTGTACTTGGCCAAACATCTGCTGTACAAGTTGGACTAGATGCCTTCAGAGGTATTTTCCAACTCCTATTCTGTGATTCGGTAATTTTAACACATGGATTATAATATTCCTCCTGACTTCATCCCTTGCCAACATTTTTTTAAATTCCCCAAATTCTCCTTCAGCTTCAGAGGATTAGGTGTTCCTTTTCTTTACCAACCTCAGCCCCTCTACTGGTGCCCTCTGTGCCATCCCACTCTTGTCTCCTCTGGAAATTTGTCTCTTGTAACATTTCCTCTCCTTGTCCACTGGCTCTGCTTCCATCAAACATACACAGATCTCCCCTGACTTTTTTTTTAAAGGGATATTTGCAACAAAGATATAGTAAGAATAATAAACAAACATTTCTCCTGACAGCTGGGAACCGAATCCCCACCCTGCCTCCTCCACCGTTGGGGAGGGTTGAGTTAGGTTCACAGTTTGACTCAGTTTCTACATAGCATTAATCCTACCAAGTTCAAGTCAAGCTGGCAGTGCGGGCTTTTACGAGGCTCCTCAGGATCCTCATGTCTCATGCTCCCTAACCAAATCAGGACCCCACTCCCTGCACTTGGATTAGAAATGGGTGAAGAAAAAAGTCAAAGACCCAGGCCCACTGGGGGCCACATGGCCTAAAGAGTGGCCTTCAAGCCCTCTCCCCTTGCCATATGGTTTGAGTAAAGCCATTTACCCTCAGATGAAATCCAGAAAACCTACCCCCCTTCCCAATCCCTCCCATTGATAAAAAACCTTAACTTGGTCTTGGTATCTCTCAAGCTGTGCTCCTATAGCTTTCCTTTATTTCATTGCCATACTCCTAGAAGAGTGTCCACATTGCTTATTTCCACTTTCTCATCTCCCATTCACTTCTCAACACCTTGTTTTCTGCTTTTCATCCCCGCTGTTGTTGCTCAGCCATTCAGTCGTATCCGACTCTTTGTGACCCTGTATGGATTAAGGAAAACAGGTTAAGTGACTCACCCAGGGTCACACAGCTAGTAAGTATCTGAGGCGGGATTTGAACTCAGGTCTTCCTGACTCCAGGCCCAGCTCTCTATCCACTGAGTCACCTGCCTCCATCCCTACCTCTTGACTAAAATTATCTTCTTCAAGGTTACCCATGATCTCTTCACTGCTAAACCCTGTGACTTTGTTCTCAGGCCTTGTCTTTCTTGACCTCCCTGCCGCATTGGACACTGTTGACTATGCTCCCCTTCTGGATGCAGGCACTCTCCTCTGTGGGGTTCATGACACTTCTGTTATGGTTATCTTCCTACGTGTCAGCCTGATGTTTCTCACAGATCCTTCTGGTGAGTCACTGTGGCGCAGAGATAGAGGGCTGGCCTCCGAGCCAGGATGAACTTGCTTCACATTCTGCCTGCTCTCTGTGGGCCACATGGGTAAGTCCCCTAGTTCTTACAGGCCTAGGCACATCTGCTGGACCACATAGTACTAAGGAGTTCAGGAGTTTCCAAATCATGAGACCAAAATCTATATATACAATATATGTGTGTGCGCGCGCGCGCGCGCGCGCACACACACACACACACACACACACACTTTAAACATACTGTTGTTCAGTTCAGTCATGTGCAACTCTTTGTGACCCCATGAAGCACAGCATGCCAATACTGTCCACAGGATATTCTTGGCAAAGATACTGCTTTGCCATTTCTTTCTCCAGCTCATTTTACAGATGAGGAAACTGAGGCAATCAGGGTTAAGAGATTCGCCCAGGGTCACACAGCCAGTAAGTTTCTGAGGCCAGATTTGAACTCAGGTTCAACTTAAACATATAGTGTGACTCAATGTTGTGGCTTTCTCTAGCAATTCCTGATCCTCTTTGCAGTATTATACATGTCCCATGTCTGGAGCTTAGTTATATCCCAGACAACTGTCCTGAGCTCTGACAGTTAGCTGATGGTGCAATGGATAGAGGGCTGGGCCATGACTTAGGAAAACTTGAGTTCAAATTCTGCCTCAAACACTTACTATCTGTGTGTTCCTGGGTGAGTCACTTAACCTCTGTTTGCCTTGATTTCCTCAACTTTAAAGTGAGAATAATAATAGCACCTGCCTCCTAGGGTTTTTGTGAGATCACTGACACTCACACACATTTATTAAGTGCTTACTGTGTGCCTTCCCTCTCCCCTCCTCCCCCAAACACTGCTGATATTCACTACATGCCTACATTCATGTGTCTGTATATGTTCATGCACATGTATTATGATTTCATTGGGGTAGGGACCTCATGGTTTGTAAACTCCCTTCACTTATGTAGATCAGCAATTCTTTTGTAACTTATGTAATCTTAGAGATGAGCCTGGGGCATGAGAATTTAGGGGACTTGCCCATGTGACACATATCTGACCTGTCCAGGCTCTTGAGGCCAGCTCTCTGTGCCATATTACCCATTATATATGTTTACATGTGCTCTGATTTTGGATATGTAACCCAAATGAGCTGTTCCTACCGTTGAACTCATCTACTCTATTCTTATTGGCTATTTTAATTTCTTAGGAGGTAAGAGGGAGCCACTAGAGATTTTGAATGAGACTGATATGACCTCATCTACATATAAGAAAGTTATCCTGGCTCTGACCTGAAGGATGGACAAGAGAAAGCAGAGAGGGGAGTTGGGCTACTCCCATGGTCCAGGCAAGTGCTGATGATGTGGGTACACAGAGGAAGGGATAGGAGATGTTGCGGAGATAGAGTTGAGAGAGCCTGGTAACTGAGAGGTGAGGGAAATGGGTAAGTCAGAGAGGTTTTGACCATGGGAAAAGAGGTGAATGGTGGTGTCAATGACAGAAACAGTGAAGTCAAAAGGAGAAACAGGTTTTCTAGGTAAAATATAAATTTTGTCATAATCTAGGGTCCTAGGTACAGGTTCACATCATGCTTAACACCTTTCCTCTTCCAACAAGTCATACAGTGACCACTAGCAAGGCTTTTTTCACCCAGCTTTGACTTCTTGGGCAGGTCCATTTAACCCCTTTAGTTTTCTCATCTGTACAATGGAGATAATAGTCCTTGTACCCCTTGCCTCATAGGATGGTGGTGACCTTTTTAAAGTTTAAATTACTATAAAAATGGGAGTAGAGTTGTGTTGGGTTTTTTTTAAAGATGATTGAGCCTGTACCAGCCATAAATTTTCTTCTTCTTAATAATAATAATAATTCATGGCTATGTACCTTGAGGTTTGCAAAGTGTTCTTATAACAGCCCTGTGCTTCTGGGATAAAGTATAAACTTCCCTCTTTGGATTTTAAAGCCCTTTACAACTTGGCTACAACCTATCTTCCCTGCCACATTTATAAAATTCCTCTCACACTCTAATGTCCAGCCAAACTGGCATTCTCTCTGTTCCCCACACACTATCCTCCACCTCCCATCTCCCATCTCTGTGTCTTTAAAAAAATCATTTAATCTTTTTTTCAGTTGACCAATATCTATTTTTCTTCCTCTTCCCCCCACAAATTAATCCCCAAATCCTTGTGACAAATATGCCATCAAGCAAAACAAATTCCTGAATTGACCATGTCCAAAAATGTGTGTTTCATTTAGTCATCACCTCTCTGGCAGGAGGAGGGTAGCATAGTGTATTGTGGATCCTCTGGAAACATAGCTTATTATTGAAATATTCAGAATTCTTACGTCTCTTGAAGTTGTTTGTCTTTTTTGTGGTGGTCATTGTATAAATTGTTCTCTTGGTTCTGTTTACTTGACTGTACCAGTTAATACAAGTCTTCTAGGGCTTCTCTAAAACCATCTCTTTCATTATTTCTTACAGCATAGGAGTATTCTTAGACACCACAAAATGGGTTGCTATTATCATCTTTGTACATATGCATCTTATTGGTCTTTTTTTAAAATCTGTTTAGGGTATTGGCCTATTACTGGTATCACTGGATCAAAGAGTATGCACTTTTAACAACTTTCTGAGCATAATTCCAAATTGCTTTCCAGAATGGCTGTAGCAATTTACAGCTACATTATATAGCCTGTTTTCCTCCAGTCCCTCCAACATTTGTCATTTTTCTTTTTTGCCAACCTTGTCAATCTTTTTGGAATGAGATATAGCATCAGAATTGTCTTAACTTGCATATGTCTGATTATTAGTGATTTGGAGAATTTTTTTCCCATGGCTATTGATAGCTTGGATTTTCTACTTTAGAAAACTGCTTATTCATATACTTTGATCAGTTATCAATTAAAGAATAGGTCTTCATATAAATTTCAATCAGTTCTTTATATATCTTGGAAATGAGATCCTTATCAAAGAAACTTTCTATGAATATTTCCCCCCTCTAGTTACCTGTTTTCCTTTTAATTTTGGTTGTATTTAGGTTGCTTGTATAAAACCTTTTTTTAATTTCACAGAAGCAAAATTGTTCATTTCATCTTCTGTGATTGTCTCCATCCCTTTTTTGGGGGTTCTTCCCCCACTCATAGATTCCAAAAGTAATTTCTTCTTTGTTCTTCTAATTTGTTTATGATCTAAGTTACGTATCCATTTTGAGTTTATCTTGGTCTATGACATGAGATGTTGGTTCATCTATCATTTCTGAAGTTTCTTCAGTAGTTCTTATTGAATAGTGAGGTATTACCCCAGTAGCTCAGGTCTGACACAGGTTCATCACCACGGCTTTGGACTGGCTGGACTCCCATGCCTTTATTACTTCAAACTCCTAGAACTCTTCTTCCAAAATACAATCCAAGCACCGTGTTCTATATGAAGCCTTCCTTGCCCCTCCCCCCAACTGCTAGTGCCACCCTCCCACCATGCTACTTCATATTGATTTATTTGGTATTTATTCTGTACAAATATCTGTTTACATGTTGTCCTGCCTGATAGAATGTAAACTCCTTGAGGGCTGGGATTGTTTCCTTGTTGTGGTTTTTTTTTTGTATTTATGTCCTTATGTGCCTGGCACGTAGTGGAACCCTAAGCAAAGCTTGTCTGTTGATTGCAAGGATTACTATTTGCATTTTACAAGAATAAAGGTAAAGAAACAGGTGTAGAGAGCAAAAGTGACCTGCCCTTGGCCACACAGCCAATAAATAGAGAGCCACAATTGAACCTCTGGCTCTAGAGCAGCTGCCTCTTTGTTTCTGAAGGGAACCCACTTATCAGAAGGCAGCAGCTGGACACTGAGGCCAAGAAGAAAAACATCCTGGATGAAAAGTCATCCTTCGTCAAGGAAGGCTTCTCAACATGATGTTGATAAGACCAGGGTTTTTATGGAATCTCTTCAGGGGCTCAAGGAGCCTCCCTAGCTGTAACTGGGAAAAATGTGACTTGACCACCAGTAGGAAGTGTGGTCATGATAGGAGTTTCTGGTGGTTGATGAGGGCTGTTGAAAATGGAGAACTTGTCAGTAAGGATTTTCCAGCAGGTTTCCAGAACTCTCTGGGCAAGAAGGTTTTGGAGTCAGAAGGCCTCAGTTTAATTGTGGCTTTGCCACCTACTATATGTGTGACCTTGAATAAATCATTTCCCTAAGTAGGGGTGAGGAAGCTGCAGCCTCAAGGCCACATGTGACCTTCTAGGTCCTCAAGTATGACCCTTTGACTGACTCCAAACTTCACAGAACAAATCCCCTTCATAAAAGGATTTGGTCTGCAAAACTTGGACTCAGTCAAAAGGCTGCACCCAAGGAACTAGAAGGCCACATGTGGCCTTGAGGCTGCAGGTTCCCCACCCCTGCCCTAACCCCTGCCTTTTTCATTAATAAAATGAGAAGGCTGGGCTGTGTGATCTCTGAGGTCCCTTCTAGCACTGGTATCTTTTGACCATACGAAGGAGGATACTCCAATACAAATGACTGGTACTGAGGATATAGAGAGAATTTTGAGATTGCAAAGAACTGGAACCTGTGTGCTCTTCAGAAAGCCACTTAGGCTTTTTGGGCCTCAGTTTCCCTTCTCTGCAAAATCAGGAGATTAGACTCCATAATCAGCACATCTAAGGCTCTCCTGCAGGAACCAAGAGAGAACAGATTCAGAGCTTGATGGGCCGATGGAGGTCATCCAGTTCAACTTTTTCCTTTTGCAGATGAAGAAAACAAGGCCTAGCACCAATATTAAGTAGGTTTCCCCAGACTACCCAGGTAATAAGTGGAAAAACTGGGATTTGAACCTATGTCCTCTTAGCTCCAAATACGACATTCTTTCCAGTCCCTAAGACCATGTGGCATAGAAGAAAGGGTTGGACTTAGAATGAAGAAAGAAGTGAGTCTGAATTTTGCCTCTGAAGTTTATTGGCAGGTGATAAGGTGGGCGGCACAGTGGATCATGTTGGATTTGGAGCCAGGAAGACCTGAGTTCAGATCAATCCAGCCTCAGACACTTAGTAACTGTGTGCCCCTGGGTCAGCTCTCTTAGCCTCAGTTTCCTCACCTGTAAATTGTAGATAAGAATAACAGCACTCCCCTTCCAGGGCTATCATGAGGATCAAATGTGGTAACTGACACCAAGTGCAAACCTTGCGGTGCTATCGTGATGCTATAGTATGATCTACTGTTGTCAGCAGTAGTCGTAGTAACTGTTGTTGTAGGCAGGTTGTTAAACCTCTCTGAATATCCTGATCCTATTATGACTATCTTTGGAATATTCAGTGTCCAGAAGTTGGCAGATGGCGCCAAGATCCACTGACCGAAGATGGCGCCACCATTCTCACTTCTCTCTGTGCACAGATAGCGCCCTCTACTTCACTCAGAAGTTTTGCACTTTGAACACAGACACACATAATGGTAGAGCGGGACTGAGCGGGACGTCAATAGGACTGAGGCCAAGGATAGTGCTCTAGCAAGGAACACGTTCACATTGTCTGTAGGGAAGCCCTGAGTTCAAATACCTACCTCTACCTCTGATTATCAGCGGGACCTTAAGCAAAGTTATTTAACTGCCCGAGGCCTCAATGCCTGGATCCAGAAGATGAGAGGATTTTGCTTTGTGCTTTATCAATAAGATCCCTTCTTCTAAATAGATGGCCCTCCGATCCTAAGTCCCAGCAGCTTGAGAGCTGTGATTCCCTGGTCCTGGGGTGACAACATCCCCCCCGCCAGTACACAGTCTGTTTCCTACTGCTGCCCCTTTTGTAGCTACCATCTGCTTCTGCTTCTGCCACCTGGGCATTCCCATGACGTCATCCTTCGTGAAGCCTCTTTGCTTTCCACATCAGCAACACAACATGGAGTCTTTCTTCTTTTCTGCCCTCCTGGCTCTTCTACTCCATTCTTCCTTTTGCTTTTTCTTCTTCAGTATTCCTGCTTGGATACCTTCTGCCATATGCCTTTGCCCCACAGAACTCTGGGTATTGTAATTTCCTGTGGTCACCTACTCTGCTACAATGGCATTCTAGTGTATGGGATCCCATGGTGCCCTTACGTGAGGAGTGTAAGGAGATTTGGAAAGATTTAGATGAGGTAATTAGACACTGAGAAAACACAACCAGAATAACAGTGTCCACACTATGTGAAAGAAAGACAGTGTAGACTGAATATTGAGCCTCCAAATCCTGGGTTCTTTCCATAGTACCAAGGAAAGAGGCAAATAGGGAGGGAAATGGATGGGCAATGACTAAGTTTGTTGAATGAATGAGAAAGTAAAAGAAAGGAGGGATAAAGGGAGAGAAAAAAGGGAAAGTATGAGAGAAAGAAGGAATAGAAGAGAAGGAGAGGGGGAGGGGAGGGTGGTGTAATGGGAAAGAGGAAGCCTTGAATTCAAGTCCTGGTTCTGCTGCTGACGGACTTTGGGATGCCAGATGAGTCTCTTCCCCTTCTGGGGCTTCAGTCCCTTCCATTTGATTCCATTCAGTAAGCACTTATGAAATGTTCACTATGTGCTAGGCACTGGGATAGGTGCTAGAGAGAGGAAGACAAAATGAGACAGTCCCTGACCTCAAGGAACTTACAGTCTACTGGGGTAAAGGGATACAACACATACACAGATAAGTAAAAGGTAATTTGAGGAGGGAGAACACCCTAATAACTGGGAAATATTAGGAAAGACTTCTTTTATGAAGGATTGGGCTAACTATATGATCTGTAAGGAACTGCCTAGCTCTGATGTTGTGATCCGAGGGAGATAGCTTGCTCAACAGTGAGTAGCCCTCCCAGAACCCGAGTTTTATTCCTGGCTCTGTTATCTAGCTTTCAGAAAGCCCACCTAACCTCCCCTCCCCATGACCTTGACTTGAAGCAAAAGCACAATAATTTTGACATAGATGGGAAATTGAGGCCCCAGAGATTGGACCCAGAGCCCCCTGGAGTGTGTGGCTCAGCCAGATGAGGCCCGAGGAGGCCTCATTATAGAGTAACTCTTGTCATTGCTCTGCTTGAGAATCTTTAAAGGGCTTTCTGTTGACTATCACAGAATCATAGACTCCTTTTATTATTTGTTTTACTATTTACTGTTTGTTATTTTTATTACTTGTATGAGGTAACACAGCTATAAGTGGCAGAAATGTGTCTTGAAGCCAAGTTCATGGTTTTTTTCCACTGATTCTAACTTTAAAGTCCTTAGTCTGGCATTTAACACCCTCCACGTATTGGCCCACTCAGACTTTTCCCCTACTGCTTCCTTCCTATTGAATACTTTCTGGAGTCCAGGGACAGTCTCCCTACTATCTCATTAAATGCACTTCGCCTGCTTAGTCTTGTCTCCTTTGCTCATGGAATTTCCCCCCACCTGGAACCACCTCTCTTTCATATCCTAACCCATACATCAAGGCCCAGCATGAGGCCAGAGCTGGTGGCACTGAGTTGTCTTCGTGGTATGTACAGCTAAGCCCCCTGCTTAAAGATATCCACTGATGGGCAATTAGCTTTTGAGGCATCCTCTGGACTGCTACCACTCATTGTAGGACATTTTTCTTTATATCAAATGGAAATGTGTCACTCTGCAACTTCTCCCCATAGCTTCTGGTTCTGTCCTCTGGGCCAAGCAGAACAAAACTGCCACTTAACAACCTTTCTGAGATCCGATGACAATGACTGTTCACTTCCTCTCCCACCTCCAACCTGGAAGCCTTCTCCAGCCTAAAAATACTCAGTTTAACAGATCCTTGTCTGGCAAAGTTTCCAGTGTCCTTGCCTTTGGAAGGACCTTGGCCTCTCTCCTTTGGACTTACTACAGCTTGTCAATTTCCTTCCTAAAATGTGATACCCTGAACTGAACACAATCCACCAGTTGGATCTGTCTAGGCAGGGTTAGACCACTAGACACAGCAACACTATCACATCTCTCATTCTGGACATTTATTTCTGTCCACAACAGCCCAGGATGGCATTAGCCTTTCTTGGGCTGCCACATCACGCTGCTAATTTATAGCTGAGGTCACAGTCCGATAACACAGCTGTAGCATTGCAGGGCCTTCTCCAGAAAGTCTTCCCTGCTTGCTCTGGTCCACAGCTATGTCATCCTTCTCCCACAAGCCGAGCCTGCACCAGCACTGCCCACCTGGATTATCTTCTCTTCTATCTTGTTCTCTCTCTTTGGGCAGTGTGGGAGCCCTGGACCTGGAGTCAGCCTGGAGAGCAGGGATTTCACTGTTTCCTCTGCCACTGACTTCTGTCCCCTCCCTCAGCCTTCATCTCCCCATGCTGCCAACCTCACAGAAGATCACCTACAATGTTAGTGGGAAGTATAGACACACCAGGGTGTGTGTGACAACTTTAACAGTAGGTATGCACAGCTCTCATTTCTCTGGGGAGGTAAGGTTTAGAAGATATTTTTGACTCCTCATTGTTCTTTACCCCACATATCCAACCACTTGCCAGATCTTGCTATTTCTTTCTTTCTTTTTTTTGGAGGGGGAAGGCAGGGCAATTGGGGTTAAGTGACTTGCCCAAGGTCACACCTAGTAAATGTGTCAAGTGTCTGAGGCAGGATTTGAACTCAGGTCCTCCTGACTCCAGGGCCAGTACTCTACTCCCTGTGCCATCTAGTTGTACTGAGATCTTGCTATTTCTGTCTCCACATCATCTGTCATCTGACTGCTCTCCACTCACCTTGCTACCACCCGAGTTCAAGCCCTCATCAGCTCTCGCCTACATTTGTACAATGGACTCTTAATTAGTGTTCCCACATCAAGACTCTTCTCACTACATTTCATCTGCTGCCCGCCTGCCATGCCACTCTCACAGCTAGGTGATACTACTCAGGCTAGAGTCAGGAAGACCCGAGTTCAAATCCAGCCTCAGATATGTATGACTCAGAGAAGTCATTTAACTTGTGCCTGCCTTGGTTTCCTCAACTGTAAAATAGAGATAATAATAGCACCTGTCTCCCTGAGTTGTTGTGATCAAATGAGATAACATTTGTAAAGCGCATAGGACAGTTCCTGTTACATAGTAGGCGCTTCGTCTCTTCTCCTCCTGAGCAAACTCCAGTGGCTCCCTATTGTCTATAGGATCTAATATAAATAAATTCCTTAGCTTAGTTTTCACGCAGCCTTGCCCCAACCTGTCATTCCTGTCTTATATGTGACTCTTCCTCCTGCGTTCTGTAACCCAGCCAAAATGGTGGTCTGTTCATCACATGACATTCCATCTCCAGTCTTTGTTTAGCCTTTGTCCTGGCCAGCTCCCTTCTCCCCAGATGAAGCCTTTCCTGATCCTCCCCACTCGTCCTCCCTCTTAAACTACTTTGTAATAGCTGGCACTTAGTTAAATACCCTGTAATGAACTACTTTGTACTTATTCTCTTTATATTTATTCTGTATATTTAGGTATAAATTTATTGTCTGCCTCTGTTCGAATGTAAGCCCTTTGCAAAGAAGGATTGTTTCATTCATTATATTTGTATCTCCAGTGCCTACAATGCCCAGCACATAGCAGATACTTAACAAATGCTTGTTGACTGATTCGCAACAACTCAGGAGGTAAGGATCGAAAGCATTATTATCCCCATTTTAAAGATGAGAAAACTGAGTGACTTAGACATGCTATTTCGAGCTGAAAGGGACCTGAGAAGTTATCTGACCTAACCCCTCTATTTTGTAGGGCAAGAAACTGAAGTCCAGAATGGAAATGACTTTTCCAAGGTCACATAGATAATATGTAGGAGAGATCAGATTTGAACCCAGGTTTTTGATGAAAGGACCAGGACTTTTCTCTCACATGTGGCCATACTATTGCATGCATGTCCTTACTGGCTATCCAAGTGTTCTCTGAGGAGTGGCCTTCCTCAGTGGGGAGCTATGATTGGGTTCAGCATGCTCTGGTTTTTATTATCAGCCACAGTGGAGGGAGGGATGGGTGTTGTTCAAAATCCACAGCACTAGATAAGCAAGCCCCAAGTGGTTTCTGTTATGCATGTGAAAGCAGTATGGGATTTCTGCATCGGACAGCAGGGTCTGGATCCAGGTTTAGGACTCTAGAAAAGGAAAGGAGCTTAGACCAGAGTAGAACTTTTCCAAACTGGAAGGAAGTTCAGAACAGAGAATGTGAGAGCTGGGAGGGTCACACGAGAGTCACAAGTTTGCTATGTTAAAAGGTGGAGAGAGGGAAAGGAACATGCCCAGGGTCACACGATGAGTTTGACTGGCAAAGTGAGGGGCTTTTGCCTCCCAGGCCAGGGCTCTTCCACCTACTTGGCTGAAAGTTCTGGGGAGTTGGCATCCTGAAAGTCCCTGGTGCCTAAGTGAAAGGTTGTAGTGGGAGACTGGGGAGGGGGGCAGGAAATTACCTAGGACTTACCACAAGCTGTGGTTATCACCACCTGTCCCTACCCTGGAATAATGGGAAGGGGTCTAGGGAGCTTGGAAGGGCTTCAAGGCTCCTAGTTCAGCCACTCGCCTTCGTCTCTTCGTGTTTTCCCCCTTACTCACTCCCTGCCCCTATAGTTAGAATAACAACAAGCCTACAGTAGGGCTAATGCTTAATATATGTCAAGCGTCCTGGAACCAGGTGCCACCTAGTGGCCACAGCCGGAATATGGGTGGGGTTGGGTGGGGAAAAGGGGAGATAGGAGCAATGTTAGTCCAAGAAGGTTCCCAACTCCCCACACAACAGAGAATCTGTTCTGCTACTCCCTCTACACCTAAGGGCTCCCGGGGCTGCTACTACCTGTTCTGTGGGCCAAGGAAACGTCACACCCATTCATTCATTCTTCTGTCAAAGTGTATTCACCTGGCACCACCACATACAGGCCCCTGTGCTGAGCATGCATGACAAACGGGCCCTTCCCCTAACCTTAGAGAATGCATAACATTCTCTGCTGTTTCAATTTACTACACAGAGGGTTAGTGAACCTTCTTCTTTCCATGAGTAACTAAAGGGCTGGGAGTGTGGTGACAAGTCTTTTGGGTTGGCTGAGGAGCTGCAAGATTTCAGGAGAAGCTGAGTAGGAGGTGAATATGCATAAAAAGATTTGAGCAAAAATACATGGCTATCTTCTTAGAAGGCTTTTAAGTGAGGAAGGCTGCAGTGAGCCTCCTGGGGGGTGGGAGGTCAGCAGTAAGCCATGTTACCCCTCCCCAACTAGGTACCATGTTATCCATGAATGGATGGTGCCTCTGTTTCTTTTTTGTGTTTATTCTTCCCTGATCCGAGGTGAAGGAGCATATAGAGATGGAATTTTGTGTTTCTGATCTTATGTTAAGGAGTATCTGGAGATGGAATTGAATGGGTTAATAACCTTGTGAACTTCAGACGGCCAGAAGAGCTGTCAGAGATCCCCTCAGCAAGCAGAGTTGGTAGCAGAGACCACTGAAGTTGGCAGCAGCAGCAGCCAGATCCAGTGAGAAAGCCACTGATGCACCTTCTTGACCCAACCCAGTAGAGGATTGAACCATCCGTTGAGAAACTGTCCTGAAAGGAGCCAGCCCAGTTAAACAAGAGAGCAACTAATTTATCAATATACCACCCTGAAGCAAACTTGATGGAGGCTCTCTGAAGGTGGAAAGAAAGTCTTAGAGTGAGTTGTAATGAGGTAATCCCTGAATGCCTCATTACCTTTAATTTTGATTGACACCAAATTTTGAGCCCACTCTCCCCATGGACTGTGCAGAAGGTAGGATGTGCCCACCCCACTTGGGTGGACTGTTCTTGTAAACTTCTTTCTATGACTTCACAGTAAATATCCCTTGTAAAAGCTAATTAATTGTCAACCAACTGATTGATATTGTGGTAATACATGAGATGGGGGCCCATGAGCACCAGTATTAAAATCCACAACCTTCTAATTCAAGATCACCCCTAGAATCCTGAGGGGAGCAGGCAACTACCTTTTGAAGACCTAGCCTGCTAGTGTGAGTGTGAGTTGGTGAATCATCCTGCTACTGACTTCCTAGGGGTGGGTGTGTGTGTCCATGGGCAGGTCACTTAATCTCTCTCTGGGCTTCAATTTTCTCTTCTGTAAAGATAGGTTTTTCCTGGGACTGGCACCTGAAAGGTCTATTTGGATCCTTCAGGAGAGATATAATCCTCTTTCATCAGATTGTTGTGTTCACGTTTGGTATATGGATGGATGGATGGCAGGGATTTTGTATTAAAGCTAACATTTTCCATATAAAGAAATTACTTGATAAATTGGTGATACTTATTTTTGTGCTAAATACTTTCAAAGATCATCAGTGTATCATTTCGCTTTGTATGAATGATGATGATATAGTCCTGTGTTCAAGGAGAAATGAGAGGGAAGAGAGGGAGTGGTGAGTATCTACCTTCCAAAATCTGTGGAAGAAAGGGCCTTGCTGGCCTGTTTCCTAGCTTTCTAATTCTTGCACTTCTACTTCTGCATGCCAGTGATGACCATTGCCCTCTTTTCTGCTTCTAGTCGCATGTCCACAATCCCCCTTGTAATGTCACCTTTGGTGGTCCAAACAACCCCTGTTTTCAGAGGTGGAAGTTATCTTGCATCAGCCTGCCTATGTTCTAGATATGTTCCCTCTTCCTTTCCTGAAAAATGCTAGAAGATTTCATATTCCATGCTAGTTTAGTGAGGGCTTCTCGCCAGTCTCTGGAACCTCAAGTAGAAGTGCTTGAACAGTCCTCTGATCCTTCTTATAAAACTCATGGTTTCGGCCTTCTTTGGGGCAAGGCCCAAGTGATGGTGACTCCTGCCCTAATGTGCAGTATTGGCTAACTCTGTGTGGCAGTAGTGGGGTGGGGGTGGGGTCATGAGATGACCTAGCTTAGAGATCTCAGCAAGCTGCTACTAGCTGTGCGTCCTTGTCACTTAATCCATCTGCTGCAGTTGCCTTCCAGGATTGTTGTGAGGACCAAAG
Organism: Trichosurus vulpecula; assembly: GCF_011100635.1. NCBI lineage: Eukaryota > Metazoa > Chordata > Mammalia > Diprotodontia > Phalangeridae > Trichosurus > Trichosurus vulpecula. The sequence continues at coordinate 210,932,467 of NC_050578.1, read as the reverse complement.
GAGGTAATATTTGTAAAGTACTTAGCACAGTGCCTGGCACATAGTTGGTACTACATAAATGTTAGCTGCTATCATTACTGTTATTATTCTCCCAACCCTTAGGTGTTTCACATCAGGCCATAAGTCAATCAACGAACATTTATCAGGCACCTATTGTGTGCCAGGCACTGTGCTAAGTGTCAAGGATACAAAGAAAGGCAAAAACAGCCCTTGCGCTGAAGGAATTCACAGTTTAATGGGGGAGAGAATAAGAAAACCATTGTGTACAAACAAGATGCAGCCAGAATACAGTGAGATGATCTAGGAAGGAAGGCACTAACACTGAGGTCACTGGGAACCAGGAGAGGCTTCTTGCAGAAGGAGGGATTTTGGCTGAGATTTGAAGGAAGCCAGGGAAGCCGGGAGGCAGAGGTGAGGAGGGGGAGCATTGAGGTGAGCGGGGTGAAAATGCCCAGAGTCAGGATGGAGGATCTTGTGAGTAGAGCAGCCAGGAGGCATCGTGGAAGGGCACAAGGGCAAGAAGGGCCCTTCCTTTGTGTGAGTTGAACAATTCTGAGTCACCCTGCTTTTCCCACCCTGGGGGGAAGGGGAGGCTGGGGGAGGCAGAGCTTTTCCTGGATCTCCCGAGTTGTGTGGGGGTAGAGGCCCAAACTAGCATAGGAGAGAAAGAAAGGACAGGAGCAGCTGCTCTGAAGAACAGCCCACACTTTTGGGAGGCCTGTTGAGTCAGAAATAAGTCAGCTCCCCGGAGTGCTTCCTGTGCCTTGTCTCCTTCTATTTCCCAGCCTGAGTCTCGGCCCTTTGCAACTATATTCCTGCTTCTTCCCACCTTGGATTCTGGAGCTTGAAGAAACACCGGCCTTCTGCTTCCTGTCTGCTCAGGTCCTGACTGGGCCTCTGTCTGGAGACGATTCCTTCTCCTGGCTCCTGGGACAGCCCTTGGGGCAAACTGAGGCAGAGAAGGAGACACCAGACATCCCCACCAATAGTATCAAACAAAAGGTTGCAGCTGCAAGAGGCTTTAGGGCAGGGCTTCTTAACCTGGGTTCCACGAACTTAAATAAGGTTTTGATAACTGTATTTCAATTAGTTTCCTTCTAGTCTTATGCATTTTATTTTTGTATTTAAAAACATTATCCTGAGAAGGGGCTCAACACAGGTCACCTGGTCCAATTATTTTATTTTACAAATGAGGAAATTAAGTCAGCAAAGGTAAAGGGGCTTTCTTGAGGCCACACAACAAGTAGCAGAACCTGGCTTCAGACTGGCCTCTTCTGACTCTGAATCTAGTGATCCTTCCACCATACCCCATGGGCTGAAAATAGAGATGGAAGAGTCATCAGTGCAGGGGTGAGACTGCAGCCCAGATTGGGATTGCAGGTGCCACTGATAGATGCATTTCTGCCTGTAGAAGTAAGGCAGAAGAATGGGCCGAGCCATTGTGGGGGATGTTATTTACTGCCCGTATTGAAGCTGCCAGTGCAGCCCTCATTTGGCGAGATTCTCTTCCCCAGTGAAAGAAACACTTGTCTTAATATTGGCGTATTATAGCCCTTTCTGCCTGGGTAGTAAGAACCAATCATTTTCTTTTAGGTATATGAGAACCACTTGTAAGTTCTTAGTTTAGTTTGGCTGTTAAGAGTACAACAGGCTTCCCACCCCCCCCCAGCTTTGTAACTTTGGAAAGAAATCTTACTACATGGGCTTCCCCATCCCCATTCTAAGATAGCAGAGTTTCTTTAAGGTCACCCTTAGGCTCCTTGAGGACAAGGACTAGTTCATTTTTATCTTTGTACTGGGCTCTGGCAGTGTGGACCTGAGTACAAATCCTGACTCTGCTGCTTATTGCCTTTGCCCTTTGTCACACACAAGTCTCATGACCTCTTTGGGCCTCTCTTTCCTCATCTGTAAAATAAGGGAGAGTAGACAGACTAAAGGAGGCAGCTAGGTGGCTTAGTTGGATAGATCACTGGGCCTGGAGTCAGGAAGACCTGAGTTCAAAGGTGGCCTCAAACAGTCACTCGCTGTGTGACCCTGGGCAAGTCACTTAACCCTGTTTGCCTCAATTCTCTCATCGGTAAAATGAGCTGGAAAAGGAAATGGCAACTACTTCAGGATCTTTGCCAAGAAAATCTCATGGACAGTGTGGTCCATAGGGTCATGAAGAGCTAGACACAAATGAGTGACTGAACAGCAAGGTGGACTAAATGACTGAGATCTAAAATGGACTCAGTCAGAGGTGTCCGACACAGCCACTCCTGACTGCTGCCTGAGCCGTTTTAAAATGTAATCCAGAAATATTTAATAAAATGAATAAAAATATGATAAAATGTGGATAATGTTAATATGTGGTTTTCCAAGTCAATACGCACCTGCTGCAGGGATTTTTATGTACCATTGAGTGACCCCTGTTCCTATTTGAGTTTGATGCCACTGAACAAGACGACCTCTAAGGCCCCTCCTAGACCTTCAAAAACCTGAATTTCCTGTTCTCTTTCCTGTCTCAGATGTTAATGTTATTTTGGGAGTACCCACGCTCCATGCTCCACCTTACTTAACTTTTTATTTTTACTATTTTCTTTTAGCATTTTAGTTGAATAGTCTTTATTTAAAGTTTCCTTGAAAAAAATAAAATCCTCAATTTTGAAGTCAGGGGAGGCCAGACTTTCTGCCCTTTCCATGAGGCTCCTGACTTTACCCATGATTAGAAAACCAACATTAAATTTTTATTTTAAACTGGCTTATAGGTTCCAGAAGTTTTCCTGAAATGGAAAACTTTGGAATGCTTAGTTGAGGCACTGTAGGAAGACTGGAAAGAAGATATGACCAGCTTTCTTTTTTTTAAATTAAATTTTATTTTATTTTTCAATTATCAAGCATTTGTTTTCTTCTTCCCAACTCCCCTCATTGAAAAAAAAGGAAAGAAAGGAAGGAAGGAAGAGAAAAAGAAAGAAAGAGGAAGAAAGAAAACCCTAGTAACAAATAAGCATAGTCAAGCAAGACAAATTTCCATATTGGCCAAGTCCAAAATTGTATGTGAAACTAGCTTTGTTAACACTTGGAAGCCTGAGCAGGGCTTTGTCTCTTACTTGGCAGGCCAAGGAAGACAACAGCTTTGTTTCCTCTCCTTTGTCTTCATAGCTCTATTATTCAACCAACTTCTCTCTAACCTGTACACAAAACAGCTTTTAAGGTGAAAGGTTCACCACCAGAAACAAGACAATAAAGCAAATTAGCACATGGGTGACCTAAAAGCCAAATCACTGTCTGATCCCAGACTTCGGTGTCCTGCCTCCAGTTGGAGCTGAATGGTTCATATAGCTGCTGCCCATGAGCTGGAGTTACCAACCGGGGTGGAAAACTGGTTTATGTTGGGTGGTTATTTAAGAAATAAAATGCCCCCTCCCGCCATGGCTGTTCCTTCTAAACTAATCATCTATCTTCATTGTCTGCTAGTATTAGTCTCTCGGATAGCACCTTGCTTAGAACTAGACATTCTATGTCCTGGCACTAAAATGAGCCCATCTGCAACCAAGGGGGGTGGTGTATGTAAGAGGCGGAGTTCTTTCTCTAACAAGAGACTTGGTCTAAAGGCTAGTGATAGATCATTGGCAGGTGCTGCTGCCTCGGCTATCTTTTATTATAGCTAATGTCCTTTACCATGGAGTCAGCTTTATTGGATTTGGGAGTACAAAGGTACACGTGGTATAAGTATCTTGCCCCAAAGGGGTTTCAGCTTGGAGTTCAATCATCGGCTATGATGGAGCTTGCTCAGCTTGGCCCCATTTTCCTGTTCTTGTGCTGCTCATCTGTGTAAATAGGCTGCCAGGCTGTTGGGTTAGGTCCCTGAGGATATCACGCATCTCAGTGTAGTATGCCACCTGCACCCTGACCCATTCAAAACTTGTCTGGAAATAGTCAAGATAGATACAGTAGAAATGGGACATCTTCTCCAAGAATTGTCTTCACAGGGTGAAGCCCCTCTCAGACTTGTTGTATTTGGCCAGTACTAGGCCTGTCTTTTCCCTCTCATACTTTTCCACCCTGGACAGTAACTGCTGGTACAAGTTAACTTCAGAACCCAACATCAAGATGGATCTCAGGCTCTATGTTTTTATTGGTCTTGTATATCAAAGGTTGCCTTAAAATTGATTCTCTTCACCACAAATTCTTCAAGTAGGTTCTTAAATGACTATCTTTTGTATTTTTTTTTGTATTTTAAAAGAATACTTAACTTTGATGATTTTGTGATGAGGTCCTTTTCATTTAACTTTCTATATAGCATATTCCAGTTTCTTCTCTCGTTTTTGTATTTTGTAGGAGAATTTTGTGCAGTTTTAATATATGATAGCTTTCTTTTTGACTGCTTACCAAATCATCTCCTTGTCATTATAGTTTTGAAGTACAACCTTTGGAAAATAACTTAGCCTCTCTGGGCCTTAGTTTTGTCATCTGTAAAATGACTTCTAAGTTTCCTTCTAGCTCTAAATCTATAATCTTTTATGTTTGGGTGAGTTGAATTTTTAACATTGCTGCCCTGTGAATTCTACTGGTTTGCAACATTTCTGGGAAATTTTCTTGTTTGTTTTCCTGAAATATCATGGTCAGATTAGTTTCTTCAAGCAGTTTTTAGGAAGCCTTAACTTTATTTTTTTTCTGCCTCTTCCATATATATCACAGATTACAATTTTTTTTATAGCAGTGTAATTTTCTGAGATTTTTTTTGGTTTCTCCTATTGTTTCTGCCATTCTGTCTTCTAGTAAAACAATTGTTTTTCATAGTCTATTGATCTGTTCCTAATTTCCACAGATATTTCTAAATTTTTGTTCCATCTTCCTCCTGCTCTGAGATTTCTTAGTCATCCCAGTACCGCCTTTGCTTCATCTAATGATATTTTTGCTCATTTCATTTCTTATTTCGTATTCATCTCATTTTTGTCTTGAGAAAATTCTAGATTTGTTTCTGATACTTCTGTACATGTTATTTCCACATGTTTTTTTCTGGCCTTTTGGCATTGGTTTCTTTTATTCTATAATATTTTTTCCATTGTGGCAAAACTTTTTTTGCTCAGTTTTTTGAGGTTTCTTCCCCTAAAAACTTCTTTTGAGGGGCTTTTGATAGTTTTGCTTCTTTCTCCCCCCTTTCCCTGTTTTTTTTCTTTTTGAGGAGGATATTCAGGAGTTAGGCTCTCTTGTAACCTCTCACTCTTCCATCTTCCTGGAAGTCTCCAGGTTGTTCCTTCTCTATCTCCTGTATCAGACTGTGAGCCCCCGAAGGGTAAGGCCCGATTCTGTTTTCCACGAAGCGCAATAGAATGCAGGATACACACAAAGAGGGGAGAACTTTTCTCCTTTAAGATGACCTTTCCTTCCTTGAGCCCTACATACCACTCTTTCTGACCCCCCCTTATCCACTTAATCAGTGTCTAACCTGCATCGTAATTATTTACATGTATGAAACATTCTCCCAATAGAACTGAAACTCCTTAAGTGCAAAGGACTATGTTTTTCATCTCAATATAACTAGCACCAAGCAAAGTAGAGATGAGAATTTGAAATTGGCAAGTGCTTTGTAACTCATATGGAAGATGGATTAGCCATGTTTCTCTTGGCCCCAGAGGGAAGAATTAGGAGCTTCAAGGAGAAAAGCAGAGGCAGATTTCATATTGGTAGAAGGAAGAACATTCTAAACTTGACATCTAGATGTTCCCTTACCTTATCCTGTTCTCTCCCACCTTTTTGTTTGTACACATCATCCCCAATGCCTGGAATGCCCTTCCTCTTATCTTGGTTTATTGAAACCCTTCTCTTTTTTCAAAGCCGAGGTTAGCTGTTCCCTCCTTGAAGAAGTCTTTTCTTACCTGCCCCCTTTACGGTCTTCCCTTTTCACCAGCTGATAACAATCTCTCCCTCAAATTTCCTAGAGCATTTTGGAACCTTATTTTCCTACCCTTATCATATTTAACCTTTTAGCAAAGTTTTTTTAGTGTATATATTTGGATTTCTTCCATTAGACTATAAACTCCTTTAGGGTAGACACAGTATTATTTTTCTTCTCAGTATCCTTTGTGCCAAGTACAAATCCTTGCACATAGTAGGCATTTAATAAGTTAGTTGACTTAAATCAAATTAGCAACCAGAACTGGTCAAACTGTAGTGGGAAGTATGATTCCATGAATTCTAACACTAGCAGTCCCAGAGGACAGCCTGATGATCCTCCCCATGGGGGTTGAGCAGCTTGTCTTCTTATTCATAAATAAACCCTGTGGATGAGGGTGTGGATGGTGGAATCTTCAAAACATCCCAAACACTCAGACTGCTGTTTAACCACATGGGTCTCTTCCACTGCATGTGACAGGCAGAAGGGGGCTGACAGAAGTATGCCCCAGGGCAATTTAACACTGGCCATGGGGGTGTGTGGAAGCTAGCAAGGCTCTCCCCCAAATGTCTCTCTGCCATCCTGCCTGAGATTCCACTATTAGTGAACTGATCCCTATTTTTCAATATTCAGGTTGTGGCAATGAAGGGAGTTTTAAAGTAAATGTACTGGAACTTATCCATCAGACAGCTGTTGTCTGGTCCCTCTCCAAGTGGTCTTGGGAATGGTGCATTTATTCTGTGAAGTTGTTGTCATTCCTGGTATATCTTTGGAATCCTCTCTTTCAGAGCCTGCAGAGTCCTTTGAAGGTGGAATGGTTCTTTAGAAATGATGGAAAGTTCTCAGAAACTAAATCTCGAGGTAAGGGAACACCATCTTAGGGTCAATCAATCAGTAAGCATTAACTGACTGCCTACAAAAATGAGATAGTCCCTGGCCTAAATTAATCAGACTTCTTGCATAGCTCATATATGGATGCCAAGGCTGTGCCAGCTAGGAGACCAGTCAGGTTCTAACCCCTGAAATAAATGTCCAGCCTATCCAAGGGATGACTTTAAAAGGGTCAATAATACACAAAAAGTTAAGAGCTCCTGGTCTAGTATATCTGGCCTCCTTGTGGCTCTGAAATGTTAAGTAGTGTTACATGTTCCACTGTCCTCGCTGTCAAGTTGATCATCACAATGGTTCCTAGTAGGGTTACCCTGTCTATTTCTCTGGATCATAGGATCAGTTGCATTGCCCTGGCAGGGGCGCTAATCTTATTAACAGCATTTCCAGGTTAGGATTCTTGCAGTCACAGGGCACCCCAGATTCCTCCTGTGACTCACCCTGACTGGTGTTCTCCTAGTTTGCTCTTCATCAGTCCCTTCATGGAATAGAATATGAGTTAGGCCTTGAGGGGGCTATTATTATTGTTGTCGTTTTACTAAACAAATATGCTAAGCCCGAATGAGCAGGATTCCCAATTTCCAGTGGCACAGAGAGTACAGCATCCCCCAAGAAGAGGAACGTTCATGCCTTTTGGAACTCCCCAGATGACATATTTTCATAGGGGCCATTGTTGTCTGCACTCCTTGGCTTGTGTCCCTTGTCAAAAGTAGGGCAGTGATGGGTGGTCTGGTGGTATATGGCAAGAATTAGTGCCAGGACCCCAGGGATCAGTGCTCAGCTTGCTCTCCAGCCCAGGGAAGTAAACTCCTCACCTTCTTTGGGTGTTAGTCCCTTATCCAGGAAAAGACCGCACCAAAAGTCTGGCAACGAGGCTGTCATTGCACCTCCTGACTGTGTGCCTTTCAACTGGTTGCCCCCATGCCTAGAATGCTCTTTTTCATTTCTGCCTCCTGGGTTTCCTAGATTCCTTCAAGACCCACCTCAGGTCTTATCTCTCCAAGAGACATTTCCCAATCTCAGCATTTCCCCACCGCTAGTGCCTTCCTTCTAAGATTCCCTTCCATTTACACTACATGTGTCTTACAGACATAATTTTTCACATAAATTTTCTCTTTAGAATGTGCTCTTTCAAGGCAGGGTTGTGTTTTTGCCTTTATTTGTATCCCCAGGGCTGAGCACAGTTCCTGGCACATAGTAAATACCTAATAAATACTTGTTTATTGATTGAAAACTAACATGTTTTCTGGCCAACTTTTGCTGGCCTCAGCTCCAAGCTTTCCTGAACTACCTGAAAGGGCCCCATGTCCTTTGGGTGGCACAACTCAGTAGTGTAAGACTTCATTCTATGTCCAATCCATCCTCGTAGCCCTTGGGGATGCCCAGCAGCTTCCCTAGACTTAGCTGTCTTTATTCCATGCCCTCTGCTGCTAGGTTAGGGTGCAGTCTCCACCCTGCAGAGTCAGGCACTCCACCCAGGGAAGATTTCTTGGGTGGAACGTAACCAGTCCTGAACCCTCCAGGGAGCAGACAGCATTGCCTACTCAGAAATCAGCACTGTGAAGTAGGAGCACCTGTTGTGGAGCCAGAGGGTTCAAGTCCATCTCTGCTGTGTGACCTGGGGCAAGTGACTTAACCTCTCTGGGACTCAGCTTCCCCACCCATAAAAAAGGATGGATTGGTCTAGATGGCCCGATTCCCTTCTAGTTCTAGATTAATGATCCTAAGATCCTAAAATCAGCCAATCCCAGGCCTACCAGACACTAGAGGGGCAGTGCCTGGGCCAGCCATGCTTTGGTAGGGGAGCAACGCCACCTCCCTTTCATAGCCAGGAAGAATGCTTTTGGGCTGCACTTGTGGGGTCAGGAACTTGGGGGAAAGGGAACCTCTGGGGGGGAGAATACCCAGTTTGCAAGGACCTTTTATGACAGTTGAAGAGTAAGCAGAGGAGCTCCACCTGCAGCACACACAGATACATGCACATATTCTCTATCTCTGTCTCTCTCCTGCAAAGTGGTGTCTACATGAAATTTCCCTAGCAATGAGGAAGAGCAGCAGAAGGCAGGGAAAAAGCAAGGTTCCTGGAATCAAAAGACCAGTGTTGGGCTGTGATCTTAGCTGACCTGTTCCAGAATTAGTTTCCTCTTTTGTCCAGTGAAGGTCATACTTTTTGCACTAGTGTCACCTCCCAGAGAACCCCACGATGTAAATGTGAGTGATTATTCTCCTTAAGTGGTAATGGTTCATTAGAGGCTCCCCCACCACTCAGACTTAATTTACTTGACTGGCCCCTTGTGATCCAATATTTCTCTGCAGAACACAGAATCCTGGGCCTCTGAGGCCATCTAGCCCAACTCCTTCCAATCTTTTTTTTTTTAAATGAGGGAAGTAAGGCCTGGGAAGTCAGGTGACTTTGCTAAAAGCCACCTAGGTCATAACAGGCAGTGAGGTGGGGATAGAGGCCAATTCCAGGGAGCTCTCTGGGACTCAGAAACACAACAGCACTCATGGGAAGAGGTGAGAGGATTGAGCAACTACAGTCTGCTTTTCCTTCAGTGTCTGACAGCTGGGGGTCTGATAACATGTTGATCCAGCACCCTTACACAAGGGAGAACTTTGGGGGAGGACACAACCAAGGCAGGCAGCATCTAGAGTTGAAAGGATATTGGGCTGGTCAGCAGGTAAGGGACCTGAGGCCTAGTCCTGGCTTTGCCCCTTATTATCACCTTCTCTAAGTCCCCCACCTTCTCTAGATTTCCGTTTCCTCCTTGGTTAAATGAAGGGATTAGAATAAATGGTATTTCAGGCTATTTAAATCTCTATTGTTCCAGATTGCCCCAGTTATGCCTTTACCAACCCTTCCTTCCAGTCCAATGTATGCACATGTACATACACACACACACACACACACCCTACTTAGAGTCTTAGAACTTCTGAGGTCACCTAGATCAATCCCCACCAAAATCGACCCTGATAAGTGATCTTCTAGTCTTTACTTGCTCATCTTCAGTGACAGGGAGCTCACTCCCTTATGTTACAACAGCTTACTCCATTTCTGGACAGCTCTGATCACTAGGCAGCTCTTCCATATAAGGCACCAACATCTGCCTCTTCTCTCTGCACTCCTGGGAAGGGGTATTTAGAGGTGATGGGCTCTCTTATTCAAATGGATTAATTCTGACAAATCTGTATTAAATTCTCATTATGCACCTATCCCTGTGCCTCGTGAGGGCTGTGAGGAATAAAAGAGCAGAGGTCATGACCCTGTGCTTGGCTCAATAAGCTTCACACTTGTGAACACACATGAAACAGAGAAAAATCCCAAATAATCTTCTAAATGGAAGATAAATAATCAGGAGACAAGCTGCATGTTTGAGTCACTAACTGCTGTGAGCTGTTGGGGAGGGGGGGCTCTCCCACCTCTGAGTTGCTGTGATTCTGCCTGGAGGGCTCATCTGCCTTCTCCTTGGAAGAGGTGGGCTTTGACCTGAGTCTCCAACATGGGAGGATTTGGGGAGACAGAGGCAGAAAGGAGGGGGAGGACCCTGAAGTTAAGGGCAGTGGGGGAAGCAAAGGTGCAGAATGTGTAAGGTGGAGTTGGGAGACAGTGAGGGAACTACCCACAGTCATATTTCAAGAGAGGGACCTGCCTTTTTTTTACAATAAGGGCAAATTCACCATACAGTACATCTGTGTCCAAGAGAGGCTTGCTTTCAAGGTGGTACCAGATAGTAAAAACACCTGGTTCAACTTGAATTTGCATTTGCTTGATAGGGAAGGTAAATGGAGCAGATTAAAACAAGCTGGTTCAAACTTTTCAGACACGTGGCAAGGCACCTGGGAGACCCAGCGATTCCTCAGAGTAGCAACTGAGGCAAGAGGAACTGAAGTGTGTGCCAAGTTGGAGGGGACTCATTAGAAACAGGTCAGAGAATATGGCTGCTTCTGGTCCTCAGGCTCAGCCCTGAGCCCATGAGCTAAGCAGGCACCCTCCATTCAACACCACATCTTTTTAGGGAGCGCTCAGTCACCTTGGGGTCTGCATGGCCACAGCCTGCCTAAGCCTCCTGGCCCTTACTTGTTCCAGCCTGGGAAGGTGGGTCACTGGCTCCTCTTATAAGAAGATCCTCTCTTGGATACTTGATAACATTATCATTACTTTAAGACCTGAAGGGACCTTAGAGGTCATCTAGCCAACTCTCTTATCTTTAGAAGAGGAAACTGAAGTTCAGAGAAGTTACCTAAATTGCCCAAGGTGACAGAAGTAGAAAATTGGGCAGTGGATAGAGTACGAGGCCTGGAATCAGGAAGAACTGAGTTCAAATCTGACCTCAGACACTTATAGATGGGTGACTCTGGGCAAGTCACTGGATCTCTGAGCTTTCTTTAACTGTGTACGTACAGGATATAGACAATGTAAATGGAAGGCAATCCTAGAGAAGGAACTAGCAGCATGGTGAACTGGGGAAGGCCTCCTGCAGAAGGTGGGCCATGAGCTGAGTCTTGGAATCAGAAGCAAGGAGGGGGCATTCCAAGGTTGGGGGACAACCAGTGCACATGTATGGAAACATCTGTGTGAGGAGCAACAGTAGGCCAGTGGGGCTGGATTGTAGAGGGGGTGGAGAAGAGTCAAGTACAAAAAGACTGGAAGGGTAGAAGGGGCCAGGTTGTGAGGGGCTTCAAGTGGAACAGAGGATTTTAGACTTGATTCTGGGGATAACAGGGAGCTTCCTTTGGAGTTTAGATCATAATCACAAAGCTAGTAAGTGGTGGGGTGGAAACTAGAACCCAGGGCTTCTGACTCCCTAGGCCTGGGCTCTTTGCATTATACCTCAAGAGCACTACCCTTATGTCCTGATTCTCGTCTTGGGGATGACCCTCCAGATTGCGCTTCTTAGCCCTGGTAGTTCCTCTGATTCACTGCCCTGAATGGCAGATATGAAAAAGTCTTCTAGACACAATATTCAATTGGCTCCTCTGCCATGATGGGGTATCAGAAGTCACTACTTCTTGCTCTAGAAATGGCAGGTGTCATGGACATTGGTATTTTGGAGAGAGGGAATAGAATACAGCATGAGAGATTCTTCATTTTGAGCCTTATTTGAAGGGTTTGGTCCCCAAGTAGTCTTGGTGTAAGCAGTTTCAGGAAGTACCCCATCTCTTCCATCCCTCCACTAGGAGGAAAGGCTTCTTCTAAACTCATCGAACCTGACATGTTAGGGACATACTGGAATCCCATTTACATGGATGTTTCCCTAGCACCTTCCTCTGCAGGCACATTCTTGTTTTGTAGTCCCTTGTTCTCCACCTAGGCCTTTCTACCGTAAGGACTAGAAATTGGGGGTTGATAGGTAGATATAAAGTGATAGAATGTTCATTAATTATTATATTGAACTGGCTTTTTAAAAAGACAGTTGAAAGATTTCAGAGATGAGAGAGAGAAGAGGAGAAAAATGGCTGGATAGTGTCTGTCAGACATGTAGAGTCGGAGGCTGCTAGGAGGTTGGAGTCACCTAGGACACCTGACGAATGAAGCCGGGGAAGGAGACAGATCCTGTGGCAAGGAGCTGAGCAGAAATTCTGGGGGCCGTACCTCCTTCAGAGAAGACATTCTTGGGAGAATGTGGTTCCCGACTGTGAATCTGCTGCTGCTGATATGGGGGCTGCTGCTGGTACTATAACTACTGCTGGTGCTACTACTACTGTTAGCTGCTACTACTACTGCTGCTACTACTACTAGCTCTCTCTAGCCAAGGGCTTTTGGGAGCTCTCATTTCAGTGGCTGGTCTTCTCCTGAGTAGAGAGTGTCACTGCTTTGTTGCCTGAGTCTTTTAATTCTGATTTCTTACAGTAAAAGTATTCTAAGCCACACATTATGGAAGTGTGTTTTCCTTATACACCGCTTGAAGCGGGGAAGGAAATAAGAATCTTAATGAGAAATGAGTTACAAGCTATGTTTTTGGAGATTTCCTAGAGTTCTGGGCATAACAAGCCAAATTTGTGATAAATTTATGAAATATTATATGCCAATAACTTTATAATTTAAACCCTAGTCTGAACCTAGAGAGATGAGAACCAAGATGGTAGTGGTAGGGAGGGAGCAGGTGTTTTTGCAGTTAGGAAACTTCCTAAACCTTTAGCTATATTACCTATGGAGCATAACTACTCAATCCCACTGTGCTACCTGTGAGGACTGGGCTGCCCCTTGGAGGAACCCTCTTGCCTTGTGAGTAGAGTACACTTTACTACTCTAACCTAGTATCATTAAACAAGGGGAGTCAAATTATCTCTACATTTTATTACCACCCATCCCCATCTCCCCCACTCCCCCCCCCCCAAAAGAGAACCTGGTTAGGGTATTAACTAATGCAACCAAATTAATTTAAATGGTAGAGTTTCAGGCCCTGTAATAGGCAGCGAGGACCTTCTTGACACCCCTCAAATCACACCAGGTGTGTGACTGCCTGGTTAGATTTCTAAATCAGGCCCTGCTCAGGCATAGAGGTTTCCTATAGTTTGGATCATATGCTAGAGTTAGATGGTACCTTTGAGATCACTTAGTCCACATCTCCCATTCCACAGGTAGGAAGAATGAGGCTCAGATAGATCAGATGATTTGCCTAAGGTGACACAACTCTCAAGACAGGAGAGCTGGACCCTGAGCCCAGGGACTCTGATTCTGAGGTTGGAACTCCCCTTGTCTCTACAGTAGGTCAGTTCTCAATTGACAACTCTGTCTGGCTGCACCTCTCTTTCAGGAAGAGTTAGGGACACAGACCTTAGCACTCACTAAACACAACTCTCTTATTTGATAGAGGCCCAAGGTTGGACAAGGGAGCAGGGACTAGGAATCAGGCCAGAGAGCTTTCCACTAAAAGGCTGTTGTGTTCAGGCAAGTGGGACACAGAGGAAGTGGCTTAAACTGGCCGGAAGTCGTGGCAGAGTTACCTCGGGCCCCTGGGGAGGCCAACCCCACAGACAACTCTCCTCCCTTTGGCCTTGGGCCCCGGCTGGAATTTTCCTTTGGATGCAAAGTGCTCTGAGGAAGAGCATAAAATGGATCACCCAGTGTTAAATTAGATTAGACTGTTACAGGCCTCACTTTCCCATGTGTGGTTTAAATTACTCTATTCCAGAAAGGCTATAAATTTCATGGTGAGCTATTAAAACTTTCTTGGCAAAGGAGGTCCCTTTGCTTTTTAAGGAAAGGAGTGCTCCAAGTCTGTGAACCGATACCAGGAACTTAACTGAAGTCACTAGTGAAGGTTTAAAAAAAGGGGGTGGAAGCCTCATGATTTGGAGAGCCATCACCTAATGATGACTTAGTTCTTACCATATACCAGTCCTAGATCTTTCCTTACCTGACAGGCAGTAATAACAACAAAATATGGCTATTATGTAGTTAACGGTCTCTAGAGGCAGATTTTCTGACAATCTCCCTGTTAGGCAAATAGTACAAATTTTATCCTTATTTTACAGATGAAGAAACTGAGGCTCAGAGAGTTGAAGTGCCTTTTTCTTGATCATGGGATTAATACAGTCATACAATCTCAGAGCTGAAAAGGTCCTCAGATGTCACTTCATTCAACCCACAGTTGAGTGTCCCCAAATTGCCATCTAGACTTTTGTTGGAAGAGAAGAATCCTTCCTCTTGCTAGAGGGACGAATACATTGCCTGCTGAGCCAGCCCATTCCACTGAGGGATGGCTCTCCTTTTTATGAAGTTTTTCCTTCATGTGTAACCTAATCTGGCACCCTACGACCAGCCCTCTGTACCTAGTCTTATCCTCTGAGGTCAAATGGAATAAGGCAAATCCCTCTTTCATAAAATAGCTCTTTACACATGGGGTGTCACCCCTAAATTTCTTTTCTACAAGATAAACTTGCTAAGTTCCTTTGACTGGTCTTCTCCTTCCCCTTACTATACTGGTTCAGATCCAAACATGATTCAGCTTGTCAGTGTTCTTCCTAAGCTATGGTACCTAGCACTGGCCCCAATATGCCCAGGCAGAGGGCAGCACAGTAGGACTCTTATTTTGTTCCTTCTAGATACTGGGATTTTTATTAATACACTGTAAAAGTGCATTCATTTTTTTGGTTTGCCACACCCAGATTCTGACTCTTCTTAAGCTTGTTGTTGTTCAGTTGTGTCTGATTCTCCATGACCCCATTTTGGGTTTTCTTGGCAGAGATAATGGAGGGATTTGTCATTTCCTTCTCCAGTTCATTTTATAGAGGAGGAAACTGAGATAAACAGGGTTAAGTGACTTGCCTAGGGTCACATAGCTAGTAAGTGTCTGAGGCCAGATTTGAACTCAGGAAGAAGATAAGTCTTCCTGGCTCGAGGCCTGCAGCTGTATTCACTGCACCATCTAGCTGCCTTCCCTCCCCCTTAAGTTCACAGCCAACCAATATGTCCAGATCTTTTTCCCGTGAACTATTTACTCTATTTAGTCAAACATCCCTTACCTTATAATCATGAAGTTTTTTTTTTGACTTAAATATAGTACTTCTGTTAAATTTCATTCAATTAGATTTGGCCTGTTGGACTCTTTTTGGATCCTTAGTCATCCAACCTGTTTCCTGTCTCTTCCATCTGTAGATCTGATAAGCATGCCATCTACACATTCATCCAGAATCACAGTGGCCTTCCAGTCTGTCTTATATTTCTAAAAAAAAAAAGAAGTCTCCTTTATAACACACCTAATGGCCTTCACTTGAAGACTTCCAAGGAAGAGGAACCTATCACCTCTCAAGGTTGTCCATTCTGCTCATGGATGGTTATAATTGCAAAGAAGTTTTTCCTTACATCAAATCTAACTCTACCAGGTTGCAAAGATCAAACTCATTTATAAAAATCTTTAATGCAATAAGTGCAAATACAGCCTTGGGCTCTTCATTAGAGACTTCCCTCCATGTTGACTCAAATGCCTTAAGGACTTCACTTTGTACTGTACCTAAAAAGTACTCATGCTCTAAAAATCTAGCTTTCAAAAGAAGCTACAAGGTCAGTCTGGCTTGAGCTGTAGCTAGTAAGTGGCAGATGGAGACCTTAAGAAGGGGTCTTCTTGCTCCAAGATAGTACAGTAGAAAGAACCCTGATTTTGTGGTTCAAAAGATGTGGTTTTGAATCCTGCTTCTACCACCTTTGCTGTCCTCAGTAAATTGTTTTGTCCTTCTTCAGTTGGAAGTCTAGAGAAACCTACCCATCCCTTCTCAGAATAATGTTTTTAAATGCATAAAATAGAATCCACAGGGTTACATAGGAGGTCAATTATATTAAAATCCAGTTGTCAAATATTAAAGAAAACAAGATCATGGTCCCCAAATTAAGAGTCCTTAAGGGAATGACTGAGTTTGACTACTGGCTCTAATATTTAGCAGCTGTTTGACCATTAATACCTTATCTTTGGCGGGGCAGAGCCAAGATGGCGGCTGGAAAGCAGGGACTAGCATGAGCTCTCTGCCAAGTCCCTCCAAAAACCTATAAAAAATGGCTCTGAACCAATTCTAGAACTGCAGAACCCACAAAATAGCAGAGGGAAGCAGGGCTCCAGCCCAGGACAGCCTGGATGGTCTCTGGGTGAGGTCTATCCCGCAGGGAGCTGGGAGCGGAGCGGAGCCCAGCATGGGCGACGCGGACCAACCAGACCAGGAGCCGGGTGGAGCGTGCCCTAGCACCCTGAATCAGTGAGCTGCAGTGTAACCAGAATGGCCTTTGTTTTCTTTGAGTGACTCAATTTATCTCAGTGAGCTTTACTAGGTGCTAAGCCCCAGGCCCAAACCCCATTAGGTGTTAACATAATCCATGTGGATGTGAACCTCCCAGGGTCCTAAGGGGAGGGGCCAACTCAAGAACCAATCACCAGAGCCTGAGCTCTGGTGATTCAGATGATGTTTGATGATGTCTGAAGCCCTATAAGAAGGGAGGACAGAGACATTTGTGCGGGGCTCTGGAGATGGTGTTGATAAGGAGGCTCCGGGCAGCTGTAGCTAAGGAGCCCTCCAGCTTGTAAACCCGGATGCTGAAACTTTGTTGAACTCTGGTAACTATGTGTTGGGATTTAAATCAGACAAAGTCTGTTGATGTTTGTAATTTGTTTGCATTTTGTTTTGAAGTTCAGGGTTCTGGCTTTTTCCCCTGAACTAAGTGAATGATATTTGAAAGCTGAATTGAAAGTAAGCTTGTCAACCCCTTCACCTTGCTTTCCTTAATTAAGCAGATCAGAAGAACCTGTGCTGTTGGCAGCTTTCTGGGTGCTGGCTGTGGGTGAATCTTATACCCCCACAGAAGCTGCTAGCCAGATTGTTGAAACATGCAGCAGTTACCAGACTTCTCAACCCACAAACACCAAAGACAACAGAGAAGGTTAGTGGGAAAAGCTGCTGGGGACACAGTGAACAAAGGAGTTCGCTGTTTGGCTACCACCCTGGGGTCAGAGGAAGTGGGGCAGCTACAGAACTACAGCTGCAGCTGCTTCTGTCCCCAGGCCCACTTGGTGGGAGGAATTAAGTGGCGGATCAGAGCAGGAGTGAAGAGCCTGCTGAAGATCTATGTCCAGTCCAGGTTGGGGTTCTTGGGGAAGGAGGAGTGCTGGTGTGGCAGAGCTGGCGCATCCCCCCAAGCTTGGAACATAGTTCTCTTAACTCTACAAGAAGTCATACCCCGATGAAAAACTCAAGGGTCAAGTTAGTTGGCTGGGAATATGGCCAGGCAGTGAAAACGCACCCAGATTCAGTCTCAGACTTTGGAATCTTTCTTTGGTGACAAAGAAGACCAAAACATACAGCCAGAAGAAGTCAACAAAGTCAAAGAGCCTACAACAAAAGCCTCCAAGAAAAACATGAACTGGTTTCAGGCCATGGAAGAGCTCAAAAAGGATTTGGAAAAGCAAGTTAGAGAAGTAGAGGAAAAATTGGGAAGAGAAATGAGAAGGATGCGAGAAAACCATGAAAAACAAGTCAATGACTTGCTGAAGGAGACCCCAAAAAATACTGAAAAATATACTGAAGAAAACAACACCTTGGGGGCGGAGCCAAGATGGCAGCTGGAAAGCAGGGACTTGCGTGGGCTCCCTGCCAGGTCCCTCCAAAAACCTATAAAAAATGGCTCTGAACAAATTCTAGAACTGCAGAACCCACAAAATAGCAGAGGGAAGCAGGGATCCAGCCCAGGACAGCCTGGATGGTCACTGGATGAGGTCTATCTCGCACGGAGCAGAGGGGAGCGGAGCCCAGCACCGGCATTGTCAGGACCAACCAGACCAGGAGTCGGGCGGAACAAGCCCTAGCGCCCTGAATCAGTGGGCTGTGGCAGTTACCAGACTTCTCAACCCACAAACACCAAAGACAACAGAGAAGGTTAGTGGGAAAAGCTGCAGGGGAGAGAGTGAAAAGAGTTTGCAGTTCAGCCACTGCCCTGGGGGCAGTGGGGGGGAGGTGCAGCTACAGAACTAGAGTGGCAGTTGCTTCCGGCCCCAGGCCCACCTGGTGGGAGGAATTCAGTGGTGGATCAGAGCAGGAGTGTACAGCCTGCTTAAGATTTTCGTCAGGTCCAGGTTGGCGGTTTTTGAGGAAGGAGTGCTGGTGTGGCAGAGCTGGCTGTATAGAAATAGCTTTGAAATTAGCGGCTCATCCCCTCAAACTTGGAACAAAGTACTCTTTACTCTACAAGCAGTCATACCCTGCTGAAAAACTCAAGAGTCAAGTAAGTTGGCTGGGAATATGGCCAGGCAGCAAAAACACACTCAGATTCAGTCTCAGACTTTGGAATCTTTCTTTGGTGACAAAGAAGACCAAAACATACAGCAAGAAGTCAACAAAGTCAAAGAGCCTACATCAAAAGCCTCCAAGAAAAACATGAAATGGTCCCAGGCCATGGAAGAGCTCAAAAAGGATTTGGAAAAGCAAGTTAGAGAAGTAGAGGAAAAATTGGGAAGAGAAATGAGAAGGATGCGAGAAAACCATGAAAAACAAGTCAATGACTTGCTAAAGGAGAACCAAAAAAAATATTGAAAAAAATGTTGAAGAAAACAACACCTTAAAAAATAGACTAACTCAAATGGCAAAAGAGCTCCAAAAAGCCAATGAGGAGAAGAATGTCTTGAAAGGCAGAATTAACCAAATGGAAAAGGAGGTCCAAAAGACCACTGAAGAAAATTCTACCTTAAAAATTAGACTGGAGCAAGTGGAAGCTAGTGACTTTATGAGAAATCAACATATTATCAAACAGAACCAAAGGAATGAAAAAGTGGAAGACAATGTGAAATATCTCATTGGAAAAACCACTGACCTGGAGAATAGACCCAGGAGAGAGAATTTAAAAATGATTGGATTACCTGAAAGTCATGATCAAAAAAAGAGCCTAGATATCATCTTTCAAGAAATTATCAAGGAGAACTGCCCTGATATTCTAGAGCCAGAGGGCAAAATAGAAATTGAAAGAATCCATTGATCGCCTCCTCAAAATGATCCCAAAAAGAAAACTCCTAGGAATATTGTTGCCAAATTCCAGAGCTCCCAGGTCAAGCAGAAAATACTGCAAGCAGCCAGAAAGAAACAATTTGGGTATTGTGGGAAAACAATCAGGTTAACACAGGATCTGGCAGCTTCCACGTTAAGGGACTGAAGGGCTTGGAATATGATATTTCAGAGGTCAATGGAGCTAGGATTAAAACCAAGAATCACCTACCCAGCAAAACTGTGTATCATGCTCCAAGGCAAAATATGGATTTTCAGTAAAATAGAGGACTTTCAAGCTTTCTCAGTGAAAAGACCAGAGCTGAATAGAAAATTTGACTTTCAAACACAAGAATCAAGAGAAGCATGAAAAGGTAATCAAGAAAAAGAACAAGAAAAAGAAATTGCAAGGGACTTACTGAAGTGGAACTGTTTTGTTAACATTCCTACATGGAAAGATGATGTGTATGATTCATGAGACCTCAGTATTAGGGTAGCTGAAGGGAATATGCATATGTATATATATGTATATATATGTTTATGTATATATACGTATATGTGTGTATGTATGTATATATCTATGTGTGTGTGTGTATGTGTATGTGTGTGTGTATATATATATATATATAGAGAGAGACATATATATATATATATATATACATACACATAGAAAGAGACACAGAGAGAGAGAGAGAGCAGGCACAGGGTGAGCTGAAGATGAAGGGAAGATATCTAACAGAAATAAGAGAGAATAAAAGAAATGAGAATGATGCGAGAAAACCACGAAAAACAAGTCAACGATTTGCTAAAAGAGACCCAAAAAATGCCGAAAAATAAACTGAAGAAAACAATACCTTAAAAAATAGACTAACTCAAATGGCAAAAGAGCTCCAAAAAGCCAATGAGGAGAGGAATGCCTTGAAAGGCAGAATTACCCAAATGGAAAATGAGGTCCAAAAGACCACGGAAGAAAATATTACCTTAAAAATTAGATTGGAGCAAGTATTAGGGTAGCTGAAGGGAATATGCATATATATATATGTATATATATGTATATGTGAGTATGTATGTATATATGTATGTGTGTGTGTGTGTGTGTATACACACACATAGAGAGAGGGAGAGAGAGAGAGAGAGAGAGGGCGGGCACAGGGTGAGTTGAAGATGAAGGGAAGATACCTAAAAGAAATAAAATCAAATTAAGCGATGAGAGAGGAATATATTGAGAGAGGGAGATAGGGAGAGATAGAATGGGGTAAATTATTTCGCATAAAAGTGGCAAGAAAAAGCAGTTCTGTAGGAAGAGAAGGCAGGTGAGGGGGGAATGAGTGAATCTTGCTCTCAACAGATTTGACCTGAGGAGGGAATACCATACATACTCAATTGGGTATCTTACCCCACAGGAAAAAAGGAGGAAGGAGATTAAAAAGGGGGGGATGATAGAAGGGAGGGCAGACGGGGGAGAAGGTAATCAAAAACAAACACTTTCAAAAGGTGACAGGGTCAAGGGAGAAAATTCAATAAAGGGGGATGGGTTGGGAAAGGAGCAAAATATAGTTAGTCTTTCACAAGATGAGTATTGTGGAAGGATTATACATAATGATACACATGTGGCCTATGTTGAATTGCTTGACTTCTTAGGGAGGGTGGGTGGGAAGGGAAGAGGGGAGAGAATTTGGAACTCAAAGTTTTAAAAACAGATGTTCAAAAACAACAACAAAAAAAGTTTTTGCATGCATCTAGAAAATAAGATATACAGGCAATGGGGCGTGGAAATTTATCTTGCCCTACAAGAAAGGAAGGGAAAAGGGGATGGGAGGGGAGTGGGGTGACAGAAGGGAGGGCTGACTGGGAAACAGGGCAACTAGAATATACGCCATCTTCGGGGGGGAGGGTAGAAATGGGGAGAAAATTTGTAATTCAAACTCTTGTGAAAATCAATGCTGAAAACTATATTAAATAAAAAAGAGAAAAAATAAAAAGAAAAAAAAAGAGAATCTCTCTCTAACGGGGGACATATATCATGTGCCATTTAGCTGATATTTTCACTAATTATAAACTCCTAAAAGCCAAACTTTAAAAAGAAATTCCAGCACTTAGCACAGTGCCTGGCACATAGTAGGTGCTTAATAAATATTTATTAATTGACGGATTGATCTTAAGACTAAAGGGTCCGACTTTCATGGTGGACCTACTGACAAACGTCTTGGGAAATTTTGGGAAGTGAAATAAAAGGAATGGTTGTGACTCGAAAAAAAAATACCTTATCTTCCCTCTCTGATCTTTGGTTTTCTCATCTGCAAAATGAGGTACTTGAACTATCTATCTACCTCACAGGGGGCTTGTGAGGAGAATGCTTTGCAACCTGTTAAGCACTTCAGAAATGGGAATTATTCTTAATCTTTTTTTTTTTTTTTTTTTTAAAGAAGGCCCTACTTGTCTTGTCCTGTGGCCTTTAGGTCTTGGTGTTTTCCAGACCTCCCGATGTGATCCCACCCCTTGCTAGCTCACTACCCATAGGCATTTGTGTTTCTCAATTTGCCTGTGGGAGCTGGGTCAGGGGAGCGACATCTAGTTAGTCCACCAGGATACTCTTCTGTGGGTCTGGACTGGTCTTGTTCCTACCTGAAACATGAATCCCCAGCAAAGATTCATCTAGCCTTGGGAGAGTGGTTGAAGGAACTGGGGATGTTTAGCCTGGATATCAGCATCATAATCAGTGAGCAATAACTAGCAATGACCAAGCATCCCTCATCATACCAAGTCTCAATGCTAGGAACTAGGGCAACAAAGAAATGTAAAATACGGTGTGATTATAGATTACAGAAGGCAAGTGAGCACAGAGGGATCGTTTTCTTATTCCTTACTTTCACAAAAGAAGAAGAAAGAACTCCAGTGTTATCCAGCTAATATTAATAACAATAGCTCACATTTTGATGAGGTCTCTGTGAGGTGGTTGATGTGAGTTTTATTTAGCTCTGCTTTATAAAGGAGTTAACTGAGGATCCATAGGTTAAGTGACTTGCTCTAGATCACCACACCACTAGTAAGAATCAGGGCCAGGATTAGAATTCAGGTCTCTGGACTTCAAATCCAGTACTTTCTTCCATTATAGAGGCAGCTAGGTAGTCCACTGGATAAAGCACTGAGCCTGGAGGGAGGAAGAGCTGAGTTCAAATACACCCTCAGACACTGTGTCACCCTGGGTAAATCACTTTACCTGCCTCAGTTTTCTCAACTGTAAAATGGGGATAATAATAACACCTACTTCTGAGGGCTGTGTAAGGATCAAGTGAGATAATATTTGTAAAGCCCTTAGCACAGTGCCTGGCACATAGCAGTCACTTAACATATGCTTGTTTCCTTGTTTCCTTCCCCGCCCCCCCCCCCCCACCGGCCCTGTTTCTCTCTCTCTCTCTCTCTCTCTCCCTCTCTCTCTCTCCATCTCTGTCTTCCTTCCAGAGAAGAAGGGACACACTAAGATGAATGAATAGAAAATAAAATGATAGCAGAGATTCAGAGATAAACTTGGTGGTAGGAAACAATGAGGACATCTTTTGGCTGAAGCGAAAGGCTCCCCGAGATGGGGGGTCTGGAAACCCGGGCTTTCCTTACAAAGCTGTGGGGTTGATGGTGCAAGCATTTTTTGACTCTGTTTTACAGATTCAATTCAGTTCCATATCTATTAAGCATCTAGAGTGTGTCAGGAACTAGAGATACAAAGACAACAGTGACAGTCCTTTGCCCTCAAGGGGCTTACATTCCACTGGGGAGACAGAGCACACCTACAGAAAAGTGTATTACTAGGTAATAAGAGGGGGTTGGTGGGAGTGGGTGGGGGAGGCTTCCCCTGAGCTAAGCCCCGCCCAGGAGGATTTTGAGAGGCATAGTTGAGGAGGGAGAACAGCCTGTGTGCATCAGCATATAGCAAAGGGAGGGTCAGATTGGGGAGGTGTCAAAAGGGGAGGTGTCAGGCTGGAGTGTAGCATTCGTGAGAATAGTGGGAAATAAGTATGAAGAAACCGAAAGTCAGAGAGTCAACTACTAGCCAGTTCTGTCGGCTCTCTGAGCCTGAACTCCCTTATATGCAAAACAATACCAGTACCTACTACCCACCTTTTAAAGTAAAGAGGAAATTACCTTGTAAATTAAAGTGCCGCAGAACTGTAAGCCACAGAGAAGGGATGGTAGAGCAAGAGCCATATCTGAGTCGGGAGGCCTGGGTTTGAATCCTGCCTATGAAGTCACTTGTCCTCTCTGGGCCTCACTCAGATTGCTCACTAGTAAGATGAGGCTGACAACACTGGGAAATGACAGGCTGCTTCCTGGGGTTGTTATGGATGGAACAAGGACTAGAACGCTTTCTCCTCTCACCACAGTGCAAATGTCTGTGTCTCTTTTCTCTTACCCAGATGCTTTGGTAGGCAGCTAGGAATACAGTGGACAGAATGCCGGACCTGGAGTCAGGAAGACTCACTGTTCTGAGTTCAAGTCTGGTCTCAGAAGCTTACTAGCTGTGTGACCCTGGGAAGTCACTTCACCCTGTAGGCCTCAGTTCCTCCTCTATAAAATGGGCTGAAGGAGGAAATGGCAAAACACTCTAGTATCTTTGCCAGAATCTTTAGAGAATCCTAAATGGGGTCATGAAGAGTCAGACATGACTGAACAACAAACATGTTTTAGGAAGCAGCCTAGGCAATTTGAATAACTCAGAGTAGCTGTCCTGGGGGAAGGCAGGCCACAGAGAAAAGACTGTGCAGAGAGGGAAGTGCTACCCCCAAATCTCTGGATCCAATGGGAAGTACTGATATGAGTAAAAAATATACCATCTGGATGCTGGGGCCTTATGCATAAGACCTGGGACAATGGGGACCATATGCAAAAAAAGGCTTAAAAGTAACAACAGGCAGTGTTTTGGAGCTTAAGGATTCCTTTATGTCTAGTTGTTAGAGAGCTGGTTATGGGAATGAGAGGCTGAAAATGGTGGACAGTGAATGGGGCCAGAAATAACATCCCCATCTACCTGATGGGAACTGAGGACAGCTGGGGGTTGCAGGTGAGGGGGCTAGTGTTGACAGAAACACCACCTTTTGGGAGCTGAGAGCAGCAGCAGCAGAATTGTGAAGGATAATGGGAGGAGTGGTTCCTGACATTTGTGCCTAGAAGCAAATACCAATGTGCAGACAGAGGAGAGCACCGGCATGTAGGAAAAAGCCTTGACCACCCCCAGGGAGGAGAGAAGCAGGATATTGTTCTATTCTCTGGGCTTGGGTGTGAGTCTTTTTTGTCTTCATTGGGTTACAAGGAAAACTGCTCATGTTGTGAGCCTTGTGGTTTAATGTGCTTATAAGGGAAGCTGGGAACTACAAGAGAGTCTCAGGTCCTGAAGTCCCTAGATCACCTTGGTGTGAGCCCAACGAGCCAGAGACATTTCCTGAAATGTACTTGGGTACTTTGTGCCTCTGACACAAGGGTGACATGGAGAACACTGCAGGGCAGTACAGTGGATTGATTTAGTCAGAGGAGTTGTGTTCAAATCCTCACTGACTCTCAATACCTGTGTGACCTTACACAAGTTATCTAACCTCTCTGGACTTCCATTTCCTCATTTGTAAAATGGCCTCTGAGGTCACTCTCAGAAATATGTCTTTGTTCCTATGACCAAGATTAAAGCACCATAGAAACAGGAGCTGTTATTAAATGATTTGCCCATGGTCATACAGTTAATGGCAGTACTCAGGATTTAAACCAGGCCTTCTGACTCCAAGTCAAATACTTTTACCACACCAGTCTATATATATATTAAACCAAGTTTAATATTCCCTGATGCTGAACCTCAAGGCTTTGCCACTTGGGCAATTTCAATAAAAATAGCAATTCCCTCAATGTTCCCAAATTTCTGCCCCTTGGACGACCAATGTCAGAAACGTGGCCTTAATCCTTTTAATTTAAGGCTCTGACTGAGCAGTCTGGCAATCCCCAAGACAAGCTTCTCTGAATGCAGAATTCCTTCCTAAATCCTGTGAAGGTGCTCAGAAGCTCTAGCAGTGCCATACTTGGCCACAAGGTGGCAGGCCAAACCTGCAACTCCCCAGTTAGAGCTTCAGAGCTAAGCAGGAGACTTTGAAAAGATTAGCATTTTCTAAGCTACAGATGCTATTTATGAGAAAAGATTCAACAGCCTGGCTCTGAAGGGTTGATGTCTAAAAGAGAGGGAGTTCAGGAAACACTTAGGTTCTGACAGGCTGTGGGAGGAGGAGGGTGTGGGGGGGCACTTGGAAGGGCAGGTGGCAGACACTGTGGGGCTTCCTTTCCAAGCTCAGCCCTATTTATAGGCTCAGACTTCTCTGTACAGAACAGTCTCTTCTAGTTTGCACGTCATAGAGTGATGCTGCCCTTGGATTTCTGTCATGTGTATTCAAATTAAAAACTACCCCAAGACTCGATTGTAGCTGGAGCATCACTCTTTCTTTAAAAAGGGGCTCAGGACAGAAGGTATCAAGTGGCAGGCTTTTGGGGAGCTGGAACCAGCCTCTGGATATTGTAAGTCTGAGGCCTTCCTGTGGAAGAACACTGGTCTTTCACTTTGGAATGATCCTGGAAGTCAACATAAACCTAGCTCGACATCTAGACCCCTGGCCTACTCTGGCAATTTCTAGAAATTTTCCATTTCAGGGCTCTATGCTACATGTGAGCTAAAGAGAAATTGAGATGAAGTTCACAATAATTATTAAATAATAACAATATTAATAAACCACACTTCTCCATTGTTTATTTTGGATATTTTCTGTGTTAAACAACAAGAGTCTGAAAGCTGTCAGGGTCTGACAGCAGCTGTGAATTCTAGAAGGTACAAAGAGTCCTATCTGGTGGCGGTTCACATCTACCACCTTGCCTTATGCCAACTGTGTGCATCAGGATTATGGGAAAGCGTGGCAGCCATCTCTTAAGGTAATACCACTGTTTAGAAAAAAACAAACCAAACCACACAAAAATTTCCAACCAACCTCATATGAACTCCTTCACATCAGGGACTGCTTTTTGCCTTTCTTTGTAACCCCAGGATGTTAGCACAGTGCTTGGCCCATAGTAGATGCTTAATAAATGCTTGCAGACTGACTGACATGCATCCCTACTCACAGGGTGAGGCGATAACTTAGGATAGCCTTATATACAAGCTTATACACATCCCTCCCCCTAAATATCTCCATCCCACCATTAAAGGGATTCCTGTTGCAGGTGGGAGTTGGACCTCAGAGGTTTCTAACAACTATTCTGTAGCTCCTTCTTCCATATTCTAAAGGTTTTTCAGTAGGAAGACTTATCACCTGAAAGTTCACTACTTAGTGTTGATCTGTTCAGTGTTGGCTCTTTGTGAAGACCATTTATCAAAGTGGGGTGGGGGCAAGATCTTCATTGGTGGGAAAAGTATCTAGGTCAAAGAAACCAATTTTGGTGGTTGTTGCTGTTTGTAATTTTGAAGTTCAGTCTGCCAGAGTGAAAATACAAGCATTCCTGCTTGGGACAACACTTACTCAGGGATGAGCTATTATTAGGTCATTTTCCAATGTTTTCAGCTAATTGGGAGAGGTCTTGTAGGAACAGAACATAGGACAGATAGGGGAAGGATACTATAAGATGAAGTAGGAGGCTGAGGAAGACCAAATTCAGTTTTGTTGAGGGATAGCCTCAACCCTACTGAAAGTCAATGATGCCCATAAAGTATTTCCTCTCTTGCCACCTTTGATTTCTAAAACTAGCTTGTTCCCTGATGATGTCAACATGCCTTGTTTTACTGTCTTAGAGCAACTGACTCAGTCAATTAGAAAAAAGCTAAACTTTTCTTTTAGGATTAAACAGGACTAGGAAGAGCCTGTCAGTTGACTAGCATTTACTAAGTACCTCTGTGCTTAATATGTATTGTGTGCTCTATACTATGTAATGATATGTACTGTGCTAGGTGCTGAGGATACAAAGAAAGGGGAAAGGCAGTCCTTGCTCCCAAGGAGTTAATAGTCTAATGAGAGAGACAACATGAAAACACCTATGTAGAAACAAGATATATACATCATAAACTGGAGATAATTAACAGAGGGAAGGCACTGTCATTTAGAAGGACTGGAAAAGACTTCTTGAAGACAACAGGACTTTAGCTGGGATGTGAAGTAAGCTAGAAGGTGATGGGGGTGGGGAAGATTTCCAGGCATGGGAGACAGCCAGTGAAAATGCCTGGAGTCAGGAGATGGAGTATCACATGAAATGAAGAACAAGGAGGCTAGTGTCACTGGATTGTATAGTATGTGCAGGGAGGAGTTAAAGTATAAGAAGTTTAGAAAGGTAGGAGGTGGCTAGGTTTAATAAGCCAAACAGAGGATTTTATATTTGATCCTGGAGGCCATGGGAAGCCACTGGAATTTATGGAGGGATAACATGGTCAGATATGCACTTTAGGAAGATCACTTTGACTGATGAGTGGAGGATAGACTGGAGTGGGAGAGACTTGAGGCAGGGAGGGAGAGATGTTAACAAGGGTAGAAACCATAAGGTCTGGTGGCTGAGTGACTACTGGGGGTGATTAAGAGTCAGGTCTAATCTGCCTGTGAAAAAAGATAGAGTAAACTTGGCCACAAAGGAGTTTTCTTTGTCTTTCAAAGGAATGCCCTGTGCTTACTGCAGCTGTGGAGCATTCCTGACCAAGCCTGAAATGGTCCAGAGTGCTGCCTGCTGGTGCCTACTACAAGCAGTGGGCTAGAGTTTGGTAATCACGACTTTCCCAACAGTCCAGAACTGCCAAGGGATATGCTTTCAGCCTGCTTCTTCAGGAGCATTCTGTTCTGACCTAGGGAGGTTCTAAAAACAGTACACTCCAAAACAGAATCTCTCTCTTTCCTTGACTTTGGTTATACCTCATTATTCTGCCTCTTCCCTTACCTTTTTGAGTTCTCTTTTCTTGTCTCCTCTTCCTCTGCATATTCCTGACATAGAAGCATTTCCTGCAGTTCCATCCTTATTCCCTATACTCTTTGTCAATCTCATCTTTTCCTAATGTCTTCAATTCTACCATCTCTGCCCAAATATTTAAAATTCCAGTCCCAACCTCTATCCCCATTAAGTTCATCATCATCTCCCCCAAGACTTCTTTTTCCATGACCTCCCTATTTCTGGTAATGGCATCACCATCATCCTAGTCACTCAGATTCAAAATACTTGCAGTTTTAGGGTCATGGATTTAGAACCTGAAGGGTTCTTAGGGATGTGGCCTCGAGGCCCCGTGAATGGATTTGGTCAGGCCGCAGGTTCCCCACCCTTGATCCAGTCCAACTCTCTCAACAGTGAGGTTAAGTGTCACCCAAGGTCACACAGGTCATAAGCAGCAGATCCAGGATTTGAACTCAGGTTCTCCAACTCCAAAACATTTTTTTTTTAACCCTAGCCCCTCCTTTTGCAGTCAATTAGTTCTGCTTCCATTCTGCCTCCAAAATGTCCTCTATCATCTCCTTCCTATTTCAAGTGCCAAAACTTTGCTCCAGGGTTTCACTACTTCTTGCTTGAAGTATTACAGTAACCCATTAGTCTCATTTCTTTTTGCCTTTTCTCCCCCCACTTTATCCGCCATACCATTGCCAGATTAACATCCCTAAATCACAGCTCTGATCACATCATCAGTCTGCTTAAAAAACTTTAATGAAATTTGGGGGTTGGTTTGTTGCCATTCAGCCATCCCCAGTGGGGCATTCAGAAATCATAAAGAGCATAACTGTTTGAGCATGTCTTAGAATTCTTTGGCCAAGTCACTAGCTTGACACACAGGCTCTGCATGTCCTATGTGAGTTAGATTCTAATTCCTTTCTGACTTTCCCACACTGTGGGACCCTAAAATCTTGAGAGATACAGTGAGGGACTCTGAAGACACAGGGAAGATTGGGGGAAGGGTAGCAAAGACCCCTTCCTTTTTGATATACTGCTGCCTGGAGTTAGATAGCCAGTCTACTACAGAGTAAACAACTGGGTTTATATGGAGACCACAAACAAGTGTTAAACATGCTTATTAACATGCTTGGGATCTGGTATGATGGCAAATGGCATAACTTAAATGATTAAGAAATGTATATTTGAGGCAAAGAAGGTTCTGAGATCCTGTGGAGAACTGTCTTGGAGGGCAAGAGCTTGAGTAATAATAGAAAGAATGGACAGACTTGGTGAAGGAAGGAATTAAGATTGCTGTCCTGTCCCTTTGCCTGATGGCAGCCTGGGACCTAGGTTCTTGGAGGGCTGTCCTGTCCCTTTGCCTGACAGCAGCCTGGGACCTAGGTTCTTGGAGGGCTGGTTATTGAAGGCACTGAATGCCGGGGCAGCAAGGCAGAAGGAGGTGTGGCTTCCACATATTTTCACAGTTCACACTACTGATACTGGCTCACATGCCTTTGGCTTCCCATATAGCCAAAGGCTGATTGGCATTAGAAGACCTTATCTTCTTGAGGGGAAATTAAAGTGTCAGTTTTCAAAGAAGAAGGTTTGGGACTGTCATAAAAACTATCAGAAAATAATATACACCCATTACTATGTATAAAGAAACTCATTAGGCAAAGGAAGAAAATAATTTATTTTCACTGGTTGATATTCTGGGCTTTCTTTTGGGAAATCCATTTTGGGGCAGAGTTCAGTTCATTACTTCCTCTGGCCCCTTGCTTCCTTACTGTGTCCTTACGAGATGAGAATGTTTTTATTTAAATAAACACCCCAAACATGGTGCCCCTAATTTTCCTTAAATACACACACACACACACACACACACACACACACACGCACGCACGCACGCACATGCATGCACAGGTGTACCATACTTTGTTTTCATTCTTCCTTGAAACTGACTACCAGAGGGATGAGGAAGGAACATCACACTTTCTACCTTTCTAGATGTGCCAACTAAAAAATTCACCAAGGTAGGCTCTATCTCCGTGCCTCAACTCCGTGTCAACTCTATTGTCGCTCATCTAGTCTCTCTGACCACAGTGGACTAGTAATGAGACAACAGATCATCCAAGATAGGCTTACAGATGTCTGAGAGTCTGTTCTTGCCCTCAGGCTCACAACTACAGTGGAGTTAGTAAGTAGCTCAAGAGTGTGCCATGTCATGTCCAAGCAGGAAGGACTGAGGCCCATCTGAAATCTCAGGAAAGTTATTCATGGAATTTGTTCTATGGTTCTAGTTCCTGGGTCGAAGTCTTCTGACAGTTTTGCAGAGATAGCAGATCTGTGAATTATTGTTGCACAAATGGCCAAAAATGTGCCTTAATGGGATATACTTGCCCCTACTCACTCTTTCATGTGTGGATTAAGGGGATTAAAATTGACTTGTTTGGTAAGATGTTACCTTTTTCCTTGTAAAGCGAGACAAAAGGAAACAGCCACCCAGCACATGGAAGTAGAAAGTCCTGACCTTTTAATTATCTGAAGAGATGATCATAAGACCAAAGTCTTTTCTGAGGCAAATGCATATTAGTACTGATAGAATCATTGTGCTTTTCAGTAAAAGAAATAGGAGTCTGTATTTACATAAGAAACTATAGTGTCTGAGATCCTTATATATATATATATATATATGCACATATATATGGAAATGATTTTGAATTACAGCATTTACAGAATAAAAATAAGCTAGAATAAATAAGATTCACTCCATTAAATAAGACTTTTTTTTACAGAAGAAGCAACTTTTGTGCATGTTAATGTCACAGTTAAATTTTATTTATTTATTAATCCTATAAAAGAAGCATTAGGTTTGTCATTTCTCAAAAATAAAACTGCAATAATCATTGCAATGTGAAGCCTGAGATTGAAGCCTGAATAGGTATCACTGTTTGGTACCACACTCCTCAGTTTTCCCGTTGGCATGAGAGACCTGCATCATGCTGAGCCAAAAATAACTGGGGCCATCACTGAGATCCCCTCTTTAGGATTTGGCAAGGAAAGTTACAAAAAGGAAACAAAACAAAATCTACGTGCAGACATGATAATATGACTAACACTGCATTGAGCACTCCAGTGCATTTCCTATGCCTGATGCCATGTGGTTGCATATTATGTAAATGGCAACAGAACTGAGAAACCAAGAAAACCTGGGAATCTTATCTGATCCGTTTGCATGGGGCAGAAAACCATCAAAAGGGATATACCAGTTGTGTCTGCCTTGTCAAATAAGATTCTTTTCTGAAGGAAAGAACACAGAGTTTTCTTGTCAGCTCTCTGCGTCTTTTGTGATGAAATACTGTGTATCAATATGGATGTCAAAGAAACAAAGTCTGGAATCTGGTAAAAGCAAGTTCTTTACCAGTGGGTAAACTTAGAGCAGATACTTTGGAAAATAAACCTCTTGTTGTACAAAAAAATCACTTACTGTGTGTATTTTCCCCTTTGGACAAGAAGTTATTTTCCTACTGGTTTAAATACATTCTCCTAAGACAGGCCTACAACTGATTGAAAAAAAAAGTGACTTAAGAAAGATTTATAAAATTATGCCATAAATGATATATTGCAGGTTTTGTATCCCTAAAGTGTTAAGTAAATGTTTAGGACTTTTTGAATAAAAATGGACAGTCTGAATATCTGTCTTTTAAATATTTTTGGTTTCATAAACAGCCCCACATATAACAGTGCCCTTGTTTTGCAAAACTTCCAAAAATAAAAAGAAATATTTTGTATTGAACCTTCACCCCAATTACCAATGCCCCTGGCATTTATTCTGTATTATTGTTATTGATGATATAAATAAAACTCATATTTATTCTCATTTTTTTACACAACCAAGAGGTGGAAGAAATGGTATCAGATATAATGAATCCTCAATAATGCCCACCCCATGCAAAACAAGGTAACAACAAAAAAGTAGAGCTTCAGAGTTATTGCTATGATTCCCAAACAAAAGGCAACAGCAATGTACAGCTCTGGAAACTCAAGAGCTTCCTCTTCATTTCAAAGATAACTTTGCCTCTGTACACATTCTGTGTAAATTTGGTAATGTTTGGCCAGAGTTTATTTACTAAAAAGGCTAGCCAGCAAGAGGAAGAAAATGTCTGCCAAAAGCCAGTGAGCAGCTTGGAAGTGGTTTCCTCTAAGGAGGACACAAGTGAGTGCTTGGGAGATGGGCAGCAATGCAAGCCTTGGTAGCTTAAATAGGGACCCCCTCTCTTTTCATGAAGCGTGTTTCTCCTGTATCATATGGTATCATGTTAATGTTAGAAATGTGTGGAAGACTATTGCAGCCCCAGTGCTATGGGCTCCCCAGAGTTCCCTTTAGCAGCTTAGGAAAATGCAATAAAAACCATCTGTACAAAATATATTATGATGGATGCTTAAAGCCTACATGTTTCTGACAAGGGCCTTCTTTCCAGTCAGTTCTTGGCTTAAGTCACATAGAATTTAGTCCATGTATGACTCATTAAATAGACCACTAGTTTAATATGTCAAATGCCAGCTTTGTCACTGTAAAAAGGTGTGACATGGAACATGTAACAGTGAGTGCAAACACGGACAGGTTTCATCTGACCATAACGAGGTAACGGCGCAGAGTGGGAAGAACAGCGGGAGCAGAAAATCTGAAACACACAAAGAGATGGGTTTGTTGACACAGGTTCACCTTCTGGACATCAGCTGCCCACTCTGAAGTCCCTTAAGCTGGGCTTCCATTAAGGAGTGTTAACTCCCTTTGTGGGTTTCACTATATTTCTCTCAGTCATCTTTTTAAATTTTATTTCTGGAAAGTGTCCAAAATGGACTTGAATAGGTAGGTAATGAACTTACTAGGACATTTTTGCTCAGATATGCCATATAAATAAATAAGTTAATATATTTTTAAAAAATTAACTTAAACTAATTCCTTAGCTCCACTGCCTATTTCATACCCCCCAATATTTAGGCAAATTACCTTGTACTGCAACCCTCCCATAAGCTCCTCCTATGGTAATATGAAAAATCAATAAATCACTTAAGCACACCTCGATAATGTGAAACTCAAAACTCACTGATAATATTTGGTTTCCTGGGCTAGGAAATTTTAGGAGAATGCTTTTAGTAATTCTCCTCCCTAAACAATGACCGTTCAGATTACTGTAACACGCATATACCCTCAAAAGAAATTGCTTCGCTTGCTTCTTGTTCGTGTAATTTACCCTGGTGGCAGCCATCTTGACCTTTTGCTATTTCAATTATTATATTTCATTGTCTCATCACTTCTAGTTCTAAAAGCAGCTCTCTCTCTCTCTTTTTTGAAATGGTAGTCTTATAGCCAAAAAGCCAATCTGTCCTCGGTAGTACAGGCTATTGGAATAAATGAATCCTAGGGGGTGCTGGCAGGGAAGAGGAAGCATCTGACGCTTTGTTCAGGCTTTCTACTCAGAGCCTCTTAAAAGGCAATATTACTACATTTAGGAATCTGAAGGAATAGAACTTCCCAGGTAGAAATGCCACTGTTTTCTAAGCTTGGCCACTTGCAGCCCTTTGGCCTCTCTTCCCCCCCCCCGATGCCAGTGACATATACATCCCCCCTCGAGCTCAGTACCTTGCCACAGCTCCTACAGTGGTGCTTCCTCCGAATGACAGTGAAAGGAGCTTTGCAAGCTGTGCAGTAGCTGCAGGCTTCATCCGGTACCCATTCAGGAGGATCTGTCCAAAACAGAAAAGCCAAAGCAGACATTGCAACAAGCTGAAGGGAGAAAAAGAAACCCAACAAACTTTGGGTCATTGTTGGAGTAGAAGAACTGAAGACACTCTGAATACAGATTTTGAGGCAGCAAGTGGAATATGTTCTATAAATACACAGTTCAAGAGCATAACAGGCTAGACAACTGATTTAGATAAAGAGATACAGATAGCAACCTTTGAGTTCTGAATTTCCTTATCTGCCTTCCTCTCTTTCTTTATTTATACTCAATGAAAAATATACAGGAAAAAACGTCTCTGGCTCTACTAGTGTTGGAAATTACATCCGTCTCAAAAACATAGCCGAAGGATCTACCCATCACCTCTCAGATTTATGACATTTGTGGTACACTATGGTGGTACACTAAAGGCAAGAGCCTAGAAGAAAACATCCAACACTCAAATACGTCAACGTATTCCATCTAGTTCTAAGCTGCCGGTGAAAAAGTCCAGCCAGCAATGACCCGATGTCTCCTACTCAGCAAACTACTTTAGAGTTTACAGCAGTGAGAACTGAGTCAGCTCAATTCAATATGAAACACTGCCTGAGTTCTGGTGGAGGCGGTGAGGACCAAACAGATGAGTAAAGACCCTGTCCTGGATCTTTGGAGTTTACAGTTTGCAGACGAGCAAGGGCTCTACGCACAAATAATTATAAGGCAAAGTAGGCGAACGCAGAAGAGAAATACAAAGTATGACGAGGTCTGAGGATGGTGGGGGATATCAGGGGAGGTGTCATGGAGAAAGTGGCACCGGTAGTGAAGGACAGCCTGGACTTTAATGTTTAAAGAGAGTAGTAAGTAGGATGTAGGAATGGGAAGACCTAGAGCTTTATCAAGATGGTAGCTGTAGAAAACAGAAAGGAGAGAAAGAATCAACAAAACTATTTGGTATTAGTTAAAAATATAAAAGGTCGATGGAATAGACTAGACAATGAAGAATCAAAAATAATCCAATTCTACCTGGTATTTGATAAAAATCCAAATATAAATTATTTAGAAAGAATTTCCTATTTGACATGATTTGCTGAGAAAAAAAATGAAAAAAAAAACCCCCAACCCATCTGTCACAAATTAGATTTAGACCAACATTTTGCATCATTTTACTACAATAAACTCAAAATGGCTATATAATCTAAATATTAAAGAACATACCATAAAAAATTAGAAGAGGCAAATCATGTGACTTTTACAGCTACATGTAGGGGTGAATTATTAATCAAACAAGGGAGAGAAACAATTTCAAAAGATAAAATAGATAATTTCTATGATAAGAAAGTGAAAGGGCTTTGCATTAATAAAATTAATGCAACCAAAATTGAGAGGAGCAAGTGACTAGGAAAAATATTTACCAAATATCTCTGATAAGGGTTTGATATCCAAGATGCATAGGCAACTAATAGAAATAATATAAATTTATAAGACCAAAATTAATTTCTCAATAGATAAACATCAAAGATATTCACATCAAAGAATGTGAATAAACATATCTTTTAAGAACTGAAACTTATTAACAACCATACGAAAAAACTCTCCAAATCACCAAGAGTAAGAGAATTGCAACTCAAAACAACCCTGAGGTTTTGCCTCACATCCAGCAAATTGGCAAAGATGGCCAAAAAAGTTCCGAGTAGGCAATGTTAGAAGGATTATGGAAAAATAGGGACACTAAGGCACACTGCTGGTAGAGCTGTGAATTGATCCAACCACAGGCAATCTAGAGGCCTAGTGACTAAAATGTTTATGCCCTTTGACTCTACTGTTAGGTATATACCCAGGGAGGTAGATGACAAAAAGAAAGATCCTACCCATAGGCATCAAAAAATCTATGGCAGCACTTTTTTGTAGTAGCAAAGAACTAGAAACAAAGTAAACAGGCTGTGCTACATAGTGCTAGTGGGATATTACTGCACATAAAAACATGATGTATATGATATATGCAGAGCATAGGAAGACCTATGTGAACTGGTGCAAAGTGAAAGAAACTGGCAGGAACAGTATCCTAACCCCTCCTCCTCATGCAAGTTAGGCTGGTTTTTCCTTGAAAGGTACTGAGACCTTCCTGTTGACTTGGTCAACTCAAAGAACTACAGGCTCGGACTGTTGAGGGTACTTCCTTATTGCCTGAGTTCAAAGCAGCCACCAGGAGCTCCAGAGGATATTCTGATTCTTGGCTGCTGAATCAGGATGGGTAACTGTAGCCAGAATGGACTTTGTTTTCTTTGAATGACTCAGCTTGCCTCGTTGAGCTTCCCTGGACGCTGGGGCTTGCTCTTCCAGGGCAGGAGGCCCAGCGACCATGCCAGGGATCGGAGAGCTTCCTGTGTGATGAGTCGTGGGGCTGGCTGAGGGGAGGTGTGTTAATGTGGTCTATGCTAGGGGGAGGGGCCAAGTCAAGAACCAATCGGCCCTGGTCGTTCAGGCGGCGCTTGATGATGTCAAAAACTCTATAAGAGGGGAGAGGACAGCTTGAAGATCCTCCTTTCCTTTTCCGGTTGGAGCCAGAGATGCCTACAGCCAAAGCTGAGCTGCCGGTAGCAGAGCTGACTAGAGGCTAGTGGGTAATCTTCTTACCGTAGAGGGGAAGCATGTATACAGTTTTGCCTTATACCATCTCGCTTCTCTGTGGCCTCCTGGTTACCCTTGTAAGGCGGACTTATTGGGCCTGGAAGCTTTTGATGAAAATATCAAAATGGGAACGCTGGTTTGTGGGCTTGTTATTGTGGAGTGTAAATACATGCTTTAGTTCTCCTGCCTTCTGCCTACAGAATTCCTTATATCCTGCAGTTCCGGACCTTTTAGGCACATATGAGATTCTCTTTGAAATCATAAATTCTGCCTTCCTAATATAGTAACTCAGGCAAGTGAGTTTCCTTTAGCAGAAGCAACTCGAGGTGTCCTCAATGACTATCCTTGTTGAGTACACTTCTCTCGCTATGGCTAAGCAAGCTCTTTTTTTAACTGTTGAATGACTTACTAGTGTTTCATTTTGTTCCAATATTGTACTTAAACTACTAGGGGAGTGGCCTGAGTCTGGCCCAGCCCAGAACAGAAGAAGCAAGAAAACTATATACAGATGACTATAATCATTTAAATACAAAGAACTACAAGAACAAAGTAATCAAAACTTATGCTGTGAAATTATAATGACCAAGCATGTTCCCAAAGAAGTGATATGAGAATGAGTGTATCTTCCCCAGCTTTTCTTCAGAGCAGTGGGACTATGAGTGTGGAACCCTGAATATGTTGCCAGGCTATTTCGACATGTTAGTTAGATTGGCTGAACTGGATGTTTTGTTAAAAAAACTTCTTTGTTATAAGGGATTTCTCTCAAGAAATAGGGAGAGATACACTGAGAATTGTAAAAAAGTATAAAAACAAAAGTTATCAATAAACATTTCCTAAAAAATAAACGTGAGAGTCCTGTGGGATGGGGGGAGAAAAATGGAAAGGACGGCATATATGGTATTTTGAAGTAAAAATCAAAGGAACTTGAAAAAAATTAACTGGATATGAAAGGTGAGGAATAGAAGTTTAAAACATGCATGGCTAGTTGACCTTTGGTGTCATTGTATATGTAGTGTCAGATATGAGGAAGTCAGAAGGTTTTAAGGGAAAGTTCAGTTTTGTATATGTTGTGTTTGAGGAGCTACTGCAACTTCTACATGGTCAGTTGGAAATGTAGGTCTGGAGCCAACAAGAAAGGTCCAGTTTGAAGACATAAATTTTTTGGAGTTATCAATAAAGGTGGTGACAATGTTAGCTATAAGGAAGAATACTGAACATGGAAAGAGTGAAGAAAAGAGCTAATGGAGTCTGGGAAATATCCAAATTGGTTTTAGGAAGAGGAAAAGGAGATGTATAGACAAGTGACGGCCTGAGAACATGCTGTCAACAGAAGCAAGAAGAAAGGAATATCAAGGGGTGTGTGTGTGTGTGTGTGTGTGTGTGTGTGTGTGTGTGTGTGTGTGTGTGTGTGTATGGAATGGAGATCGGCATCAGCAGTACCAAATGCAAGGAGGATAAGGACCAAGAAAAGTTCACTGAATTTGATAATAATATCACTGCTGATTTTTGAGAAAGCATTTTTAGTAGGGTAGGTAGAGGTAAAACCCAGATTTCAAGGCACTGATGACTATGTAGGTAGTGAGGAATTAGAAGTATAGGTTATGGAAATGGAGACGATAGCTCAAGAAGGTAAAAAGGTGAAGGGAAGGTATTTTAATAAGTGAGGGAACCTGAGCATGTTTGCTCATAGAAAGCAAGGAATCAGGAGAGAGGCAGCAATGGCAGATTCTTGAGAGAGTAGTAAAGATCAATGGGGGAGGGGCGGTCTTAGAGTGGGAAGGGATGGTTTTAAAAGCACATCAGAAAGAAGTTAGCCTTGGCAGAGATTATGGGCTCCTCTAATGCCTCTCCAGCTAAAACAGGAGGGATAGAACTGGTACAAAGAACAAGGCAAAAGCAAAAAATAACACAAACCTAAAAGAAGGGTTTCAATAGGCAGTGGGATTGGGGTGTCATGAAAAGACTGGGATTCAGGGATTCTCGGCGCCTGTCCTGCCACTCACAGCTCTGCTGCTGTGTGACCTTAGGCAAGTCACTTCTCTTTGGAGTCTCAGTTTATTTGTTTATAAAATAAACAGATTGGACTAGGTGGCCTCTAAGGTCCCTTCCATATCTGCCATTCTACCATTTCATATAACGTCCAAAAAATGCTCTTGAAGTCAAATATAACAAGATTTTATTTTGTTTTGCTTCTCACTGAATCACAGAAAATCACAGAAATTCTTTAGGTGAGTTCCCAGATGTCGTCTAGTTCAGACTTTACCTTTTGTTTTCCTTCTATGATGGCCCTGACAAGCAATCATCTAGTTCCACTCAAAGACGGTGACTCCTCTCACCTACCACCTCCTGAGTTAGCCCATTCTTCTACTGGACGGGTTTGCTAGGATTTGAATCCTGGTCTTCCTGACTCTACGTCCATAACATAACAGTATCATGGATTTAAAGCTAGAGCAAACCCTACATGCTGTCGAACCCACCCCTCCCCATTTTACAAATGAGGAAACTGAGGCACAGAATGGTTAGGAGACTTATCTGAGGTTACACGGTTGGTAAGTGTCTGAGGTAGGATTTGGACTTAGATCTTCCCAACTCCAAGTCCAGAGCTCTATCTAGAGTCTAAAGTTGCCTTTCCAATGCCATTCAGTGCTTACTACACACACGACATTGTGCTGTTTGTTCTAAAAGATATAAAGAGGTAAAATAATACAGGGTGTCCCAAAAGTCTTGGTGCAGCTGTGCAATTAAAAAAAAAAAGCTTTAAAATCATGACACTGCACTAGGGCTTTGAGGACATTCTATATGTAATACTCGTCCTCAAAGGGGCCTCGTATAGAGGCTGTCCCAAAAGTCTTAGTGCAGGTTAAAGATGAAAACACCCTGTATGTTTGCTCACTTAAAGGAATAGTAATAATAATAATAATAGTGGTTTCTTTTTTTTGTTTTTTCCCAAACCTTGTAACACATACAATGAGAATATAATATCTCATTTGTTCCTCATGACACCTTGTGAAAAAAGCACTACTATTACAGATTCGCTTATGAAGAAATGGAAACAAAGGAGTTAAGCTACTTCCTCATTGTCACACAGCTAGTCATTTTCAAAGGCAGAATACGAACTCTAAGGATGTTAACTCTAACACCAGGACAATGATGACTATAAAAAGTAAGGAGCTTACTAACAAGCCTGAAAAACACAAATATAAATAAACACAAGAGGCTAAATAATAATAAGTCCAATGGAGCAGAAGAGACTTGGTAGGCAGGAAGCAGGACTACAGCATTTGGAGCTGGAAGAGACCTTAGTGATCACCTAGTCCAACCCCTTTATTTGATGGTGGAACAAAATGAGGTACAGAGAGGCTAAGGAACTTGTCCTCCTTCTCACAGCTAATAAGCAAGAGTCAGGAATTCTAAACCTAGGTTCTCTGATGCCAAACCCAGTGCTCTTTGCACCCTACATTCTTATCTCTATGGTTAAGTGTCAGATGAGTGATACTAATAATAAATGCTATCAGAGCTTAGATCAGGGAGAATGGTCCAGGGAGGTTTTGTGGAAAAGGATAAAGATGAAAGACAGCTAGGATTTGCCTGGGGAAAAAAGAACGTTTCAAAAGCTAATTTGCTTGTTTGTGTCTCCTGAATTTATCCTCTTCTATGGATTTTAAAAATGACCCTCTTCTTCCTTTTTTTAAAGCTTTTTTTGGTCATAATTGTCACTTCTTTCTGCCCCCTCCAAAATCCATCCCTGTCCTTATTTAAACAAATAAATAAGCACAGTCATGCAAAACATTCACATACCTTTCCTCTCTAAAAATGTAAATCTCATTCTGGACCTCAACTTCAATGCATCTAAAAAAAACTCATTATCTTTTTTGCTAAACTCACACCTTGCTACACCATTTTGGGGGGTGGTATCAAAGGAAGAATTGTTCACAAAGTCTCATATGTCACTAATCTTGGGCTTCTCTTGGATTCAAATCTAACACAATCCTATGGCCTATCAAATTCACCTCTGCGGCATCTCTCCCATCAGTCTGCTCCTTGCTCTTCCAACTTCATCACCGTAACTACAGGCACTCATTTTTACCCGCCAGGAATAGTGCAACAGCCTCCTTACCCAGGTCTTTCCACCTTCTTTCCCTCCTCTACAAATGATTCTTTATATAGCTTTCGGAAATCGGTAGCAATGCCCTATTGACACCACCACCCTGCCCCATGCCCCTAATCAATCCAAGCCTTTAAGATGTTCTACAACCTGCACTCATTCTATCTTTTCAGTCTCACCTCTGAGAACTCTATGCTCCAGTCAAATCAGACAATTCTCTGTCCCCTGAAAACACACCATGTTCTCAAAACTCCAAGCCTTTGTTTGGTCTGCTCCCTACACTTGGAATGTTCTTCTGACCTTCACCTGTTAGCCTCTTAGTGATAACACAAATAGCTAGCATTTGTAGGCTTGCAAAACATTTTATAGATATTTGTCATTTTATCCTCATAATAGTCCTGGAAGGTAATCGGTTAACATTTATTAAGCACCTACTATATGCCAGACACTACACTAAGCACTGGGGATATAAAGAAAAGCAACAGAAAGTCCCTGCTCTCAAGAAGCTTATAGTCTAATGGGGGACACTACATGCATACAACAAAACATAAACAAGCATAGACAGAATAAATAGGAAATAATCAATTGAGGGAAGGCTCTAGAATTAAGGGGGATCAGTAAAATCTTCTTATACATGGTGGGATTTTAGCTGGGACTTGAAGGAAGCCAGGAAAGTCAGGAGGCAGAGAAAATGTGCGGAGTTGGGAGATGGAGTATCTTGTTCAAGAATGGCAAAGTTGTCAGGGTTGTTGGACCTCAGAGTACCTGGGAAGAAGTGTGTAAGGCATAAAGAAACTGGAAAGGTGTGGGGGGGGTGTATGTTAGGAAGGGATTTGAATGCCAAACAGAGGATTTTATATTGGATCCTGGAGGTGATAGAGAGCCACTGCAATTTCAGTGGAGTGGGTGTGACGTGGTCAGATCTCTGCTTTAGGAAGATCACTTTGGAGTAAGATGGAATGGCGTGGGGAGAGACTAGTGGCAGGAAGATCAATTGGCAGGTTATTACAATAGTCCAGGCATGAGGTAATGAGGGCCTATACCAGGATAGTAGTGGTGTCAGAGGAGAGAAGGTGGCATATGCAAGAGACGTTCCAAAGGTAACATCAATAGGCCATCCTTGGCAACAGATTGGATACAGTGAGTGATACTGGGTAATTGGGAGGGTGGTGATATCCTCAACAATAATAGGGAAGTTAGGAAGAGGGGAAGATGGTGGGGAGGTAAACAATGAATTCAGTTTTGGACACACTGAGTTTAAAATGGGACATCCAGTTTGCCATGTCCAATAGGCAGTTGGATATGGAAGACTGGAGGTCAGCATAGAGGATAGTGTTGGATAAGTAATTTGAGAAGGAATAGTCTGTTAGAAGGAGAATCAGAAGAGAGCAGTGTCATGAAAACCTAGAGAGAAAAGAGTATCAAGGAGAAGAGAGTAACTGACAAGTATCAAGGAGAAGAGGGTGGTTAAAAACTACAGAGATCAAGAAAGAGAAGGATTGAGAAAAAGTCATTACATTCAGCAATTAAGAGATCATTAGTAAGTTTGGAGAGAGCACTTTCAGTAGAATGATAAGGTCAGAAGCCAGATTTTGTAGAGAATCAAAAAGAAAATGAGAGGAAAGGAAGTAGAGGCACCCAGCTGAGGATAAACTGTCAAGGACTTTAGCCACAAAATGGAGACAATATGGGAGATAGCTAATGGAGAATGGATGGATTAAGTGAGGGCTTTTTGCGGATGGGAGAGGAGATGGGTATGTTTGTAGAAGAAGCAGAAAAGTAACCATTAGATTAAAGGTAATTGATAAGGTAGGAATGATAGAGGAGGCAATCTGCAGGAGAAGATGGAATCAAGTGGGATCACTTGTAGATGTAAGACCAAGGAGAAGGACTACCTCATTATGTGAAACAGGAGTGAAGGAGGAGATAGTGGCAGAAGGCATCTGAGGGATGAAAGACGAGAAAGAGGGGGAAAGGGAGTGAATGGCCTCTTTTTAAAAAAGTAAACGGTAAGGTTCTCAGCTTAGAGGGTGTACATCAGATGAGCTGCGGG
This sequence comes from Trichosurus vulpecula, assembly GCF_011100635.1. Taxonomy (NCBI): domain Eukaryota; kingdom Metazoa; phylum Chordata; class Mammalia; order Diprotodontia; family Phalangeridae; genus Trichosurus; species Trichosurus vulpecula. Next base: position 210,889,820 of record NC_050578.1, on the reverse strand, counting down.
ATATTTGAAGAGGAAAGAAAAGGTATGTAAGAGCCACAGTGACGTCTAGGATAGTGAGCTAGGGAGGTGTAAAAGATGGCCATACATCAGTGAGTAGGCAGTTGAGGTTATATAACATAAATCTGGAATGGACTTAGGCACCAGTTTTGAGATATTCTTTCAGCTTTGTTCAGCAGCATGTGTGTAGGCGTGAAGGCAGTGGGATAGTGGGAGGGATCCAAGACAGGCTTGGCAGGGTAAGACTGGTAATATAGTAAGGGGTAAGAGATTCAAGAGAAGCGGACAGCGTGGGATTGAATTCCTTCATCAAGCATTCAAGACAGGGAAGAAAGGAAAGTCCAGCTTGTGCATGGCGGGGATGGACTGGGAAAGAACTTAAGGATGGAAGGACTAGAGGTTGCAATGAGGATGAAGAACAGGTTCTGGGGTTGCAAGGCAGAAGAAGAGGCAGAATAACAATAGATTGTGATCAGATAAAGGATTCCAGAGGTCATGAACATGGAAGTGGTCCATCTGTGGGTGATGGCAAGATCATTTCTCAATCATCTCTGTGTGTGCCTGAAGTGGGGTGGAAGAGTCAAGGGAAATGAGTAAGCTGAGGAACTATGAGGTTAGAGTGCGTGAGGGGAGTATGTCACTATGATCGAGGCCCTGAACTCATCGAGGAAAGAAGGAGAGTGTCCTAGAGGTTTGTAGACAGCTATCAGGATTTTTATTGGGTGGTAAACATGGTTTAAGTGAACCTGAAAGGAGGAGAGGTTACTTAGTTTTGGTGGTAGAGAGAGAACGTGGAAGTGGTAATGGGGAACAAGGAGTATTGCAATTCCCTCACCTCAACCAGAGAACTAGGAGGAATGAGAGAAAGTGCCGCCAGTGCAAAAGAGGGAGGCCAGCCAGCTCTTGGTGCTATTATTATCTCCACTTTACAGATGAAGAAACTAAAGCAGATCAAGGTTAAGTGACATGCCTAAGGTCACACAACTAGTAAGTATCTGAGGTCAAATCTAAACTCAGATCTTCCTGACTCTAGGTCTAGAGCTTTATCCACTGATCTGCTTAGATATGTCTTACACATCATTTAAAATCCATCTTCAATGCTGTCTATTCCAGGAATCCCTTCCTGCCCCCTCTCGCTGATGACAACCTTCCCTATTAGATCTCCCACAGAACTCTAATAATTCTCTAAAATTCATTTTTCAGGTCAAGCGTATTATTGCCATCTGTGTTGGCTCCTTAGTTAGAAGACATACCTTGTTTTGTTGCGCTTCACTTTATTGCACTTTGCAGGTATTACAGTTTTTTGTTTTGTTTTTGTTTGTTTTTTATAAAAGCAACCCTGCTTCAAGCAAGCCCATCAGTGCCATTTTTCAACAGCATATGCTCATATTCTATACCCCTAATTAAACAGTAAGCTTCCTGAGGGCAGGACTGTGACTTAACTAAACTGTATCTCTTCTAGCATCTAGCACAGTGTTATGCACCCAACAGGAGCTTAATAAATGTTTGTTGTCTTATCTTGTACTACACTGTCTTGCCTTGCCTTGTATTGTACTACACTGTACCTAGTTCCTCCTCATTTCCTAGCCATTTCCCACTTGCTTACAAACATGTTCAGGCCTTCCCAAACCTAATAGACTTTTTCAGTGACTACTACAACATAGCTATCTCTCTCCACTTTTTTTTCTGCTATCCTTGAAAGAATAATCTACCAATGTCTCTACTTCCTCACTATCCACATCTTCAGTGTTCTGCAATTTGGAATCTCTCCACATTAATCTATTGAAACTGCCTTTTCAAAGGTCATTAATGACCTTGTGGTTTCCAAATCTGGTTGCCTTTTTTTCAGTCCTTATCCTCCTTAACATCTCTGTCTGACACTTGATAATCTGCTCCTTCTGGCCTTCTCCTTCCTTAACTTCACAGCTAGCCTATATATTGAGGTTTTCCTTTTCTCTTTGTATTCTCCCCTCTCTGCTTTCCTTACTGGCTTCTTTATCTTCTTGGATGTTCCACAGGGTTTTGTCCTCAGCCTTTTTCCATCTTTTTACTCAACAGATTTCTCTTTTTAGCCCTGATGTCTCTACCAAGCTCTAAGCTCACATCTTCAGCCACCTGTAGGCCAACTCCTACCTGAATTTCCTAAGGATCCTTCAACATCCTCATGTGCCAAACCAATCATCAACATCCATCCCTCCTCCCTTTTATCATTTATTCCAGTTGCACCACAATTCACCCATTCTTCTCATGTTTCAAACTTCTATCTCCTACTTCTCCTAGCTAATGAGCAATTAATCTGATATCACCAGGAGAAGAAGGTTTACTTTAAAGGGCTATATAAACGTGAGTTATGTTACTCCTCTGATCAAAATATTTCATTGACTCCTGACTGCTTATCAAATAAAAAGTCCAAACTTTTTAGCCTGGCATTCATGACCTTCCACAATCTTCCACCCTGTGGTTGCAATTCCCTCCTACTCAGGTTCCTTCATTCTTTCCCTAAATCTTTATCTGTTGACATTCTACCTTATCATTAATGACCTAGTTCACATGTCATATTTCTTTCCCCAACTCCTTGAAAATGACCCTTCCTTCGTAAGACCTTGTACTTTCTCACGTCCTTATCTTGTTTTATTTTGTATCATAGTGATTTTAGTATGTGTATTTCATGCTCCTTACCAGTCTGTACTCTCCATGAGGGCAATGGCCACGTTCTATACCTCCATCAGTAACTATCATAGTGCTCGTAGACTTGGACCTGGAAGTCACCTTAGTGGGACTATCTCCACTTCACACAAGGAAGTTGTGTCCCAGAGAAGTTAAGAGGTTTGCCCAAGTTCACAGAGATGGCGTCAGAGGGAGAATACGAACATAGGTCCTCCAACTTCAGCCCCATGCTCTGCTACTCATAGTAGATATTTAAAATGTTTGATGAATTTTTCAAATTGTCATCACATCTTTCTCTGTTGGGAGGGAATCAGCAGCTAACTCTGGGGTTTTAAGGTTACTCTAAAACAATTAATCTTGTAGTATTCTGTATTCCTTTGACCCTGTTTTGTTTCTTGAATGCTCCATCCCAGACCATTTTGGGAAGCTATATTGTCTGTGGCAGGTATATTTCTAAGTGTAACAATGATGAGATGGGCTACCAGCCACTCTTCTGCAACAAATTTTCAAAAATACTGTGCAAAACTTCTTTTACAAGAGGATAAAACTAAAGATGACATGAAATGCAGCCGGCTTTGTGAACTAACTTGCACGCATAACCCTAGAACAGAACTGGAAACTGTTTCCATAGAACATTGACTACATTTGTTTTGGGTTTGTTTTTTTTTTTTTACTTTGCTCCCAAGCCACTACGCTCCATAAGTTCTATGTGCAGGAAAAAAATGAAAACATATGAATCCCCAGTCTCAGAAACCCTCTCTGTAAGGACTTTTGAGATCAGCCAAGCAGTATAAATTGTGTATCAGGAAGAGGAAGAATTCTATCTTTATGCCAAATGGCTCTGTGAGGGAGAAGGCTTAGTCATTTGAGTGCTCAGGAAAGTAAATACAGAGGAGAAGAGAGGAACATGTGAACTGAGAGGCTAACGGCAAATTATTAGTCAAATGTGAAAGGCAGAAAAAGAGCATTTAATGGAAAGAAGAATTTAAGCACCATCAAATTAATAAGAAAAATCCACAGTACTGGAAGAAAATGCAGACAGAAAAGTAGAAAGATAATCACTTAATTAAATAGTTTAGATAAAAGAATCATTGCGATAGTGGAAAATTATTAAAAATTTTAGGTAAACACAGAAGACAGGTAATTTTTAAAAAATTACTGGTAATATGGTGATAACATATGGAAAGATGATTTTTAAACAGCCCCAAAGAAATTCCAATTTATCAAACACAGAAAGTAGAAAGAAAAAGTCAGTTTTTTATTAAAGATAAAAATCAAGTCTAGAATGTTTTGTCTCAAAGGTAGTGGTGGAAAAGGGTAGGCTAAACATATTTAACTGAACTTCCAGGAAGGAACAAATTAAACTTGATTTGGCCAGGCTGGTCTGTGGAGGGGCAGATGGTGGCCCTAGCAGAGGTCCTCAGCACTGCCAAAGCATAATCTTGGCTCTATTACCAATTTTGGTCCCATGACATGCAGGGCCAAGAGCCCTGCACATCATTAAGCTATAGGCAATGCGACAGTGACCCCCTCTGGTCAATCATAAAACACGGCTTAGTGAGTTCTAGGAGTTTTCTTATTTCAATGAGGATGAGATCAAGGATCACAGAAAATAATGTGTGTTTATACATGGAGGGTGGAAAAGGGGGCAAAGTATATGGTAAATCTCTCCTTGGAGGCTGGTATGAGATGCCTCAGAGTCAAAGAAGGCAAGGCTGGAACATACTGATAGGGCGAAAACTTCAAGCCAAGGCCCCAGATATTTCTCAGTCCATCACAATTTCTCCTTAGGCAGCTTAGTGTGGTTAGTCAATTTAATTCTATTCAACTAACATTTATCATACAGCTATTATATAAAAAGCACTGTACTAAATTCTGAGAACACAAAGGTAAAAACGAAATCGTCCTAAACTTCAATAAGTTTATATTCTAACGCGGGAAGGATATGATGTATACAACAGTAAATAAACATAAGAGAGAGAGAGAGCATTGAAAAATGAAAGGCTTCTAAGGGGGATGACACCTATTCCGAGCTCTGAAGGAGGCTAAGGATTTTAAGATGTAGGTAAAGAAGAAACATGTTTGAGACACATACATGCAAGATGGAGTGAGGTGGATTGCTAAGTTAAGGGAATAGCCAGTACGTCAGTTGGAATAAAAGGAAAGGCAAACAATACGAAATAAGTCTGGAAAAGGAGGAGGAGGTGCATCTATAGAGGGCCTTAAATGCCAAGTTGGGGAGTTTGCATTTTCTATCAGAGGCAACAGGTAGACATTGAAGATTTTTGAGCAAGGGAATGGCATGATTTGTTAGACCTGTGCCTTAAGAACATTAATTTGGTGTCTGTTTGCAGGCTGTATTAGAGAGGAAGGAAACTGGAAGCAGGGAGATCAATTAGGAGGCAACTGCAACAGTCCCTGTGGGAGATGATACGGGTCTGAACTCAGGTAATGATTATGTGAGTAGAGAGGGGAGGAGAGATGCCAGAGAGTCTGTGGAGGGTGAATCAATAAGACTCGGCAAATTATTATATATATGGGATGAGGGAGAAGAAAGAATTGAGGATGATTCTGAGGCTGTGAACCTGAGAGGCTTGAAGAATGTTGGTGCCCTCCACTGATGTAGGAAAGTTTGGAAGGGGAGTAGTTTTAAAGGGGGCAATAAAGAGTTCCACGTTGAGTTGGAGGTGCCAGTGGTTCAATCAGATGGAGATGTCCAGCCGGCAGTTTGTGATTCAGGACTGGACCTCACAAACGAGATGAGGGCTAGAGAGATAGATCTGGAAGTAATCTGAACTAAGTTGTTAACTGAACCTCATGGAAACTAACAAGATCTAATTACGGGAGAGAAGAGACAAGTGTTCAGGAGTGAGCTATGGAGGAGAGGGAAATGGATGATAGTCCAGCAAAGAACACTGAGGAGGAACAAACAGACATGTAATAAGAAAAGGGGGAAAGAGCAAGATCCCAGAAGTCAAGGGAGAAGAGATTGTCTGAGAGAGGAGGTAGCTGATGTCAAAAGTTGTAGATGTTGAGTAGAATAACACCTTAGAAAGTCCACTGGATTTAGCAGCTGGTGACCTTGAAGGGCAAAGCTGAAGTTGCATGGTAAGAGGCAACAGGTGTAGATAACTTTTTTCTAGGGGTTTGACCATAAAAAGGAGAAGAGCTACAGCTTGTATGGATATGAGAGAGAGAGAGGAAAGGAGAAAAGGATAATCAAAGTGACAAAAGCCTGTCCTAATTTCCAAAAGAGGGAAGAGAATGGAGTTTATAAAAATATAGGTCAGTGAGACTGACTTCAGGTCCTGGGGAAACTTTGGAATTATTAAGGAAACGGCAAGTAAATAGGTTGAAAAGGAGAGCTGTGATCACAAAGAGCCAGCTTGGGTTCAGCAAGAGAGGCCATTCAGACTAATTTTATTTCCCTTTTTGGAAGGGTTATATGACTGGTAGATCAGGATGATGGCTGAAGCTATAGTTTACCTGAATTATAGGAAAGCATTTGACAAAATCTCTCACGTTATTTTCATAGAAAATAAATGTAGGTTAGATGATGGTACATTTTGGTAGATTTGGAATCAAACGAATGGCTGAATTTGAAGAGTAACCATTAATGTGTTCAGTCATCTCGGAAGTGGCATTCTTTCTAGTGGAGAGCTTCAGAAATCTGTGCCTGGCACCAGGCTCTGTAGCACTTTTATTACTGACTTGAATAAAGGCATAGATGGTGACATGCTCATCAAATCTGCAGATAACATACTCAATGAAAGGGTAGCGTTCCAAAAAAGATCTCATAGCCTCCATTACTGAGCTGAATTTAATAAGATGACATTGAAAAGACTTAAGTATAAAGTCTCATGCCTGTGTTAAAAAAATCAACATCACAAGTACAAGATAGAAGAAGACTGAGCAGACATAAATTGATATTAGTTGTCTTTCAAGCACAATGAGCCAAATGTGTGATATGGCAGCCCCCAAAATAATGAGATCTTAGGATGTAGAGTGAGGGAAGTATAGTGTCAAGGACTAGGGGATGATGATCCAATCTGCCCTAGTTAGATCATCACATCTGTAATGTTCAGTTCCAGGCCATACATTTTTAGGAAGGTCATTGATAAACTGGATAGCATTGAGAGAAGGGCAACCAGGAGAAGAGAAAACTTGGGGGAACACGAGAACAGTCTTGAAGTAGTTGAAGGACTGACATATAGAAGAGGGATTTGATTTGTTCTGTTTGGTCTCAGAGTACAGAACTAAAAGCAAAGAACAGAAGTTATAAAGAGGCACATTCAGGTTTGATTTAAAAAAACCTACCTTCCTAACAACCTCCTAGTACATGTACTGCATTCAGAGTTAGTGGGACCTTTAAGAAAAACCTCGATGGCCACCTGTTTGGTGTTTTGTAGAAAGGATTCTTATTTAGTATGGGTTGGTCTACGTGGTCCCTGACATTCCTTCTAACTTTGAGATCCAGTGATTCCTACTTGGAGAAGGACAATACTGGATATAGCAAGAAGAAAAAATGGTAAGCCCAACAGCAAGATCTGATTCTAATTTCCTCCCAAAAGGCATTGCTATTCCATATTCTCATGGGTGTCTCCTTAGCATAAAAACTATCAATCCAAACGACTCTCTTTATTAAAAATCCAAATCAGAGCAGTAGGCAATACTTCAAGTTGCTGGAATGTGCCAAAGATAGCCTCTATCTCAGAGCCAAAAATCCTCAGTTTTTACTTTAAAACATATTCACGTTTTGTTTTTCAAAAGAAGGCTGACTTATGACACATGCTAGAATGAACACTTTTGCTTTCCAGTACTTGCTATTCTCTTTTCTGACATATGTTTTCCCTTCAAATCTTTTTCTATATCTGAGCATGTGAGCTTCCTTTATTGCTCTTAGTAATACTTTCAGTGATCCTGGCACAATAGAAAAATTAATTGGAAATTATTATTGAGTCGTTTTCAACTTTATCTGCTTCAACATCTTATTCCCTCCATAAAGCTTTTTCATATTTATATAATTACACTTTTAAATGGATTAATACTGTTTTTCAGGGAAATAGCATGGGTAATCTTTTACTCTATTTATTGGAAAGAAAAAAATAACAATTCAAAACACTCCTGAGGAACAAAACAGTATCTCTGGCACACAGCCCTGCAATATAACTTCATTTGCTTTTAGGGAATTTTTTAAAAGACTTTTTGTGTTGACTGCTGCAAATCACATTTAAAAAAATGTGTACTGTTTGCTTCCCTTCCCACTTTCTGTTGCCCTCTCACCCTACAACTTCACCTGAAAATAAAGATAAAATTTCCCACGTGTTAGAATTCTCCTTTCAGTTCCTTAAGATAAAAGATAAGATATGTGACTCTTCTAAGACTTAACAGGATCAGGACTAAAGAGTACATATTTCTTCTTTGGCTTTTAGTGGGTAGGTACCCTCACCAGATCAGTCTTTCCAAAAGCAAGATTTGAATTGTGCATAGCCCAAAGCATGCAGACACTAAGAACTTATGCCTGGTTAAAAACAGAGCAGGAGAAATGCCCAATACTAATAGTGGCTTCCTAACCTATCAATTTGTGATTCTAGGGAAAAGCTGCAGAGATTGCAGCTTTTCTTTAAAATTTTCACCAGCATGGGCTGATTTTTTTTAAAAAAGTGATTTTCAGAAAAGATCATGGGATCATGAGAATTAGAGCTGCAAGGGATCTTAAAAACTGTTGAATTCAGTGCTCATTTAGAGATGAAGAAACAGGCTCAGATTTGCCCAGTTCACACAGGGAGTTTCAGAAATGGTAATAAAATCCAAGCTTTCTGACTCCAAAAGCAAGAGCATGGCTCATTCTAGTTTCCTACACTATGTTCTATCTCTGTAAAATTAAATATAACCTATGAATTAAGGCCAGTTTATTCCAGTTTCCAAAATGTTTATGTTGTTCAGTTGTACGCATTTCCACAGTGCCAGATGCCACATTAGTGGGTTTTTTTTTTTACTGGCACACATGTACATGGAGCAGAGCCAAGAGAGGAAATTGAATGACAGTGTTCTTTATCAAAAGGTATCACATCTCTCTGTAGCACCAGACATGGAAGCAGTAAAATCAAGAGATGCCTTTTGGAGACTTATTGTTGAGGATGGCTAGACTCTCACCTAGCCCTTCCCTGAGGAGCCCTGGAGAGCTGGATCATAGCACGTCTGAGGCGATTCAGTAGCTGTACCAGGCAAAGGGAAATTCAGTCTTTTTTGAAGAAACAATTAGTGGTCTGTGCACTGATTTGGTGGGGGGAAGAACTCTGCATTTTGGGAGTGGAGCTCTGTTACGCTAACATCTTGAACTGCTCAGTTCTGCCAAACTGTCCAAAATGCTTAAAAATTCTGGGTTTGTTTCCTGCCCTAGGTGTGTCATTAACCTTAGGGGCATTTCTGTGCCATGAAAACGTTTCTATCTAGGGCACACCAACTGTTGCCATGCCAATGTAGTCAGCGCCAGCCCAGCCAAAAGGAGCCAAGCTAAGAGAAACAAATGTAAGCCTCTCTGGGTTTCTTGAGGATTTTTTAATGCTTTTTAAAAAACTCAAAACAAACCACCTTGAGTCTGACTGCTGCAGGCCAAGCTGGCCTTACTCTCAGCAGTCCAGTTCCCATCTGGCCAGTTTCCTACCTGGTTTTCAGGTGCTGCCTGTTCTCCATAACTTTACTTTTTCTTCTTTCACAACACTGTAGCCCTGGGAAGGGATGTAACCCACCTTTCAGAGAGCTGGCAAAAGGCTTTGAGATAGAGCAAGGTGAGATGGGGCTGTCTAATGGCAGCACTCTCTAAGCTCCAAAGGGGTTTCTGACACTGACTTGGAAGCTGACTATCCAGAATACCACTAAGGCTGACTTTCGGGGAAAGGGCTTGTGAGTAGGGGAACATGGAAATGAAAGAAGCCAAATGAGCAAGACAAGCAGGAAAGAGGCAGAGGTCATCACAATCGAGATGTGAGGCAGGCAGAGGAAACAGCTGGGAGTGTGGGAGGAGCAGGACAGAACCCAGAGAGCACAAGTCCAGTGAACACCGAGGCCTCTGATGGAGCTGGTGGTGGATGGAGAGGAGAGGAAGCAGCTCATGCATTTCTTCCCTCACCTCGTGACTCCTCCAGAGAGGAAGCCCAGTGTCCCTAAGGGCTCTCTGTTCACTTCAACTTTTTTTTTTTGCTTCTCTCTCTTTTTAAAAGCATACTATGGTTTTCAAGCTTTTTAACAGTAATATAAAATATTGGCCAACATACCTGAACATTTCTAATTTACTTATTGACCTTGTGTGTAGAGGAAGGGGACATAAAGCATTCCCTGTTCCAAAGACAAGAGACTATCTGGTCAGCAGAATTAGGTCTTGGGGCTTGGAGCTAATATGAGACAGCTGGGGAGGAGAGGAGATGCTGTGAGATGGGTTGGTGGCAGAGGCTGGTATTATACTTTGCTTGCCTAGCAAGAAACTAAGATCAATATATTCCTGGTTTAAAATTGGGAGCTGGTAATTACCCTCAGGCTATAAGTGAGAAAAGCATGAACATTTCATTCCCCTCTTTTGCTAGAGGCAATGATATTTTGTGAGGTCCTGAATTTGAAAAGAAATCAAGCCATGTTTCCACAAAGAGAGAGAGGGCTGAGTTCCTTATAAATGGAAAGCAATAACCCTGCAGAGGACTGTACTGTTAGGGCCCACAGGAAGGCAACGGGGAGTGAGTGGTGGAAGCATGCTCAGGAGGGCCTCCGCATCATGGGATGATCAACACCGGAGCCTGCCTTACCATCCAGCATCCCCTGGGGGGGGGGAGGGGGAGAGAGGGAGAGGGGGAGAGAGAGAGAGTTTTGAAATTTCTGATTTATGAACTTTGCTGTTGCTTCTACTAAGCTCTATTTGTGAAGCTGAACATTGTTCCTCCTTTCTGTCTCCTCCCCCCATGCTCTCTCCACCCTCTGGAATCTCCCACATTGGATCCCACAGAAATTCCAAAGTACCTTCAAAGTCTCCATCTCTTGCCTTTGCTGCAAGTTCAGAAGAAGATATTGTTTCCTGGCAAAGGGCACAGTCTTCCAGAGCTGCACTTCTTAAATTCTGATTTACTGAAAAATAAAGCACAGCACTTTGAATACACTGATATGTGTCCATAAGAAATTCATCCTCTACAGCAAAAAAATGGAGCCTGGAGTCAAGAGTCAAAAATTCTGTGTGACCTCTAGGGATGGATACCCTACATGTTAAAGCTCCCTCTAGAGGTTCAGAGTAGACTAGAGTGAAAGGAAGGCTTTGGGTGTCTTCTAAAATAAGATGCTGTCTCAGGATAGCCCCGCTGTGAGGTAGTAGAAAGGCACTGGACTTGGAGTTGTAGGATCTGGCTTTGAATCCAGTCCTTGCATCTTCTTAACTGTGAAAGTCTGTGATATGTAAATGCTATCTTCTCCCTGGACATGAATAGTTTGGGAGTTAGGAAATCTGGGCTCAGGTCCAAGGTCTGATGTTTACTAGCTTTATGCTACCAAGCCAAATCACTTAACTTCTCTGAGACTCAGTTTCTTCATCACAAAATGAGTGTAATTATATTTGTACTCCCTTTGTAAATACTTTGTAAATCTAGAAATGCTATGCAAATGAAAGTTACTACTAGCATTACAATCTATCATATGTATATGTATCATCTGTATATGTATGGAGTTTTGAGAAAGTAGCATGAGGTAGTCCTAGGTGGTTGTATGTTTTCTTATAACCACAGAGCTTGGAAAGGTGGTTCTGTCTCATTCTCAAATAAGGATTCAAACAATACAACTGAGAACAATTTGAAGACATAAATATACCGATTAAAAGAGTTTGCACCTCTAAAAATGTGAATGAAAGAAAAAGCATTTACTAAGTGCTTATTCTGCGCTGACATTTTTTTATTCTTCACTGTACTAAGTGCTAGGAATACAAATTAAAAAAGACAGTCCTTGCTCTCAGAGCTCCAATTCTAATGGAGGAAACATTTTTACTATATGTAAAAGCATTGCCATCTAAAGACGGTTTTAATAAGAGCTATAAAACATGATTTTCTGTATGACTCAAACTCTTGTCATAGATACTGCAGAACCATGAATTAAATAAACATTTCACTCACAATACTTACCTTTCTTTAACTTTTCCCCATCTTCTGTGTCTGGCTTAGTTGCCATAACTTCAAATAAGGTCTTAAGAATACTTCGTAAATCACTTGCATAATTTGTTTGCAGTTGATCAGCAACACCTGGGAGAGATGGGGAAAAACCAACGACTAGTTCCTCATTTATATCAAATCAATTAACAAAAATAAGGTGTTATCACGATGTTTCAAAAATTACATTTTAAAATTAATAATCACAAGGATAACATGCCCTTAGAACAGTCATGGAGGCAACAGTCTCCACTACTCTCATTGAGGGGAATGATTTGTCTGGGTGAAGAGAAAAGAAAGATTATTGTTTTGTTTTGTTTTTATCCCATGGATCCATTAAGAAAAATCATGGGGGGCAGAGCCAAGATGGCAACTGGAAAGCAGGGACTTGCTAAAGCTCTCCCCCAGGTTCCTCCAAACACCTATAAAAATGGCTCTGGACAAATTCTAGAGCTGCAGAACCCACGAAATAGCAGAGGGAAGCAGGGCTCCAGCCCAGGACAGCCTGGATGGTCGCCGGGAAGGCTCTATCACACTGAGCTGGGAGCAGTGCAGAGCAGAGCCCAGCGTGGGCTGTGCCAGGACCAACCAGACTGGGAGCCTGGCGGAACAGGCCGTAGGGCCCTGAATCATTGAGCTGTGGCAGTTACCAGACTTCTTAACCCACAAATGCCAAAAATAACAGAGAAAGTTAGTGGGAAAAGCTGCTGGGACAGAATGAAAGGAGTTCGCACCGCCTGGGGGTGGCAGAGGTGGTACAGCTCTGAGGCTGCTTCCAGAGCTACAGCTGCAGTTGCTTCTGGCCCCAGGCCCACCTGGTGGGAGGAATTAAGTGGCAGATTAGAGCAGGACTGCAAAGCCTGCTTTGCCCTGCTTGGATCTGGGCCACAATCCTGGTTGGCAGTTCTTGGGGGAGAAGGAGTGCTGGTTTGGCAGAGCTTGCTGTGTAGAAGTAGCTCTGAAAACAGCAGTGCAGCCCCTCAAGCTTGGGACAAAGTACTCTGTACTCTACAGGCAGTCATACCCCAACAAAAAGCTTAAGGGTCAGGTAGTTGGCTGGGAACATGAACAGGCAGTGAAAACGAACTCAGACTCAAACTCAGACTTTGGAATCTTTCTTTGGTGAGAAAGAAGACCAAAACATACAGCCAGAAGAAGTCAACAAAGTCAAAGAGCCTATATCAAAAGCCTCCAAGAAAACTATGAATTGGTCTCAGGCCATGGAAGAGCTCAAAAAGGATTTGGAAAAGCAAGTTAGAGAAGCAGAGGAAAAATTGGGAAGAGAAATGAGAGTGATATGAGAAAACCATGAAAAACAAGTCAATGACTTGCTAAAGGAGACCCAAAAAAGTACTGAAGAAAACAACACCTTAAAAAATAGACTAACTCCAATGCCAAAAGAGCTCCAAAAAGTCAATGAGGAGGGCAGAATTAGACAAATGGAAAAGGAGGTCTAAAAGACCACTGAGGACAATACTACCTTAAAAATTAGATTGGAGCAAGTGGAAGCTAGGGACTTTATGAGAAATCAAGATATTATAAAACAGAACCAAAGGAATGAAAAATGGAAGACAATGTGAAATATCTCATTGGAAAAACCACTGACCTGGAGAATAGATCCAGGAGAGATAATTTAAAAATTATTGGACTACCTGAAAGCCATGATCAAAAAAAGAGCTTACATACCATCTTTCAAGAAATTATCAAGGAGAACCGCCCTGATATTATAGAGTCAGAGGTAAAATAGAAATTGAAAGAATCCACTGATCACCTCCTGAAAAAGATCCCCAAAAGAAAACTCCTAAGAACATTGTTGCCAAATTCCAGAGCTCCCAGATCAAGGAGAAAATACTGCAAGCAGCCAGAAAGAAATAATTTGAGTATTGTGGAAACACAATCAGGATAACACAAGATCTAGCAGCTTCTACATTAAGGGACTGAAGGGCTTGGAATATGATATTCCAGAGGTCGATGGAGCTAGGATTAAAACCAAGAATCACCTACCCAGCAAAACTGAGTATCATGCTCCAAGGCAAAATATGGACTTTCAGTAAAACAGAGAAAATAGAGGACTTTCAAACTTTCTCAGTGAAAAGACGAGAGCTGAATAGAAAATTTGACTTTCAAGTACAAGAATCAAGAGAAGCACGAAAAGGTAAACAAGAAGGAGAAATCATAAGGGACTTACTAAAGTTGAACCGTTTTGTTTACATTCCCACATGGAAAGATGACGTGTGTAATTCATAAGACCTCAGTATTAGGGTAGCTGAAGGGAATATACTTATATATATATATATAATATATATATATATACATATATATATGTATATATATATGAATAGAGGGCACAGGATGAATTGAATACGAAGGGATGATATCTAAAGAAAGTAAAAAAAAATCAATCAAATTAAGGGATGAGAGAGGAACATATTGAGAGAGGAAGAAAGGGAGAGATAGAATGGGGTAAATTATCTCACATAAAAGTGGTAAGAAAAAGCAGTTCTGTTGGGAGGGAAGAGGGAGCAGGTGAGGGGGAATGAATGAATCTTGCTGTCACTGGATTTGACTTGAGGAGGGAATAACATACACACTCAATTGGGTATCCTACCCCACAGGAAAGAAGGAGGAAGGGGATAAAAAAGGGGGGATGACAGAAGGGAGGGCAGATGGGGGAGCAGGTAATCAAAAGCAAACACTTTCAAAAAGGGACAGGGTCAAGGGAGAAAACTGAATAAAGGGGGACAGGAAAGGAGGGAGCAAAATATAGTTAATCTTTCACAACATGAGTATTGTTGAAGAGTTTTGCCTAATGACAGATGTGACCTATGTTGAATTCCTTGCCTTCTTGGGGGGGTGGGTGGGGAGGGAAGAGGGGAGAGAATTTGGAACTCAAAGTTTTAAAGGCAGATATTAAAAAAAAATAGTTGTTTTTGCATGCAACTGGGAAATAAGATATGCAGGCAATGGGGCATGGAAATCTATCTTGCCCTACAAGAAAGTAAGGGAAAAGGGGATGGGGGGAGTGGGGTGACAGAAGGGAGGGCTGACTGGGGAGCAGGACAATCAGAATATATGCCATCTTGGAGTGGGGGGGAGGGTAGAAATGGGGAGAAAAATTGTAATTCAAAATCTTGTGGAAATCAATGCTGAAAACTAAAAATATTAAATAAATAATAAAAAAACAAATTAAAAAAAAAGAAAAATCATAGTATCTGATTAACCAAAATCTAAGACATTATCCAGATCTCCATAAGTAGGTAGTAACATACCCCACTTTGGGGTTAGAAGGAATGACTTTACTTCTTTCCATCATTCTATAAGGAGGGGGTATGCACCATGGCACAAACCCAGAATCTGCATTCAGAGAACCCAGGTTTAACTCCCAGCTCTGTCTTTTTGCTACCTAGCATCTCTGTAAAATGAAGGGGTCTGGCCAGATGCCCTTCCAAATATATGTGAGTGTATACATATGTATCCACTCACATACGTCCGTCCGTCCATACATATGTACATATGTATGTATGTATAGATGATATTTGCACCTGATACAGGGCTGTGCAGAAAATAGGCTTTTAGTTATCTGTCCTGACCTATCCAGTAATTTTCCCTGCTTGTTTTGATAGCTACATCTTGGTCCTAATTCAACTGCTGTTCACTACCTGTCAAATGAAACACAGATCAGATGATTCAATCATTTGTTCATTCACTCATTCATGCTTCTGCCCATCCATGAAATATTAATGGAGTACCAGTGACAGTCAGACATTATGTTAGACACTAGGCTATCCAAAGACAAGCAAGTCTTCATCCTCATAGATCTGACAGTCTAGCATAAGAGACGTAAGAAATATGCAATAAAGCTGAAGGAAATTTAGAAAATAAGAGAGGTACAAAGTCTGATGAAAGTTCAGAGGAAGGAGAGTTTGTTTCTAGCAAAGAAGATCAGGCAATGTGATCTAGGCTTTAGAAGATGGGAAAAACGGTAGAATTTGGATAATCTGAAATGAGAGGAAAGGACATTTTAAGAAGTGTAGAAACAACAGGCCTTCCTACTAAGTGACACAAAATACCAATTAGTTCTCATGATATACACAGTAACATAAGCATGCTTTGTGATAATGCCTCAGTTTTTCCATCTGTAAAATTGGGGGGGGGGTCAAAGTTACTGGAGTTTAAAGTTGTTTAACTTTTGTGGGTTCCCTCCCTTATAAAAAGAGGGGGCTGGATCAGGTGGCCTCTAAGGCTGCTCCAGCTCTTAAACTTATGATCCTATTTCCACTGCTACCATGCAAGCTCTTGCCTTCTATCTCATACTACTTTATATTAGCCTCTTTATTGTTCCCCCAACTTTAGTGGCTACACTCTCCAATTTAACTTACACTGATGAAAAATGAATCTTTCCCTAGAATGGATTTCTATAACTAACTGACATTACTTATTCCATCTAAACTTAGGCTGCCATTCAAGACTCTTCATTACTTGCTGCATTACCTAATCAACACTATTAGCTACAACTCCCCCCAAAGGACTTCCCACTCTAATTAAACCAGTTTCACCATTCTTTCAGGTTCTGAAATTTACAACCTCACAATTATCCTCAATTAATCACTCTCACTTTATAGTCCCAGTTAGTTGCCAATTCTTGTTATTTCTACCTCTGCGACATTTCTTGCATCTGTCCCCTCTTTGCTCCTCAGACAGCCCCTCTACCCATAGTTCAGAGTTTAGACATTCATCACCTTTTGCCTGGACTACTGCAGTGGTGACTAATTGGTCTCCTCAAGTCTCTTGTTTCTCCAGTTCATACAGCTGCCAAAGTCATTTTCCTCAAAAGCAGTCTGACAATGTCATTTCCCTATTCAGTAAACTCCAATTACTCACCTTTGTCTCCATGATAAAATATGGACTCCTCTGTTTGGCCTTTCAACCCCTCACCATCTGGCCCTGATCTCCCATTTTAGTCTCATTAGAGATTTATTGTCCTTCCGGTACTCTACAGTCCAGCTAAAATGGCCTTCTTACTGTTGCTCCTCACACATGGCCCTCAATCTCCCACCTTCATACCTCTGCAATATACAAATGCCTACTATGTACTCTCTTCCCTTCTGCCCTACAGAATACCTGACTTCCCTTAGGAATCATCTCAAACCCCATGACCTTCTACATGATGCTTTTCCTGATCCCCCCTCCCCAGCTTCTAGCTACTTTGTATTTATTGGGTCCATATTCTTTCTTTCTTTCTCTTTCCTTCCTTCCTTCCTTCCTTCCTTCCTTCCTTCCTTCTCTCTCTCTCTTTCTTTCTTTCCTATCTATCTATCTATCTATCTATCTATCTATCTATCTATCTATCTATCTATCTATCATGTTGTCTCCTCTGATAGAATGTAAGCTCCTTGAGGGCAAAGACGGTTCCATTTTTATCTTTGTATCCACTGTACTTAGTGCTGTGCCTGGCATATAGTAGGTGGTTAATACGTGCTTGCTGATTAAATAAGGCTCAGTTTTCCCTCTGTAAAGTGGGGATAATCACACTTTTATTCTATGTACCTTATGGGGCCATTGAGAAGAAAAACACTTCCTTTGTAAATCCTAGTGTACTACATGAATGTGAGTTATCATCATTATTATTACCTCCTGAGGCAGCATGTTCAATTTCTGAACATCTAAAATCATTAGGAAAATTTTTCCTTATATTGAGCTGACATATCTATCTCCCCATTGCTTCTACCTAAGGAGGCAGGTTTCAACATTACATATTGCTGGTTGGTGATATTAAAAATCATCTCCAGTGCTAGGTATGTGTAACTATCCATTTATATTAGGAAGAAGAGGCTAAGCCAAACTTATAATCTATCAGTTCATATCCACTCACTATCTAGATGGAATTGTCAAGTCCCTCCTGGGCCTTGTTTTAAAAAAAATGTACTACGAAAATCTTCCAGTGTTAAAGCTTATAAACTGTAGGAGGGGTTACCTTCTCTCTATGAGATTTTCAAGCACCCTGAGACTTTACAAAGAGTAATAGTTATCTTGAGTTTATCCAAAGAAATTTTTTAAAATGCATAGATCATACCTGATATGCAGACAAAAAGCCGGTGGATTAGGTCACTGCTACTGTGAAACCTGGATCTGATCTTTTCCCTCGTAGCCCTTTTGGCGGCCTGTAAGGCCAGCTGGATCTCCTCCTGGTCAGGGCCATCCGAGGAACAAGAGCTTGTCTTGATGCTGCTGTTCAAAAAGCACATATGGTGAAGGGTGGTTAACAGACATTCACTTCTCTTTTTAGATAATGACCTCTTACTGGATTATTTCTGTTGAGAGCCCATCACTGCCAAGTGGTATAAACAAACGTTAGTCTGTGTTTGCCAATATTTTCATATGATGACACTGTTATACTTTAATGGATCTGTGATCTCACCAGCACTGGTAGTCCTTTCCCTGGTACAGATTGCAACCCATCAATTTCATCTCATCCTGAGTAATTCCTACCTGTGTCTTTCTTTCAGAACTGCCTAGAGGATCCACCCAATGAGTTATAGGTTTTCCTCTGAGTTTTTTTTTAGTATTTCATGGATACTAGTGCAACACTCAGTTTGTCTATCTCTACTCTTGCTACAAGATCAGCCCATATGGCTTCTTTTCCAATTGAATGTCCAATGAAGTCTTTATTTCAGACTATATTTTTTAAAAGGGATAAAGGACTTATAATACGTGATTTAAATTAAGAAAAAGATTTACCACAGGAAGATTGCTCTATCATCAATGGTTTCCTAAGATAATTGTACTGAATATGGTTTCTTTCATAGCATCCTTTTTCTTTTTAAAAACTATTTATGGTGGAAGTAATACCAGGTGCAATATTTGTAAAAATTAGCATTTTCAAAGCAGTTCATCAATATTTGTCAGCACATATCTTTGAAACTGTTTAAATATCCCTGTTCTCCAAGTGAGAAAACCAAAGGAAGAAGGCAAGTATTTGTCCAAGACCTCATTATCCCAGTGGCGGTAAGCTGGAGTAAGAGCAGAACTCTGAAGTTTTGACAGCACACTGTCACTTGAAATCAAATGATAATTATAGACTGGCACAACAACACAGATTACTGACATGGAAATGACTGTGGTGAAACCAATTAACAGTGATAACTAACTACTCTGTAAGATCACACAAGGTGAACAAGGAGGTTGGGAGGAAGGATCTTTGACTGTTAGTGGTTTCATCTTATTTAACTAAGTTAGCCAGAAAAATCATTAAACAGAATGTTCATAGTTTCCTCACTTTGGAAGTCCCTTCCAGCTATATTTACATGATCCTATATATCTTCCTTGCCTTCAGTTTCCATTCAGTACATCTCTCCATGGAGACTAAAAAGAGATAGAGATAGCTTATCCATACCCTCAGGTTATAACATGAGTGGTATTAGGTCAACTGAAGGTTTCAATATGCAACTGCAGCTGTTTAAACACTAAAATGAGCAGCATACCATCTGAGCAAAAAACTTTTTAAAATTACCTATTTTGTACAGAACACTTGGTTAGACATGAAAAGAGCTACAAAGTTTAAATAAGACCCTGTTGGGTAGCTATCTCCCTGAGGCTTATAGTGGTATTACACATTATTCAGGCCGTGTTTATCAATCCTGTGGATTAACAGACCCTTTGTTTCTTTTCCTTTCTCTACTACACATTGGTTTTCTACTGTGATGGGAGAGAAGAGAGAAGAATAAAAAGCCAAATTAGTAAAGTCTGCTACATTTCTGTAAATCACAGGGTCACAGATTTTTCGCGTTGGAAGGGGCCTTAGAGATCATTCAGTACAAACTCATCATTGTAAAGACAAGGAAGCTGAGGAACAGAGGGATAATGACTTTCCCATGATCACACAGTAGGAAATGGTGTAGCCATGACTTGAACCCAGCTCCTCTGATTTGAAATCCACTGTTATTTCTACTATGTCATACTGCTTCAGTCTTTACACTGTACCAAACTGCTTCAAATCTTCCTAAAATGATTGCTAGGAGGAATCTGAGACCATCATCTAAAATCAGGTCCTGGTGCTATTTGCTGAGGTTCGTTACCAATGCTACGTGGCATATTTCAATATGCCAGGGCACTAAATAAGGCTTCCAAAGCCGAGACTTTTGGGGATTGTGTCTTCCTATATGACAGGTTGGTGACATCTCATATAATTCATTCAATATATATTTATCAAGTACTGATACGTGCAAGTCACTCCATGAAGTTCTACTTTAATGTCTCATCAAGATATGAAGTTATCCTGGGTTCTTCATGAACCCAAGAAGCTCTGTCAGGTTCTACCATGCTAAGAAGGCTTGATGTATGGTCCAGAATACAGACTGTGTTTATTCCACAAAATCAGAATCATAGGAACCAACTAGTCCAACTTATACCTGATTGTGAATTTAATAATAATAAAAATATTTTAATAAAAATATTTAATCTTCACAATAACACTGTGAGGTAGGTGCTATTATGATTTCCATCTTATAGATGAGGAAACTGAGGCTGAGAAAGGGTAAGTGTCTTGCCCATGATTTCTTTAGGTAGGTGGTTCCCTTTGTTATAGAAACGCCTTCTGCCATTGTAGACTGGCAATGTGTCTGTATTTATTGTCGCAGAAAGTTGCTGGGAGCCCTGAGAAGTTAAATGACACAATGAAGTTAAATCATATGTCAGAACTCTACTCTTTCTAACTCTTAAGACCAGTCCTGTATTTTATATACCAGACTGCCTTGCCATTTGTCTACGAATGCTGTCAAAAAGGAAATGAACTGAGTTTGACTTGACCTGTTCTTGATGAAGTCATTATGGCTCTTTGTGATCACCACTTCCTTTTTTTCTTTCTCAATTAACAAGCATTTATTTTCTCTCATTCCCAAGCCCCAATCCAACAGATAAAAGAAAAATAAAGACCTAGTAACAAATATACATAGTCAAGCAAAGCACATTTTCACAATGGCTAGGTCTGAAAATGAATGTTTTATATGGTCCCTTGTGTGTGGGACAAAAACTAAACTCAAAATTAAACTCAGAGGCTTCTGAAGTAGAAAGCAGAAAGTGATTTTATTATGATCCCTCGGGAAAGGGCGGTCTCTGAACCGACAGGAAATTGGTAGGGAGAGGTGGAGCCCAGAGGGCAGAACTTAGCTTTTATACCCTAACAGGAACAACCGGCCACACCACTGGCTTTTTACTCTCATTGGTGGGGTCCAGGCTCACAATTTCATGAGAAATCTAAACCAGGTACAGGGGACAAGGAAATGCTAATTGAGCCAATCACAATTCTTAAGAACACTTATATCCTTATTTGGTGAGGCTCGTGCTGAGGTGGTAGTAGGAAGGAAGTGGGTCTGGCTTCTCTAAGTTCCGGATTCCTATAGGTCAGGTGATTTCTTAGTCCAGATTCCATGACAGGGCTTCACCATCCCACTCACTTATATTCCTCACGTTTCAGAAATTGAATAGTATGTATCATCACTAGTCCTCTGGAATTGTGGTTGGTCGTTATACCAATCAGAATTCTTAAGTCTCTAAAAGAAATCTGCCTCCACAATATTGTGATTATACAAATCATTCTCCTAGTTCTTCTCAAATCACTGCATCAGTTTCATCCAAATCTCCCCAAGTCTCACTGAATCCATCCTTTTTGTAATTTCTCATGGCACAATAGTATTCAAGCATATTCATGTGCCAAAATTTTTCAGCCATTCCTCAACTGATGGGCACTCCTTTAGTTTCTAGCTCTTTGCTATTACAGAAAGAGATGCTGTAAATATTTTTGTTAATGGATGTCCTTTTCCTCTTTCTTTAATCTTTTTGAGATAAAGGCTATTTATTTACACTCATTCTAAGCCCTCAAAACCTAAACAACGAGCCATAGAGGCTTGGGGGGAGGGCTATTATTGGCCATTTAATGAAAGCAAGTTAAGACATCACATCATGATGTCATTGGTCCTTTTCCAGAACAAACGACATACAACAACAAGACAAGGGCCCAAAGAGATCAAAGTAGTCATGCTGAGTCAAAGTATATACACAGGTTAGTGACTTTTTGGGCATAGTTTCAAACTGCTTCCCAGAAAGGCTAGACCAATTCAAAACTCTACCGACAATGTAATAATGTTCCTGTTTTCCTCCAGCCCCAGGAACATTTGTCATTATCCATCTTTGTTATGTCTGCCAATCTGATGGGTGTGAGAGGGAACTCATTGTTGCTTTCATTTGCATTTCTCTATTTGTCAGTGATTTGGAGTCTGGATGTTTATAACTTTAATTTCTTCCTTTGAAAATTTCCCACTCATAACTTCTGAGCATTTCTCAATTGGAGAATGGCTTGTATTCTTATAAGTCTGAATCAATTGCTTATTTATAATGGAAATATTTTTATCAGAGAAACAACTTATAAATATTTTCCATATAACTGTTTCCATTTTAATTTTATCTGCATTGGTTTTGTTTGTGCAAAAAAAACCCCTTTTCAATAACACGTCCATTCTGTGATTCTCTATATCCCATGTATGTTCATGAACTCTTCCTCTATCCACTGATTCCAAAGGAAATTTGAACCTCGCTCCTCTAATTTGTTTATGATGTGACTTTTTACATCTAAGTCACATACCCAGTTGTAGCTTATCTTGGCATACGGTGTGAGGTATTGGCTTAAACCTAATTTCTGCCAAACTGCTTTATAGTTTTCCCCGAAGTTTTTGACAAATAGTCTTTTCCTAAGTAGCTGGGTCTATGTGTCTATCAAGCACTAGGCAACCAGGTTTGTTTGTTTCTCTACGTGCTGTTTCTAATCAGCTCACTCATCAACTTCTCTTTATTGACTAGCACCAAATTGTTGTGATGATCACTGCTTTGCAGTATAGTTAGACCTGGTACTCCTAGGTATCCTTCGTTCCTGCCTTTCTTCATTATTACCCTTGAGACTCCTGACCTTTGTTTCTCCAGGTGAAATTTATTATTTTTTCAATCAATCAAACAAGTCTTTATTAAGTGCTTACTATGTGCTAAGACCTGGGGATACAAAGAAAAGTAGTAGTAGCAGCAGCTGTAGCAGTAGCAGCAGGAGCAGCAGCAGCAGTAACAACTAGCATTTATATAGTACTTAAAGGTTTGCAAAGTCCTTTACACGTTACCTCATTTAGGCCTCACAAACACCCTGCGGGGGTTCTATTACTATCTCCATTTTACAGATAAGGAAACTGGAGGTGAGAGAGGGAAGTGAGCTAGTAAGTGCTAGAGATAGGATTTGGAGTCTGGTTTGCCTGATTCCAAGGCTGGCATTCTATTCACTGTACCATCTAGCTGCCAAAACCATCCCCACCCTAAAGGGGCTCACATTCTAATGCAGGAGAAAATATGTAAACAATCACGTACATACAAGAAATGCACAAAGTAAGTTGGAGGTAATTTCAGAGAGAAGGCAGTAGCACTGAGGGCTCCAGGAAAGGCTTCTTGCAGAAAAAAGGAGTTGATACTTGAAGGAAGCCAGGGAAGCCAGGAGACAAATATGAGGCTAGAGAGAATGCTACGCTTGAAGGATGGCTAGGGAAAAGGCATAGTCAGGGGATGGAGTACATGTGTGAGAAACATCAAGGGAACCAGTGTCACTGGATCATAGATTTCATAATCCCTACATGTCAAACCCCTCCAATATAGAAATTATGTGCCAATGGTAAAGCAACTTCAGCTGTCTCCATGGCCCAGGACACCCAGTATCAAAGAGAAGATAAACAAACCACGAACTGATGTTCACTGACCCTAAGCTCAAGTAGCACCCCTCTCCTACCTTCCATACTACTTATGGTGAGGCTGAGCTAGCAGAACCAAAGACCTGACGCATGGGATTTTAACAAAACCCAGCTCTATACTTTGGATCTCCACTCCCCACTTTCCAGTGCTATGGAGACTCCAGCTCTAACTGTGGAAGTTGGCTGCATTACAGCCGGTGCAATGATGAGTGTAGCTCTTTGGATGCAAAAGTATGCTGGAGGCTGTGACAACCAGCTAGCACTTCAGTGACAACTCCATAGCACCATAGCACCAACTGCAAATCTCTGACTTGCAGGCACCGAGGCAGACTACCCCACAGCGCCAGTGTGGCAAAGCTGAGAACTGCTTGTGCTGGGGTGGACAACGCCACAGAAACAGCATGGTAGCTCTCTGAATTGCTGATGCCAGTCTCAAGAACTGAGGAACAGAGGGAATGGGACAAGACACTGTGTGTATGTGGGGGGTGGGGAGGGAAGGTTTAGAGTACACTTGGCATCCAGCTGGGATCAGTTCTGTACACACAAAAGTCATTTGGAACAGAGACCTAGGCTGGTAAACTGTGAATTGCCCAATGTGAGAGGGGGCTGAGATGCTTTGAGACCCAGCTCCCAAAGAAACCACCATCAGAGATATTCAGAAGGTGAAAAATAGTAGAAAATAAAGGGGAAATAAACAAAAATCTCAGAAAGAAGAAAACTCAAAGACCTTGAACATAAACAGACACATCAGCAGGGAGAACACCAACAACAGAATGCAAGTGGGCTTC
The DNA here is from genome assembly GCF_011100635.1 of Trichosurus vulpecula. Lineage (NCBI taxonomy): Eukaryota > Metazoa > Chordata > Mammalia > Diprotodontia > Phalangeridae > Trichosurus > Trichosurus vulpecula. The sequence goes on along the minus strand of NC_050578.1, from coordinate 210,865,418 downwards.
TAGATCCAGTAAACAAGTTTTTGCAAAATAATGGAAAATGATCCAACATTTTATGAGACAGAGGACCCTACAGAAAGTTAGAAGAACATGGCACCACAACATGCTGTTCCTGAGTGGTTCAAAAGAGAAATGAGAATTATGAATGCAGAACTTAAAGCCTGCACAGCAAAAATAATGGGTAGAATAGAAAAACTGGACCCTGTGATGTTAAGTCTTACCAAAGAAACAAAAGAGAGATCAATAGGTTGGGAATAAAAATATACAGAAGTGAAAGACAATCTAGAAGAAAACTCCCCACTTACTTGATATAGTTCTGGAAATTTCAGCAATAAGAAATATAATTTCCTGTAACAATCAGCTTGTATTGCAGTGCTCATGAAAATATCTGGAAAATGTTGCCATGAAAATAAACATAGCTTATACACTAACATTAATTGTGGAGGATGAGAAAGTAGAGAAATTTTGTGAAGATCTTGATATTTTAATTCAAATGAAATCAACATATTCTTTAATATTTGATTTCAAAGCAAAAGTGGGTATAAGAGAACATGTGAAAATTTTGCTGGAAAAGAGTTCAGCCATTAGAAATGAGAGATTCTAAAGGTTTGTATAGACTACACAGAAGATACCTTAGGACTGTAGGTCATTAAAATTTTCCTCAAAAAGAAAGCTGGAAGACGCTGGACATGGCAAGAACATTACAACAAGATGATACTGATATTTTGGCAGGAAATAACTAGTTACTGACATGGGAATCATTTTCAAATCAGCTGTCTGTATACAGTCATATACAGTTAGACTACTTACTTATTAGTACAATGTTAAAAATCAACACCAAATTAAAGAATAAAAATGAGAAGATGATATGGCCTAAACAACTCCAATGTGACTTACATCAACAATATTAGAAGCTATTAACACTGAAAAAATAGTATCTCCCTTTCCTTCTCCCATTCCCAAATTCTGACAGGTATCTGGAGACAGGACTGAAGAGAGAGTATTCACAGGTCACTAGGGTATTGTCTTGAGTTAGCGTGAAGGTAGATTATGAGGCATAGTGTCTTAGTTATAGGAGATTTCCCTTGGCCTAGTTCAAGAGAGTGGATGATCATAGCTTGTTTTGTGTGTGTGTGTGTGTGTGTGTGTGTGTGTGTGTGTGTGTGTGTGTACTTGTATACACATTCACATCACCCCAGTGGAGAAGACTAACTAAAGTATAAAACTGCCACTCATAGCCCACATTCAGATAGCATAATTATATATACAAAGCCATTGGCCCCTCTAGGGGTGATGTGTCTAACGTTATTGTAATGATTTGTATGTTAGTACTGGTTCTTTCTGGTTGGTATACCATATTATCTCTGTACCTAAACACACATTACCACCATTGGAAGTGTTTCAACCAACCTTCTTACTACTGTTTCCTAACATCCACTGAATCTCTTCACTTCCTCTCCTCACTGACGATGGCTAAATCTGACTGCCCTACCACCTCCAGGCCCTTATTGAGGATAAAACAGTCTCAATGAGTATTGCCAAAAGGGAGAGGGTGAGGAAAAAAGCCACTTGTATCAAAGGATCTAAGGATATAGAAAGACTCACCTCAACCCCTATGTAGGGAAATGTGTGTGGAAACAGGGATAAGATTAAGACTTTCCTTTATTGCAAAGAGAAGAGAGGGTGACTTGAGATATCACTGGTGATAGATTGGAATATCAATTTCTATACCTAGAGATAAAAGAGCTTCTTGCAATGGGCTTTGTGCCTCCAGAAATTTTGAGGGATTGATGATATCTCTAAACCTCACATTCTGCTGTATCCCTTTCTTGATCTTGATGCTTACTTCTCACCCAAACCCTCAACAATCTTGCCTGTGACAATGTTTTGTTATCAATTCTTACCTTTTCTTCTGGCCATTGTAGGAAAGGGATAGTTAGTTGGCAGGAAAAAAACCCTTCTCTGCTGTCTGGTTCTACATGGTTTCAGCCAAGATACCCAGGTAGAACCAGGTAGGTGGGTTAGCACAATAGTGGAATCTGACAAAAGTTCACTCCTTTCCTCTTTTCACCACAGCCACATTATGGATATTACTAAGTGGGTTTTCTATGCTTCTTACGGTTATTGGAATTTTGTGCTTTTAAATAAAAAGTTTCAATGTTAAAAAAAGACTTATTTAAACTAGGGCACGACATACTATTATTCAATATGTACTTATACTTTGAGGCTATTTACTCTTTGCATATCACAGAAATGCTACTCAAGTGATTCCCTGGAGAGCTTTGATAAGACTTTCTATCCTGTTCTAACCTCTTCCTCCTGGGAAGAAGCCAAGAAGTAAACTAATATTTTGGGCTCAGGAATATAGAGAAAATGTACATTTATAAAAATCAAGTTCTTAAATCTTACAAAGACCAACTGATTATATAAACTACATATATTCAAGACTACAACTTGAAGGCTCATTTTACCCTTAAACATGATGAATTCAAGAAGCCATGCTTAGTGGCAGCAGATGGCATCCCAAGCCCCTACTCCTGGCAGGCAATTATGTTTCTGCATCAAATTAGGTAAAAGTGATGTTATAAACTGCAGTAGGGAAGATATGTGATGCTAAACTCCCATCAAGGTAGGCAAAAAAGCCTTTCAAGTTCAACCTTTAAGTCCTGGCCAATTTGATAAATGGTTAGCACAAAAGATTTAAAAAAGCCAATCAGGCCAAATGTCACCACTGCAGGAATATAATATACTGAGAGAGAAATCAAGTGAAGTGTCCCTGAACTTCAATAAAAGACTAAGAGCCATAAAACCTGCAGTTTATACTGTGGTGTCAAAAGAACAATTAGTTCTTTTGGTAGATTAGGGCAAGGAGGAAGGGACACTGATTATTCATTGCTGGGAAGGGCAGCTCTCTCTTACTACATGATTCAATGGCACACTTCATTTTTTTTAAACAATGTTCTCTGCTTCTGCTTCTCTTGCTTAATTGCCTTTAAATGTGACTGTTAAGATTCATGGGAACTTTCAGGCAGATTGGGAGGGTTTGTTTAATATAGATCCAATGGGTTTCAAGAAGTAGAATGCTTTAGGACAGAAAATCATTGAGGCCATCCATGGTCATAGAGTACACAGGTACAGGGAACATAAATTTATTTAGGACACAAGCATTTTTACTGATCAGAAAAATAGTGCAGATGACTGTGTCTTAATAAGTAGCAAGTACACATAGTTTGTCCAGGTGCCACTGTGGTATCTATTATCTAGAACTATGATGACAGAGATTAAGGTAAAACATGCAACCCAAAGACTGTACTATATCCCTGTAAACTAACATTTATCATCAATTTCACACTGCTCCTAAAAAATCCAACCGTAAATAATCTCTATTAGATCCAACTTATATTTATTATGCATTTTTCTATTTGGATACCAGTGATGCTAGTGGCAGTTTGTGCACAAGATGCAGTAGAAAATACATTAGTGAGGACATGTATGACTGACAAAGGGGGTGATTCAGTCAAAGGAAGGTTTCTTGTGCTTTTGTAGGTCCCCTACAGAGCATATAAGGAAAAACAATGACAAAGAACAAGAAGGCATGAATGGGTTGCAATCTGACCTGTGGAGGGAATACCCATAATAGACAGCACGCAAGACCAAAGTCTATGTGCTTCACATATTTCATAGGAATTAGGCTGGATGACCTTGAAGAACCCTTCTGACTCTTAAGAGGCTATATCCTAAATTCATCCTCTGCCTATTATGAACATTCTCTTCATTCTATTTTCTACATGTTATAAACTCTCTGAGGCTATACAGTAATTTCTCAGTTTATATAAAACATATTCATTCATTATTTACTGAGTGCCTAATGGGATCTTGTGATCTATTCAAGTCAACATGCCAAGTGAGCTGGAGTCAAGGAGACCAATTAGACGACCACTGTGATACTGCAACTGAGAGATAATGAAGGCCTGAACTAGGGTGGTAGCAGTGGGAATGCAGAGAAACAGATGAAATAAATGCTGTGGAAATGGATCAAAAGGACTCAGCCACTGACTCGAATGGGGGAGAAGGGAGGAAGGAAAGGGAGGAGTTCAACATGTCTGATGTTTCCAGCCTGGGTGTTATGTTGGGTTTTCTATTTAAGTAACTGTCACTGTTTGTTATGGGAATCAGCTTGGTTTCTAATGGAAAGCCCTTAGTTCTGTGCAGTCCCACATGTATATCATCCATTACTATTCACTACAAAAATGCTATTTACCTGATGGAACACTCACTTCCTGACTCGGCTGCATGGATGACATACTCTAAAGAGTGCTACATTTGCAATGAGAGGCCTGCATTTGAATTGTGGCTCTGATGCTTACTAATTGTGCAACCAGAGGCAAGATACTGCATTCTTCTGACTCCGGGTTTTCTTTTCGATAAAGTAGGGCTAATGACACCTACACTACCACTGACCTAACAGGGCCATTGTGAGGAAAGCATTCTTTAATCCTTGAAGCTCTATGGAAATCTGGGCTGCTATAGGATAGGCTTAGAACTAAGTAGAAAGAACATTTTTTCTTGTGATTTTCAGGGTGAGCCAAAGAACTGAAATTCTCTGAAAACATCATCCACTGTTACTTGCTAGTATTAGATTTCCAGACCCTGACCCCCTAACCACGCCCCTCTCTTCTATACACACATCCAATCTCTCATACTTACACACTACTTAGGAATAGGACACAAATCTGAAAAAGAAATAGGTAATCTTTCTCTCTCTCTCTCTCTCTCTCTCTCTGTCTCCCTCTCTCTCTGTCTCCCCCTCCCTCCCTCCCCTGCCACATGCACACACAAATCCAATCTCTCATACGTTACTTAGGAGTAGGACACAAATGTGAAAAAAATAGGCATAATAATTAGAGGGAAGAGCAGGGTTTAGGGATTTTTTTTTCTTTAAGGATAGGGAGTGAGCATGTTTGCAGACAGAGGTGAGGGAAAATTTTTAAGGAAGGCAAGGGAGTGCCATGGAAAGAACACCTGATTGGCAGTCAGAGGATGTGAATCTGAATCCTCCCTCTTCCAGGTACCTATTCCTTAATGTCCTTAGGCTTAAGTTTCCTCATCTGAAAGATAAGAGGGTTGGCCTTGATGCACTCCAAAGCCTTCCAGCTCTAACTTTTATGTTAGTGGGGATGGGAGGACTTGAGATTATAGATTTTAGGATTGGAAGGGAACTGAAAAGTCACCTAGTCCAACCCACTCATCTTATATATGAAGGAAATGCAGTCCAAAGGACCTTAAATGCCTTGTCCAAGGCCACGTAGGTGGCAGAGATGGGATGGAAAGCCAGGTCTTCAGACTCCAGACCCAGCACTCTTTCCATTGTAGCACCTTCCAAGAGATAAGGAGAATAACTGAAATAGTGAGAACCTGAAAAGCCTGTGAGATGACATCTAAGACACCCATGTAGGGGTTAGACTTGGAGATGAGGGAGCCTTCTTCCTCTGAGATGATTAAGAGAATTCAGGAAGGGAAATTTTGAGGTAATGAAATTCTTTCTGAAAAGCCTTGATCTTCCCCAGTGAAAGGCAGCTGGTAACACAGTGGATAGAGTTCAGGAGTCAAGAAGACCTGAGTTCAAATCCAGTCTCAGACACAAGCTGTGTGACCTTGGGGAAAGGTCCCTTAATTTCTGTTTGCCTCAGTTTCTTCAACTGTAAAATAAAGATAATAACAGCACCTACCTTTAAGTGTTTTTTTCTGAGGATCAAGTGAGCTAATACTTGTAAGAAGCACTTAGCACTGGTACACAGCAGACAATATAGCAAGGCTTATTCCCTTTTCCTTCCTCCTTTCCCCTTTCCAGTAAAGTAGGAGGCAAGGTCATTCTGCAAACTGCAAAGAAGTAAAATGCAGGGCTGAAAGGAGGGGTGGGAAGGTGGCTGGAAAGCAGACAGGTGAGGTGTTTCTTGTTAGGAAATCAAATGAATGATTCTTGAGGACATGGGAATCCTTTGTAAAGCAAACCATTAGAAGAACAAATTAACAATAATTGGGATTGATGGTCTCTACAGATGGTATAAAAATCTTTCCATTATATATCTTGAACAGAGTTTCAATCTTGCACATGGCATCCCTCAAACATCCTCTTGTACTTTAAGAAGTACATACTTATCTTTTATAGAAAGTTCCAAGGACAAAGGTAACAATGTTAAGTCCTACTCCACATGAATAAGCACCAACCATAAGTAAATGAAGGCAAAAGGCTCTGCTGTATCAGTGGTAATTTCTTCAGTATCAAGAAGGAACTATACTGGGAGTTGAGAGCAATGTTTGAAACAAACTGTTAAATATAAAAAACTGCCCTAAAAATAATAAACAAAAATTTCTAAGGCTTAATCATAATCTCCCCATTCTGGGGAAGAATTTTGTAGCCTGAAAGTTTGACAACAGGAAAGAAAACGAACTTAAAGTGAAAGCATGAGGGTACTCCCACATAACTGTCCTGGCCAACATATTTTTATGATGGTATTAAGACATTGTAACCAACCTCCATTATGATGTGCCCAACCTTGGTGAAATCCTGTTAGGCCAATCATCTTAAACTAGATGACCTTTGCCACACTCCCTTGTTTATTGCCCTCTCTCCCCAAACTCAGAGACACTGGCTCAGTCCTGCACGCATACATTTGACTGTTCCTCGCAAGATAGTTTCATTATGTTTGTGTTGGACTGATTAATAACATTAGTCATGGTAACCAGTTCTGTGTTCTAAGCAAGTGGTGCCACACTGAAACAGTAATTCTGCAGAAAGGTGTGACTAGGGAAGCTAGGTCCAGTTGATGAGTTAAAAGCCTTTGTTTGGGACTGTTTCTTTTTTTAGCTTTTAATCAACCTTATAAACATCTCATTTGGGACTTTGATCATAAGGCCTTGATGGGAATAGGAAGAATTCTTGGTCTGGATAACTGTTGACTCATGCATACTTTATTGAGGCATGTATGAGTTCTGGCTTTAGGGTGTGATTTGATTAAAGCAGGCTATGGATTTGTACTGCCTGAGCCTGTTAAAAAGGTGGTAGATAGACCTGTTAGAGGCTGAGTTTCAGAGATCCAGGAAGAGCAGAGACAGACCAAAGACCTAAGAAAAGGAAAGTCGGACATAATCCCAAGAAATTAGCAACACTTCCTCTCAACCATGGCCCTAGAGATGGCAGAGATGAAGAAGCAGCGGCACAGCCTTCAGCCAACCAGATGGCAGAAACCAGGGCAGAGGTGGAGTGGTAAGAGATCTTGGTCACCATGGACCATGGAGAAGCAGTGGGGGAAACCCTAGGTCTCAGAGAAGGCAGCCATAGAGACAGGAGCCACACAGCTCTAGGAAAGAACTGGAATGCAGATATAAAGAAAAACTTCCTGACCCAGCCTCCTGACAAAAGAAAATGGGGCAGTTCTGGACAGTGCTACTCAGCAGTCCTGGTCTTCAAAGAAGAGGGGAGAAAATCTGGATAGTATCAAGGCCCTGGATCCCACTCCTGGAGAGAAGAGAGGGGAATCTGGATTGTGCTAATCAAGAATCCTAGACCATTCTAGGAGGAAGAGTGCAATTTCAGACAGTGTAAGAGTTTCATAGTATTTTACTTTCATTGGACCTTTTTTAGAATTCATCACATGTTCTATTGTTTCACAGTTATATGTTGTTTCACAAATAACACACAGGAGGCACTGGACAGCCTCTAACAGGTTCACTCTTGATGTGCTTATACAGGAAGGGCAGGAAGACAGCTTCGGAGGGGTTAATAATCTTACTTTATTCTAGTCTAGTCTTCTCAAGAAGGAGTTGCTGATAGTGGGAGCACCAACTCCTACAGCATTCCCTAATCACCCTTCTCTCAGGGGCCAGCGAGAATATAGTAGGAGCTACAACTCCTATGGAATCCCCTAAGCCTCAATGGGGGCTGGTGGAGGCAAACACAGATTCCCCCCAAGCCTTCATGGGAGCCGATCAAGGCACACACAGCATTAAACTGTCATATTCCCCTATGTGTTCCCCACTTACTGACCAGTGCCCACTTGCTTTATAGGGCAACAGACAAAGAAGGCATATTGCCAGCAATAGCTTCATAGGCTAACTTTAGCAATATTGTCGTTCAGCACAAGTGTAATAAGTATCACATTATGTCACCCCTATGTCTCACTGCATAGTCTCAGTGGGACTGCCTATCACTATGATTCTAGGAATTACTACCTAGGATCCTTGGGGCTATTCTGGGAGTTATTATCTAACACCCGGAAACTAGAGATTGCCATGGATCCTGAGAAACTAAACTCTAAGAAAGAATAACAAAATCCTCCTTAAATACATGTGTGTATATGATTTTTGCCCAATTGGACTGTAAGCTACTATAGAAAAACTTATAGGTTATATCTTTGATTCTCAGGGCTAAGTACAGGGCCTGTACATATCAGGTGTTTAATAAATGATGAATGATAAGTATGAGTAGCAAGAAATCACTTTTATCTGTCAGAGTGGCAGTGGTATAAAACCAAATGTTAACATTTTGCTCCATAAAAAGAAGTTATACTCTATTTAGGAGACACAGAAGCTACCTACAATTTCAGGATTCTTATTAGTATTATAAATACTTTTATTAGTATTATAAATACTAAGTATAAATACTTAGGGAAGTATTTAGAAGACCAATAGATGGATTGAGAGAAGTCTCAATATTTTAAGGATCCTGGGAAAAACAAACTCAGAGGGAAAATATAAGATATTCACAGAATCTCAGGGTTTGGAAGGATTCTTGGAGATAATCTATTCCAACCCATTAAAAACCTAGGAAACAATTAATTACGGAAATTGGGGCTAGGTTCAAAATCCAGCTCTGCTGCTTACTACTCATGTGACCCTTGGACAAGGGTTATATGACTTGACCAGGGTTACACAAAGCTAATGTCAAAACCAATGCATGAACTTTGGTCTTTGGACTCCAGGGTCCCTTCCACTTCATCACTGTGCCTCTTTTTTATTTTTATTTTGTATCACTACATACAAGTTTTGCATGTTTCTATTTACCCCACTGAAGCAATACTTAGGTAGGCCAGTGTAATCAGGGAAGGCAGGTTGACTTGAGAAGTTAACAGCCTTTGTTTGGGACTCTATTTCCTTTCTAAACATTCTCATCAGCACAATTGGGTGTTTGCAGTACCTGCAACTGGGGTATCCTTTGCAGCTACTGCTCAACTGGGGTGTCCAGGTTGCCAAGGGTATGTACTACCTAGAGGAACATGGTAATGTTTCCACTTATCATTTTTATGGCAGAATATTATTCAATTATATCACTATATTACAATTTGATTTCCCTATTTCCTTTTTTTTGGACATGTAGATAGTTTTCATTTGCCCCACTATTGGAAAGAAGGCTCCTATTTGTCTAGTGAAGTCTTTTCTCCCCAGATCTATTCATAGGATGTAGTCGTCATTGTAATAGTAGTATCGAAAGATACATCGAGTTCTGTAACTCAACATAAATTCAGATTGCTTTCCATGAAAAGCTTAACCAGTTCATAGTCCTACTAACATCAAATATTTTTAGGTATTTTGCCAATTTGATGGGCATAAAGTGGTACTTTTATTGCATTAATTTTAATTTTTGATCATTACAGAGAGTACATATTTTTCAAGTAGCTGTTAACAATTTGTTCCCCGCCCCCCCATCAAAAATTGTTTGCTAATGTCCTTTGATCATTTTCCCCTTGGGAAATGGGTATTATGTTCTTTTATGGCAATGTACCTTATTCATTCTGGATGATAAATTTTTATCAGACATATTTATTGTAAAGATTTTTCTCTTTTTCATGGCTGAAACTGTGTTTTTAAACATGCAGATCCTTTTATTTTTGTATAATCAAATCCATCAATTTTGTTTCCAATGATTTCTTCCACTTGTGTGATAAAAAAATTTCTCTTCCACACAAAGGAGGTAAATATATTCTTTTTCCTCTCAATTTGTAAATTAGGTGCAATAATTTGAAATGATAAATTCAATTGAAGTTTATGGTAATTCACGGTGTGGGGTATTTAAATTCACTTTTTGCTCTACTGCTACCCAATTCTCATATATATATATATATATATATATATGTGTGTGTGTGTGTGTGTATATATAGATATATGTGTGTGTGTATACACACACACACACACATATACATACATATATATTTTTTAATTGAATGATTCCTTTCCCTGGTGTTTTGTCATACTCAGGTTATCAATTTCTGGATTCTCTGTTCTGTTCCAGTGATTTACTTTGTATTTTTATACATCCCAGAATTAATGTTTTATAGTAGATTTTGTCACGTGGCATGGCTAAAGTCTCTTTGCATTAATTTTTCAGTCTTTTTTTCTTGATATTATTGGCTATCTATTTTCTACACAAATTCTGTTACCCCTTTATTTCATAAACTATCTATTTCCTTTTGTAAGACTGATTTTTTTTGATAAATTTAAGTACTACATTATTCAATACTTTCTACTAAAGTATGGCTTTGTTGCAGTGTGTGGGACCTCAAAGGCTATATGCAGCAGTATAGAGCAAGCTCTGGAAAGTCAGAAAGATTTCAAGTCCATGGCTAGTGAGTGATTAGATGAAGATCCAGGTTAAGATTGGAGAGACTAATTACTAGAATGCTCCTCACAAGGTGGTGAATTTTTTGGCCACGGCAGCTTGTTAAGCTATAGTCTAAGGAGTGAGGAGATATGATCTGAATCTACAGAGGGAAAAGCTACACAAATGAAAGAAGGGATCCCTGAAATATCAAAATATTATTTTTGCATAGATATTTAAGACTGATATGCTCTCATTTAGGGTAATAACTTTAAATAAGATTATTTCCTTATTAATCTCTCTTAATGCTTTCTCATTTTAACCCAATTTTATCATGTATCATCAATGCCTCTCCTGAATTAGCTGTAAACTGATAACCATAACTCTATTCTTTGATTTAAAGCCATAGAAATACCTTTTCTCACCCTCTAAAGCAGTCTTCCATGTCTAGAAGGTACTACCTCCTTACATGGTGCTCTTTTTACCAGGCACTAGTCCTGAGTCTCCTCTGGAAGTAGGGGAACGCTATTCTTTGGATTACTCCTACTATCTACTATTAATCGTTCCTTATTACCTCCAGGATCAAATATAAAATCCTGTTTGCCTGTTAAAGTCCTTCATAAGTCGGCCCCTTCCTACTTTTCCATTTTTTTTTAACATTCTACTCCTCGCCATGTAATCTGTGATCTAGTGACACTGACATCTAACATTTGTTAGACGCAGCACTTGAGCCCAGGTCCTTCTGACTCAAGGCTTGTTTTCTACCCACCATGCTACACTGCCTCTCAATCAAATTTAATACAACTGTAAACAAAATTCCTATGTTTTGTGCTGTGAGTTGAAAATCTTATAGAAATTCAACCAAATCCAGCTCTCCTTCCTTCTCATGTTTGGTTCTGCATTCAACTCTTTGTCCATCTTAACTGGCAGTCCAAACTATGTGTACTGATGGACTAATTCAGTGGGATACCCCTTTAACTATGTGCCATCACCTGCTTGGTTTTTTTCTATGTGGATTTCTGGGGTGATCTCTTTTGCTTGTCTATAGATTTCACTGGCAAGGCCTGGTAAAGTTCTGGGGTTTGGTGCAATTGACACACGGTCACATGCAAAAAGGAACATGTTGGGGACTTCACCATCTAGGAGAAATCTCTCTTTCATCTGAATTTTGCATAGTACATTCTTAATGATAACAGCAAACATCTTCCTGTTTCATATCTCCTTTGTTATTGAAAAAAGAGGCCTACTGAAAAAGTTATTTGTAGTTGCAGCTATAATCTTGCATGATCTTAGCTATGCACAGAAGGCATCATCTTGGTGGACACATTGTCTTGTAGAAGTGATATAAAGGACTATCAAAGACATGAACTACTTGAGAAGAAGATGGGGCTGTCGCTCCTTATGTGGTGAGGGCAAGGGACAACAGAGGAATAATCCCAATGTTGAATTATTGTTAATACTGTCTCTTCCCCTCTGACTCAGAAATTGTTTTGTACCTATTTATCTGTGCACATGTGTCTCCACTACAATCTGAGGTTCTGAGAGCAGGAACTGGTTCATTTTTTGACTTTGTACCCCCAGTATGTAGCACAGTACCTGGAACATATAAGTCCTTAACAAATGTTTGCTGAATTGAACTGAACTGGTACCCACAAAATATTAAGAGAACTAGAAGACCTTTGACATGTCTGGTAAATCCTGGGGGATTTACGGAAAGACCCAGCCAAAATCTGCAGTTTAAAGAAGAATATTTGAGTTGTGTATCAAGCTGGAGGAAAGAATATCAATGGGATCCTGGATCCAAGGATGCACATCAACTCTTAATACCTTTATCAAATATTAGAACTTCATCTTGGGATCTCTGATACACTTTCCCCTTTCCACTTCCGTTTGCTTTTTTTTTTTCATCTTTGCCTGCTATGATACTAAGTAATTTTTGTGAGGGAGGGGCATGGATTTGGATCTGTGATTTCATTGGTATAAGGAACTCATGGTAAAGAAACCACTTCTACCAGTGCATTCTGACAACTGTTTTGCCTGCCTAAGCCCTGAGAAGATGCAAGCTGATCAGTGAGTACTTGAACTAAGATCTTCCTGATCCCAAGAATGACTTTCTATCCACTGTCTTTATTACACTGCTTCTCCTCAATAGTTTTCACATCAGAACATGATACTTTTTTAATCCCCTTATCTAATGTTTACATTTTCAGTTTCCAAACCATATTTGCAGCATAGATTTATCTGTCTTTCCCATGCTCACCTTTGCACTGAAGTCAACGAATATCAAGTAATATGTTGACTTTGTTAGAAGGGTCTTGTTTAGTTCTTCATAAACTTTCAATACTTCTTCATCCTCTACAACGGATGTTGGTGCAAAAGCTGCATTTATCTTCATGGTGGTTTGTTTGCTTACGCACATTGTGAGCACTGCAAGGCAAGATGACCAAGTGTGCCATTAAATGACGTTTCTTGTTGCCTTTGAGGACATGATGAAACCAATTCTGCTAATTTCTTTATTTGACTCTCCAAGGAGAACCTGGGAGCCTTTCTTCTATTTAGCTGCAACCTCTTTATGTCTTCTGGTTTCATCATAATGAAAACGACTGCATGAATATGGTTCAGTACCTCTACAGTGTGTCAATCTGATGACTGTTGAATAGAGACTGATTCGCAATACCAACAGTTTAATTAACTTGGAGATGGTCTATGATAAACTATAAGTTCCATAAGGACAGGGATGGCATCTTATTTATTTGTGCATCTCTCTCAGCACCTAGCACAGTGCTTTGTGTACAGTAAGAACTCAATAAAAGTTTACTCAAAGTCACTTAACTTCTTTGGGTTTCAGTTGTTTCTTCTGTAAAATGTGGGTAATACCCTTACCTGACTGAAGGCAAGAGGTTTTGGCTAGATCTCTGTGATCAATAGGCAAGTCACTTAATTTGCCAGGGTCTTAGTTTCTTCATCTGCAAATGGAGGAGTTAGACTATTGAAGTCCCTTTCATCTCAAATGATCTCTGATTCTATGAAACACTGACTCTACCTAAGGTAAATAGCTGAATTCACAAGACAAAAAGGTTGGTTTTGAAACTCCTGAGAAAAGGCACTTTGGTTACCATTTGTCCCTGATTCTGGGGTCAATCAATATTCCTTTCTTGTCCCAAATTCCAAATTTCTTCATGAATTTGATACTACAGTCTGCACTTAATCTTATAAACTGGCTTGTTTCCTAGAGATATAATTAAGTGGCAATTACAAATGCAAACTATCAAAAGATGTTCCTCTACCAACACAAATATCTAAGATTTAAGCCATTCCTCAGTGGATATGATCACATAATAATGAATGGTTTATAAGCAAATTGTAAACTATTCTCAACCATACACAATGTTACTCCAAATAACAATTAATAAAAGAAATGCAATTCAAAACAACTCTGAAATTTTACCTCACACGCAGCAAATTGGCAGAGATAACAAAAGATGAAAATAGTCAATGTTGGTAGGGCTAGGAGAAAGACAGACACATTAATAAATACACTATCGGTGCTATGAGTTGGTCTAATTATTCTAGAAAGTCATTTAGACTTATGCAAAGAAAGAGACTGGCCATACTCTTTGACCTAAGTTAAGTGTATATCCCAAGGAGTTAAGAGACCTAAAGAAAGGTCTCCTATACATTAAAATAATTGCAGTGGCACTTTTTGTAGTAATAAATAATTGGAAACAAAGCAGATATCTATCAATTCCAGAATGGCTACAAAAATGTAGTTAAGATAATAGAACGTTATTGTTCTAGAAGAAATGATGACTATGAAGACTTTATATTGTGGGAAGATAGGGGATGCTGAGCATCCCAGATCCCCTACAAACACTGTGGCCCTGTTTGAGAGATGTGCCATTCTACCAGGCCCTGGAAAGACTCATACTTATGATTCCACCATCAAATCCAGATCCTGGGAGTCTTGCTGAGATCCTGGGATGAACAGGACCCAAGCACAGCAGGAGGAGGGCAGGTAAGCCATTCCTGAAAATTCCAAGTAGGGTTACATCACTCAGTCTCTGCTTGGGTTTCATGGAGCCCAGGACTAGCCACACTAGAGCTTTCCCCGAGTGACTGACATGTTTGGGGCATTTCCAGCACAACACTATCCACCAAAGCCAGGCAGGTAAACTTCAGCTTTTCCTGAAGTTGTGTTTGGCACCCTAAACCCAGCTGAGGAAGGAGCAGCCTTGGGGATCTCAGGGAGGAGGAGACAGCACAGTACTTCACGAGACAGAGGCAGATAGCTGATCAGTCCCAAAAGGGCCCCAACCTAGCCCTGGCCTAGCAGAAAGAACAGCCTGAAAGTGTTCCAAGAAGTGTCCAGTAGGTCCCAGTGGCCCCAGACAAATTTCAAGGGAAAGGCCATAGGCAAAACCCAATCAGAACAGACCCTGAAGCCTGGGGTGAAAAAATACCGCAGGTGTATCTGTGAACTCAGCATCAGGGGTAAAGGGCCCCAGGTGGAGCCTACATCAGGGAGAAGTCCTAAAGCCTGGTGATGAGAGGAAGCCCTCAGGGGAAGGGAGGAGGCCTGCTGTTCCACAGACACCGGTAGAGGCTGCCCGCACCATTCAGTTGCTGACACTGACCCAATTACTGCCCCATTTCCCTCCATGAGCATAAGGCAAACTTCAACTACCATGATGTTTAAGGGATGCCCACAGAGAAGATGAAGAGGTTGCCAACATGAATGATCTGAAGTATGGTGGTGCCCTCGACAGATACAGGAAGTTTGGTGAAGGGGTAGGTTCAAGGGAAGAAGATCAGTCTTCTCACCCACCTCCAGCTACAAGGATTCAGTCCTTTCTTTAGCCTAGTCAAAGCCATTATTATGCATGGTGTTCAGCTAATAGCTGTACTACAGATGAATGTGCCAGAGCTTCTCTATAGTTCACAATGTAAGACATGAAATGACACCCAAAGAAACACTAAGAGGGAGTGTGGTGGTGTACTGTAAATACTACTGGACTGGGAAGATCATAGATTTACATCTGGAGAGGTCCTTAGACATCACTGAGTCCAACCCTCTCATTTTACAGATTAATAAAGATGAGGCTCAGAGAATTTAAATGACTTACCCAAGGTAGTCAGAATTAAAAACCAGGTGCTCTGACTAAAATCACTAAATTTGAAGATACCCGACTTTGAATGCTTTGCTCCAAAACTTACTAGTTGCATGAGCATAGGCAAGTCACTTAATTTTCCTTCGTTTTCTTATCTGTAAACTGGAGATAATGATAACCACATTACTCACATAATAGGGCTGTTGTGAACATCAGCCCAATGACGTATGTAGAGAACTTTGTAAACTTCAAAGTGCTACACAAATCTCAGTTGTTATTTTTATTACCACTGCCTTAAATTAACTTTAAATTTAAAATGTAATCAGTTTTAGTCCAGTTAAGTGATCCTTTCTTCTACCATCTAGGAGAATTTCAAATTGGGGATTTGCATATGTGCTCGAGGTCTCGAGTTCAAACTCAGTGTAAACTCAATTTAAACCTCTACCAAAACTAATGTGACGCCTTGTCAAGATACTATTAGGAGACTCCCTGTTTTCCAGAGCTAAGGCCCAGCAAGCAAGCCGTGCCCTGAGCTTGGCATAACAGCAATCCTTTGTGCTCATTCTCTGGATGATCTCAGTCACAGCCAAGTCCCAGACTTGTTTCATATAACTGTTGTGTTGCTTTGAGCAGCACCAGGTGTTGTCTGAGCACGGGACAAGTTTGGACAAGTTCTGGTCATGAAGCCCTGCTATGAATCAAGCTTGTCACACTGCTGCTGTTACCCCTCATTGTCAGGGCTACGGCTCACCACACAGCCACCAGTATATGTACTGAGAGCTGCCTACGCTAAGGTGCGTCCCCCCACTAGGAGTGGGGTCTAGTTTGCCTCTTTGCTTGCAAGCCGTTTCCCTCACTTAGAAATTAAACTTGTTTGATTTCTGACTCTCCTGTCTCCAGCCTGCTCTGTTCGGCTCTGGCCACCCACAGGTTTGAGGCCGGTTTGGTCTGGTTGGCATAGTAATATTCTAAACTCTAGAACATATATGGAAATACTGTTTTCTTAGATGGGGTATGTTTGAATGGAACCTATTATATCCCCTTGAAAATGAACCTTGTTCTTTTATAAATCTGTGATTTTGAATTTTCAAATGAATCCATAAGTGTATCAAACTTCAAAGAGAGGCCAGCTCACTGAGGAAAATAACACAATCTATCAAACTTAAGCCCTAATCTATTTACCTTTAATTTGTTTTCTGGTAATTTCCCTTGACAATTCTGCTACAAGAGATACCTGCAATTACACAAAAGTTCATTTCTTCATAGCTCAGCTTTCTTTATTTGGTCCTGCTGAACCAACATTCAATCATCTCAGAGGAATATAACCCTGTCACAAACTCAGAATTATGGTTGTACTATATTATCAAGGAGGATGAGCTATGAAGATAGAAATTATCATCCAAACTTGTTAGAAATAGTACCACAGAATTTCCCAGAGAATGGTAATATCTTTTCCTTTTCAAGATGTAAACTTTTTTTTTAATTACAGAAAGAAAAGCATGACAAGAAAACTTGGCAATGACCGAAGTAACTGGATATTCTCAATTAAAAATGTGTTATTTGTTCTCTCCAAGATAAATCATATTAAATAATTCAATAGCTCTCTTACTATTTTCAACAATAGTCAACAAGCATTTATTAAGCATCTGGTATGTTCCAAGCATTGAGCTAAGCAGTGGGGATAAAAGCAAAGACAAAGATAGTTCCTGCCCTCAAGGGGCTCACATTCTGAGGCAAGAGACAATATATGAAAGACTATGTACAAACAAGGTATATACAGGGTCAATTAGAAGTAATCACAAAGGGAAGGTATTAACATTAATTGGCATTAAGGTTTCTTAACTGGGACTTGAAGGAAGCCAGGGAAGCCAAGAGGCAGAAATGAGGAGACCTGGGTTCAAATCTTGTTTCAGCACTTCCTAAGTCTGTGGCCCTGGGCAAGTCCCCTAGCTGGGGATTGCTTGGGAACATGAATGTGATGAGGGATCACTGAAGCATTTTGAGGAGTGACATGATCAGACTCATGCATGCAGATGCTGCCATTATTTGAAGGATAGATGAGAGAGAACAGATTAGAGTAAAAAACTAGAGACCAAGAGGCCATTACAAAGTGTAGGCAAAGAGATATGGATGCCTGAACTAAAATTCAAACCTAAATGATCACAATGTGCATAAATAAACAAGTGTACCGTATTTCATTGCATAATCATCGCAGATTTTGTGGCGAATTTAGCAAAAAAGTAGGGTGTGGCCATTATGTGAAGCTTTAAAAAAACAACTTGTGTCGGTATTACTTAAAAATCATTTATTACTAAAGTGTTTTTGGTGCAGGATTAGGTTGTATGGAATACTTGTGAATATATGTTAAAACTAGATGCAAGTCTTACCATATCACGTGATTTACTCGTGGCAGCTTCGCCTGCCTGCCCCCCTTGCACCTACTGCTCTTCATTGCATTGGGTTACCATCCTGTTAGTACTGCAGCACTCTAAACAAACCACCCAAGTTGGCTTTCGGAAATACACTGACAATGCGGGTGAACTAAGAATTCTAGGCTCAAGGCTGGCAATGCACAAAAGATAAATGTGTATCCATATGCCACTGGTGAATGCACTGTTGCTCTGTTTACCTTTTAAGTGGCCTAATGAACAGAATTATACCACACAACGATTATGCAATGAAAGGTTATAAACCAATTTCTGGACTGAAAAAAAACCAGGGTGTGACGATTATGTGGTAGTGATGATTACACGGCGAAATACGGTAACCCATGCTTTCATTTACGTAGCAGAAGAAACTAGCTGATACAACTAAGTAACAGGAAACAAGGTGGTCTCCACAAGCCAAGGGCATCCCCAGCATAGCTGACAACTGAAGTAGATCACTTTTGAATATCCCTTTTTTCTATATAACAAATTATTTTCAGTAATAATCATGAAATGAAACAAATACTAATAATAGTCAGAAAAGAAGCACTCTCAGTGAAAATATCCTTTCACTGAACTTTGTGTGTACTTTTCCTTCTTTCAAAAGATACATTAATGTAGTCAAGAAGTATTAATTTACTACTTTGTTCCTTTTTTACCGTAATATTTTATTTTTAAGGTTCTTTTCTTAACTGTAAAAAAACCCTAAAAAATAAAATGCAGCTGGTAGCCCTGGAGTCAGGAAGATCTTAGTTCAAATCCAGCCTCAGACACAACCTCAGCTGTGTGACCCAGGGCAAGCTTCTTTAAGTCTGCTTGCCTTAGTTACAAAGCGAGGCTAATTATTATAGCAACCACCTTGAAGAGCTGTTGTGAGGAGCAAATGAGATAATATTTGTGAAGCTCTTAGCACACAGTAGGTGATCCATAAACGCTTGTCCTTCCCCCCCCTTTTAAATTGTGCCACTGATTTTAACATTTTATTTTCTTGATTCATCCTTTAGTTTTAAGACAACTGACAATTTAAAAATAATAAACTTCAATTTTAAAGACAGTATTCATATTCAAAATATTTCATGCATAAACTAAAATTTGCACCTACCAAACACAAATATTGTACTTACAGTCTGCACTATGCTTCACTATTTAAAATTTTAAAAACAAGAACTCCAAGAAATTACATGGAATGACAGAAATGAAGTAACTTGAGTTCATTTCTTCATCTTTATAATCAGTGTACTATCACTGTATATTCGTAATTTACTGCTTAAATGCAGGAATATGTAGTACCACAGGAACCGAAGCTAGGAACTCGGTCTGAAGTGATCTTGAAGGATTCCAAACAATTATGAACTTATTCCTGAAATGAAATGAATGTGAGCTCCTCGGGTAGAAGGAGCCCAACTGCGGTCAATGCAGCAATCTTCTGTAACTTCTTAGACAAAAGATTTCTTTCAGGGAGGAGTATTTTATCACTGCCACTGTTTAAAACTGCTAGCACATAGTGATAATAAAAAGCAGAGAAGACTTTTAGTTGGCTTTATTATTGTTTTTAAATTCTCTACAGACAATGTGCCCCCTTATTTCCTGCATCCGGTGGACTGTTCCCACTGCCCTGCCCTTGGTAGGCCAAGGTACAAGTCCCTTCTGGTAATTCCAGTCATCTTTACTCTGCTATGTATAAACAACAGCGTAAAACATGGTAATTTTCTAATGAAGCTGCAAAAGCATTAGTTTTTCCAGAACCAAGGTTAGAAGCATCCGAAACACCAGCAGCAATTCAATGGGCTGAAGCTATTTACACATTTTAAAAAATTTTTTCTATTACATTCTAATGAAGCTTGATTGTTTCTTATATATTGAACCATGTGCAAAACTCTGGTGAAAACTGTAGCATTTTCCCTTATGTCGCTGAAAAATCCATTTCACAAGTTTGCAACTATGCTTTAAAATTGGGTTTTCAAATGCTGACGCATCACGTCATATATTTAACACATCAAATTCTTGGGAGAGGATAAGAATAAATTCAACTGCATCACTATCAAAAGTGAAATCTATCGTAACAAGCCAAGTAAGTGTGTTAATTGTTATTGTTGTCCAGTCATTCAGTCATGTCTGACTGTTTGTGACCCCATGGACCATGCTGTCCTTGGAGTTTTCTTGACAAAAATACTAGAGAGGTTTGCCATTTTCTTCTCTAGCAGATTAAGGTGATGAGAGGTTAAGTGTCTTGTCCAGGGTCACATAGCTAATAAATGTCTGAAGCTGAATTTGAACTCAAGTCTTCCTAACTCCAGATTCAGTGCTCTACCTACTGAACCATCTAAACAAATGTGGTATTTCTAAGCAAGAGTATACATATAGAGAAAAAGAAATGTACATATTTCTCATAAAAATGAGGGGCTGGGACTGGATGCTCTCTAAGTCTCTTTAAGCTTTGGAGTACAATAGAGACTACTATCCTACATCTGGACAAATCTACTTCCCAAAAGAAGTATGATCTCCAAACTTTTGATTATGTACCCTGTGAGTAAAGAACTTTCAAACACGCATTGCATATATGTTACCTTCATTTACTTATACATATATATATGAACTACTATACTAATATTACATACATTAGAAAAATGCTCAAAATAGAAATTTAAAAATGAGATACACAAATAATATTTTTAAATAATTTTTATTTTGTTAATAATTCAAAAAAGCCTTTTTACTCTCCCTAAAAATTATCAATGATATTGTAAGTGAGACCACTTAATAATGCTGCAATATTGAAAGTGAACATAGAGGTAATGACATCCTTCTCATTTGAGAAATGGACTTCCTACTCTTCACTCAGGATAGTTCACATATTATATGGACAGGGCAGTTTGACATAGGGCTGAGCGATGGCATCCATGTCACTCCACATGTTGAATGATAGGGATAAGAATTGGACTGTGATTCCACTGGTATATTGTGAAAAAGGTGAAAAAGCTTCCTCCACCAACACAGGCTGACACCTTCTCTTAAAGAGTTGACTAGCACACTGAGAGGCCATTTCAATTCAATTCAGTAAACACTTATAAACAACTACTATGTGCTGGGCTCTGTGTTAAACTTGCCGAAGGTCACACAGTCTGTGTCAGAAGCAGGACATGAACAGAGGTCTTACTGACCTCTTCCTACTCCATCATGCTATTTAATCAGCAGCATACGAACTGCTACCAACAGTGGGGGCTAGTGAGAACCTAGATCTTACTACTGGTGGGTAGAAAGGGATCACAGAGAATATGGGACAGCTTTTTATTGCTTAAGTCAGGTTACTGTGATTCTAGACTACAAAGAATGAGCAAGTGGAATGACATAGGTAATTTATTATGTCAACTGTTATTTCAAAAACAGAGGTAAGTACGCTGAAGCAAACGTGCAAAATCACAGACATGAAGTATGCCTATAAATGTCTTATTTTGTCTCTCTCTTTAGCCCATCTATAATGGGCTAAAGTTCTTCTGTTATTATTTTTTCTTTAGAAAATCATGCTGTCCAGTTACTCTTCTCATGTTTTTAGAAGTACTTGATGGTTGCTCCCTCATTAGATTGTAAGCTCCTTGGGGGCAGGACTATCTTTTGCCTCTTTTTGTATCCCCAGTGCTTACCACAGTGCCTGGCACATAGTAGGCATTAAATAAATGTTTACTGACCAATCAAATTCCAAAATCTTTTCTTCAATCACAGTCTTGCTGAAGCATTTTTCTTTTGGCCTACCTTCTTGTCTTTTTGAGGGTCCGAAGATGCCGAAGCAATTGAACGTGTTGTTTTCCTCTTTTACAGAAGCACATGAATTTGGAAGCACATCTAATTCTTCATCCATAAAGTCTACCATTGTCTGCAAAGGGGATTTTCTTTTTTTTTTAATCTAAATTTATTTATTTAACATATTTAGTTTTTAGCATTGATTTTCACAAGAGTTTGAATTACAAATTTTCTCCCCATTTCTACCCTCCCCCCCCCACTCCAAGATGGCATATATTCTGGTTGCCCCGTTCCCCAGTCAGCCCTCCCCTCTATTATCCCACTCCCCTCCCATCCCCTTTTCCCTTCCTTTCTTGTAGGGCAAGATAAATTTCTATGCCCCATTGCCTGTGTATCTTACTTTCTAGTTGCATGCAAAAACTTTTTTTTGTTTGTTTTTGAACATCTGTTTTTAAAACTTTGAGTTCTAAATTCTCTCCCCTCTTCCCTTCTCACCCACCCTCCCTAAGAAGTCAAGCAATTCAACATAGGCCACATGTGTATCATTATGTATAACCCTTCCACAATACTCATGTTGTAAAAGACTAACTATATTTTGCTCCTTCCCAACCCAACCCCCTTTATTGAATTTTCTCCCTTAACCCTGTCCCCTTTCCAAAGTGTTTGTTCTGGATTACCTCCACCCCCATCTGCTCTCCCCTCCATTATCCCCCCCACTTTTTTTATCTTCCTCCCTCTTCTTTCCTGTGGGGTAAGATACCCAATTGGGTATGTATGGTATTCCCTCCTCAGGCCAAATCTGATGAGAGCAAGGTTCACTCATCCCCCCCTCACCTGCCCTCTCCCCTCCTCCCACAGAACTGCTTCCTCTTGCCACCTTTATGCCAGATAATCCACCCCATTCTATCTCTCCCTATCTCCCTCTCTCAGTATGTTCCTCTCTCATCCCAAAGGGGATTTTCTAATGAGCCTCTGAAGATCATGGTCTGAACCTATCTTTACCTGTGAGCCTGAGATGGCTGCCAGTAGCAGAGATCACATCAGAGGCAGGACTCTGTCCTGCCCTCTGTCCTCAGCCCTTTGCCATCTTTCATTTTCCTTGTTTGATCTTTGGGAGCTCGACTGGAGCTGTAGCCCAGCCCAAAGGTGTCAAACACACAGCCCACAACACTCACATTGTGGCTCAAACCAGATTAAAGTGTAATTGTGAAATGGTTAACAAAATAAATTTAAAAAACAATAAAAGAGAAAGTATTAAAATGTGGTTTTCTAAGTCACCATGTGACCTACAGGGATCATTAGGTATGGATTATTGGCCCTTATTTCTATTCGAGCTTGATACCACTGGCTGAGACTAACTCAGTAGAAACATTAAGTGAAAATGCTAGAAGAATTTCTTGAAGGGTTAGACCAATAACTCAGTTATGCCTAGAAGTCAGAGGTCTATTTAGGAGATGAAGCTTTAGTATTCCACTCTTTCCTATACAAACTAAATAGAATCACATACACAAAAAAGAAAGACATTGAAATCTATGCACTTCTGAGATTTTTTCCCCCTTCATTTCCTCCCTCTTTCCGAACATCTTGATATCTACCCCAGTTAGAGATATTCTTTCTTTTGGAAAAATTCCCTTATTATTTTTTTTCTTTCAAGGTTTCTGCATCACTTACTTCTGTTTGGCATTTAAGATCTTTCACAAACTAGCCCAATCTTTCTTAATGTAGCCTCTTTACACATTACTCTACTTCATGTACTTTTTCATCCAGCCAAACAGGCTTTCTTTCTATTCCTTTTACAGGATGTGCTACCTTTCATCTCCCGGCTGGACCTCACATCTGGAATACACTGCCTCCTTATCTCAGCTTCTGAGAATCCCTAGTATTGTTCAAGACTCAGATCAAATGCCAACATCTACATGAGACCTTTTGAACCCTCATTCCCAGTGATCTTGTATCTGCTGTACGTATCTACATAGACATTCATACACACACACACATCTCTCTCTCAATATCATGGCTTTCGCAAAGTCTGGGTTAAGAATGAAAATACTTTCAAAAGTGTCTGAAATGTCTAGTCTTGTGAATATTAAGTTAGTCAGATAAATATGCAATAAAGGATTCTTGACAAAATATGACTGTTAGAGCACTTGACACTAACAGGATTGTGCCATGTGATTCTATTCATCCTTAGCTGTATTTTCTTCAATTTTTTATACCTATCTTATTTACATCTGTTTGTGGATGATCTCCCTGTGCATCAACATCAGTCTCTTCAGACAACTACCCTTTTTTCCTTCTTATGAAAATTACTTTTTACTGTGTCTTTAGCTGAAATTTAAACTCAGGTCCTCTGAGTCTAAACTCAACGGTTTTTTAAAATTTTCTCCAGTACAACTCAGGAAAAATGTCTTACTTCTCAAGATGTGACCACATATCGGGGCTAAAATGGCAAATAATTTTAATATAATAATATGTTATAAATTCTTGTAAAACTGCTTCAATATTGGAGGAAAGTTTTGATTTAAAATTACTGCAATTTGATTTCTCTAATGAAAAGAGTATTACTCATAGCTTCTTGTCCTCAGACAAAAGACAAATAATCCATCCCTGGGTCATATTTAAAAGCTTTTCAGCATGGGTAAGTAAGCCTGTGGTCTGCTGGGACAACCCTCAAAAACCCAGGTTCAACTCCACTTCAAGATGTGGCACCAGAGAAGAACTTTAGTGGAGATATGATTTCAATGAAGAAATCAATAAATGGAAAGCTACTCTCCAGGGAACATGAAAGAGTCAGGAATCTGAGTTTGTTCATTGAATCTTCTCTTTAGTAAGGGCAATATCCTTGTCTGACAGGCCTTATGACTCTGTCTAAACATGCTGCTGCATCTTTTGATGGCAAAAGGTCACATTCAAATTAGTCTTTATGGCAAACAATGTACAGTTTTGAAGAAAAGTCTTTTATAGTGTTTTATCAAACATGTAGTTGATTAGATAAAGCAAGTAGTCCAAAACTATTGTTTTAATTTCTTAACCTATTGATCAATTTTGTTATAATTCATAAGAAATACAGTCACCAATCCATATAATACTTTGAGAGCAAGTTAGGGATCTTAAATTTTTCAAGACAGCAGGGTAACATTTTGGAAGGTCTTAAATGACTAGCAAATTTTCCTAAAGAGTGCCCCAGAAAGAGCCTTACACATTGAGATCTGACTCATTAGTTCTATATTCTACCAAGGGAGGTAATAGCAATTTCGTATTTTGCTAAGGAGATATAATTCTTGTCAATGTCATCATTACAGTAATTATTCATAAAGCTTTGAGGTTGCTACAAAGCATTCTATAAAAATATATTTTATAAGAATTATTAATCTGCTTCTATCCATTATGTAGCTCATTCCAACAGAAAGGGTTATAATTCTTAAGGAAACCTCATCAGAGAATATCTTAAAATGGAAAAACTGAATAGTTTTAAGGATTGCAGTAATATGAATATAGCCATACATCTTGATTCCCTTAGCAATCAAAAGGCAATGTCTATAAAAGTCTTTAGGGTAGGCGACTGCATATTTTTGAGTGACTATTAGGAGGATTTACCAAACTTCAGAGTGAGGAGTTGTCCCACCTGTTCTTCCTTATGTTCCATAAAAATTCCATTCAAGTACTTAATTGTGGAGTGGAGGTAACCTGGGCTCTTGCTAACTAAGCCAGTACAAAATTAGCTCTGTTAGATTCTGCCACACTAAAAAGGGTCTGAGTATGGTTAGGGTGATAAGTTGATTCTGCTATCTATGAACCTACCAAAGACTGCCACTAGTTAATGAATTATCTGGCTGTGACAATTAATGAAATAAAAATACAAATTATTCCTCAGTCTTTGCTGTTTAAAGGCCAAAGAATCAACATATTATTACAAATAAATCCCATTTACATTGACATTCTTGTGATAAAAAGAAAGCTGGAGACAAAAAAGGAGTGGGCAAAGTTGGTTTTATCATATGTCCAGAGGCAATAGTAATCATAATTTATGGGATAACTGGTCATCTCCTCTAGTAGCGCTCACAATGACCAAAAATCAAAACAAAAACTGCCCTATGAAGATCCTTGCAGCTGATGTACTAACATCTGCTGCAGGAAATAAAGAACAAGAGAATGCTACAAAGGCTTGACAAGGTCTTCCAAGCACCAAGTAGACACATACTTGGTGATTTCAGTACAAAGGTGCATACAAGGAAAGCTGGTGAAAAGTACACTGGAAAATATGGCTCAAAGTTAAGAACTGGAAGAGGTTAAAGGCTTGTAGTCCCATTAGATGCCTCACACTTAAGGATCCATTAAATGCCTTATTCACTAAGTGAGTTTGGAAGGGATTGAACATAGCAAGCAATAAACATCATCACAAACATTAAACAGTCTCTTAGGGAAGCAGTACAGTACGGCCAAAAGACCACTGAACCTGGAGGCAGGAGACTTCAGTTCAAATCTGAACTTGTGACGCTTGGTTGTATGACCCTGGGCAAGTCAATTCATCTCCCCATTGCCTCCATATCTATAAATTGAGGATAATAAAATCTGTACTATCTATAAAAAGTAGAAAGTAGGAAAGGGGGTGTATGGGTGGGTGGGGGAAGTGCTTTGGAAACTCCTAAAGGGCAATAAAAGTGTGTTTAGAACAACTACTACTGTTACCAAAAAAGAAATAACCAGTTACTGTTTCAGTTTTTTTTAATCAATTCTAGTAGTTCCATCACAGTGTGCTCTAATAAGGCCAAAAAATGGGAACTAGAACACAGGCAAAGACATGATCTTTATTGTCAGCCTGTGCTGAGATAGGTCAGCCACCAGATGGTACTTGGAGCTGGGTCTCTGCTTCATTAGTCACTGTCCCTATCCAATGGACCTAAGATAAACAGGGAAGGTCAACACCTGGCTACTTTCTGACACTGATTTTGAAGTCCTCCTTGTCCTAGAACGTGCTACCATATGTGAAGCATTATCTCACACACACTCCTTCACCTAAGTGTCAGAGAAAGATAACCTCACCTCTGCCCTTAGAAATCACTTAATAAGTACCCAAACATCAGGCCTCTTGGTGCCAGGAGCGGTCTAAAATCACTGATCCATTCAATCAACAATCCTACTATTAAAAGTCTACTATGTGCCAAGTACTATGCCAGGTGCTGGGGATATAAAGACAAAAATTAAATAGTCCTTGCCTTCAAGAAACTTAAATTCTATTGGAAACCTCAGATTCCAGGCCTCTCAACACCAAGAACTCAAACAGTACCAGAGCCTCAGACACTAGGCTCAACCAGTAACAAAATGCAGCTACCACATTCAGGATATCATCTGAATGTGTCATCTTTCTATGATATTCATGGGTAACATCCCATCAGAGGAAAGCCTTTCAAGATGTATTCTACTCTACCAAAATTAATGACTTTTAAATAGTTAATAGTAAACCAACAAGACACATGGGGCCTTGTATTCTTAGTACCTTTCAGTCAATTGTGTAACTATAAAGATGTGGTCCACTGCAAAATTATCATTTGTAAAAGCCTGACTGTTCTCATTTCATCAAAAACACCCTTGATATGAGTGTATATTATTAACAGAGAGATTTTTTTTCTAGAGATAGTAAAGCAGGCATAAGGGTCAATAGCCATTGGAGTTTTCTCAATCACCTTTTTTCAGTAAAAATATTTGAGATACTTCCACATGTTTGGTTAAGCCTCCTCTTTCAGATATTTCAAGAACTGGAGCTTAAACACTTTAAAAATTATTTCACAATATGATAAATGATAATAAAAGCCTTGTAGGGTTTTAGGGTGGACAAATTTAAATATATACATACACACACAAATAATCTCATTTGCACCTTATGACAACTCTGTAAGGTAGGTACTAAAGTATTATCCTTATGTTATAGACAAGGAAACTGAGACTCAGAGTTTTACTAACTTGTCTATCGTCATACATAAGTGCTAGAGGTAGAATTCAAACATAAGTCACCAGCTCCTAAGTCTGGAGCACATTGAAGAGGACACAAATTTAGAACTGCAATAGAGACATGAAATACAGATAAGCGATGTCTTAAAAGAGTAGTAATTAAGTTAGCTCACTATTGAAGAATTTATGAAATAAGCAACATGTATATACATATGTACACACACATACATGTGTGTGTACATATGTATATAAGTGTGTATCTACATTGCGTAATCTATATGGATAAGAATAGAAAAGATGAACTAAGAAAAACTAAAATCTTAAAAAATATATAACAAAAAGCTCCTTATCCTATCCCATCAACCAATCATAAACACTTATGGTATACCTACTATGTATCACACATTGTGCTAGGATATGGAGACAAAAAAAATGAAACAATTTAAGTTCTCAGGGAGTTTACATTCTATCAAGGGAGATGACCTGTACATGTACACTACGTACCTAACACTTCCTAATAGCGAGTTTACGTGCCTCCAGCGGCATGTGGGGTAGAAGGTAAAAAGTTCATGAACAGAGTTAGTTCCCCCTACTTGGTCAGCCCCTACTCTTCTGTGGGCAGTGCCGTGTGTTCCCAGCTCCTCTCTAAGCCATGTCTTCAAGGTGTTACTATCTCTTTAGTCTGCCCTCAGTTCTTGCTGAGGGAGCAGGAATGGGGACAGATTCGTTTTATGTTTAGCTAGTAGTCCTGATTCACATAAGCTTTCTCTGTCTTTGGGGGATATATGTGTGTGTACGTAGGTATGTATATGTAAATAGAAGAAATAGATATCTATATACACACATACATATGTATACAGGTGCATGTATATGTATGCATGTTGTGTTTTATGTTATATCGTATATATTACATTGCATATATACAACATAACCATATGCAAGTATATAAACAATCTGAACTGTCCACATGTCTGTTGTTGTTCTGAGCCCCCAGTTTAATCACAGAATGACACCCGGCAATAATAAATTCTATTGTCTCTTCCAGAGTTCTGCCTCATTTGCTTGGTCCTGGAGACCTTTACCTTAAGGACATACACAAATCAGCAGTACCATAACCAACCACGTTCTCTTAGAGAGACCAATTTCTTTTAAAACAAATGACCAAATTCTTGAAGAACAAAGGTTGGTCAGGAAGACTCATGCAGAGAGCCAGAGGACAGGGAAGAGACAGTGTAGAGGAGAGGAGAAATCCTGTGTCCACCTGTCTCCGCAGTACAGAGTGTACAGCACTTTGTCTGCCTCACCTCTGCCTGGCCTATACTCAGTACCTCATCTCCCCTGTGCCCAGCCCAGTCAGGAGCTTGGCATCCTCACTCTCCAAAGCCTCTGGGGCTTTTCTACTCTTGGGCAATGGAAGCAGGCCTGAGCATCAGTGAAGCCAAGGCTGCTGACGTGCTCCTCTTGGTGAGCTCCATCTCTTCCCAGGTCTGTGCTTTCCCCTCTCCATTAGGATATGTCTGAAAGGACCTAGGTTTGATCCCTTCAGTCCCTTGGGTCACAGCACTGGGACGCTTTCTGTCCTGACCAGTGGGCATCCATCTTCACCACCTACTCCAATCCCTAGTCTACTCTCACAGAAGGGTAATACAACATAAGGTTAAATACAAGGCGATTTGGGAGGGAGGGCACAAGATTAGGGGGAGTCAGGAAAGGCTTTATGTAGAAATTGGTGATTGAGGGAGAGGAAAGTAGAGAGAGGGAACAAATAGCTATTAAGTACCTACTAAGTACCACACAGTATGCTAAGCATTTTTACAAATATTCTCTCATTTGATGCTCACAACAACCCTATGAGTTAGGTACTATTTTTATCTTCATTTTACAGTTAAGCTGAAGGCAGGTAGCGATTAAGTGACTTGCCCTGGGTTATACAGTTAGCAGATGTCTGAGGCTGGATTTGAATTCAAGTCTTCCTGATTCCAGGTTGTATACTTGATCCACTGTGCTAGTTGCCTCAGAGCTTGAGATGGATTTTGAAGGAAGGAAGGGATTCTGAGGGGACAGAGGGAGTGTTCCCGGTGGGGTGGGGGGCATGGGAAGGTGGATTGTGAAAAGGCATAGAGATGAAAGGTGGAAGGCTGTGACCAAATGAGAGAAAGCCAATTTGTCTGGACTGTTAAGTGCAGGAAAGGAAGTAATGTATAATAAAGTCAGAGAGATAGACTGGGACCAAATTGTGGAGGACTATAAAAACCAACGTTTATGTTTTATCATACAAGCAATAGGGGACACTTGGAATTACCTGAGGATGGGAGTGACATGTTCAGATCTGCACTTAAGGAAGTCACTTTGGCAGCTGTGAGAAGGATGGACTGGAGAGGAGGGGGACTTGAGGAGCTCAATTAGGAGGTTACTAGAATAGTCCAGGCATGAGGTAATAAGGACCTGAACTTGGAAGGTGGGTGAGTTGTGGAACAGAGAGGAGTTTGGTCTTGAAACATATTTTGGAGGCAGAAATGGTGAGATCCAACAAACGACTGGCTATGTGGGGTGAGTAATCTTGAGGTTAAAGAGTTATCGATAATGCCAAGGATATGAACATGAGAATCCGGAAGACTAATGATTCCCTTGACAGAAATGATGAAGTTTATCAGACATAAGGGTTTTAGGGGAAAAGATAACTTAAAGAGCCCAGCTGCGGGGGAGTCACAGAAATGGGGGAGGGGAAGGGGCAGCAGTCCTCAGGGCAAACATGAAATAAAATCATCTTTTTTTAACTTTCTAAAAAAAAAATGGTATCCTCCTTCATTGTCTTCCTCCTTCCCTCTGTCTCTTTCTCTTGGGCTCCAGCTGGGCCAGGACACTTACTGGGGCAATCAGCGTCTGAATGGATGCCAAGTGGGGAGGGCACCTTGGAGCATAGTGGGATGGCCCAGTGACACCATCAGTGGAACCATCTGGATGGTGGGGGATGGGGGGCTCGTTTCCATTCCTTGGGCGTCCTGGTCCTTGTTCTGTTTATATCCCAAATTCTTCAGCTGAAGTGACCGTGATTGGGCCTTGGTCTGCCCAACTTCTTCCCTGGGCCTGTGCCCCCCACCCAGGCCTCTTAGTTCAAAAATGGGCAGGGCCTCTCAAAGCTGCTCTATCTGCCTCCCCACACCCAGGAGAGGTATGCCCAGCAGGGCCCTCCTTCTCTTGGGACAAAGATGCTATTTTCTTCCCCTCTCAGGCCAGGGCAGAGGCCCAGGGCTGGCTTTGTCCTTGTGGGCAGATGCCGCTCCCCTGCCCCTCTCACAGCTCCAGGGGAGTGTTGGGGGAGGCCCTCATCATTGCTGGCCAGGGGGTCCCTCAGATGGAGCATCACAGACATGTCCAAAGGCCATCTTCACCCTCAATCAGAGGGGTTACTGTATCACCAGGAACCCTTGGGTAGAAGGCCCTTCTGGGGTAGATTTCTCCCTACCACCCTGGAAAGCCTGGCAATTCTGAGGCTTGGCAGACCTTGTCTTCTGCTTGCTGGCAGTGCCCAGATGCCCTTGAGAACCACAGACCAGTAGCTTTGCTTTCACCACGGACCAAATGTCTTCCCTGAAGCCTTGGTCACCCTTGGAGTCAGCCAGTCGGGGCCACTTCCTAGAGGCTATTTGGTTTCCAGCAGCCTCAGGCTTAAGAGCGGGAAGGAGGTCTGGGAAGTAGTGCCCAACCTCACCTTCTGACACAGAAAAAGAGCTGTGGGAGCGCCTGGAGGCAGGATTAGGATGGGGGAAGACTGGATTGGGCCAGCCTCTCAAATCAAGGCAGGGGACGTAGCCCTCAGCACGGAGGGAGCAGCCCCCTGTGGGACCCTTGGCCTTCCTGGCCTTAGATACTTCAGTGGAAGGTCCAAGCAGAGCTTGCTGGCTACTGGGCAGGGAACACAGTAGAGAAAGTAAAACCATGTACTAACCAAGGGCCCGCCCCAGGCCACCTGTTCTTGCTGATTTCTCCCATCTCAGGCTTCTCCCCAGCTTGTTGACCATGGGAAGGGTTTGTGGACCAGTTTTGTATTCTTTGTTATTTATGGGTTCAGCGCCAGTCCCAATCATTGTTTATTTTATCTATGTACATATGTGCCTTGTTTTTAGGGGTGGGGTGGGGGACAGGTTTGGGTGTTGGAACTGGGGGGCTATTTAGCCCCCCAAGGAAGGCTGGGGCTCAGTTCCTCAGAGGGACCTTTTTACGTTCAATCATGCACCTTGTCTGGGACAGTCAATAAACACAGCTTGGTCTCCTGGCCTGGTCCATGTTGGGGGAAAAAAAAGATAACTTAAGGTATCTCCAGGATATTAGTCTGAAATGTGGGGCTGGGGGAGGGCAGTTAGATGGCATAGTGGATAGAGTGCCAGCCCTGGAGTCAGGAAGACTCATATTCATGAGTTCAAATCTGGCCTCAGACATGTACTGTGTGACCCTGGTTAAGTCACTTAACCCTGTTTGCCTCAGTTTCCTCATTTGTAAAGTGAGCTGGAAAAGGAAATGATAACCCACTCCAGTATCTTTGCCACAAAAGCCCCAAATGGGGCATGAAGAGTTGGACATGACTGAAATGACTGAATAAAAATGTAGGACTGGACTTTGGAAGAGATACCTGTCTAGTCCAGAAGAGAAACATGGGCTGGATACAGGTGTTTGAGTTCCCTAAATAGAAATGGTAATTAAACTAATAAAGGTTAATGAGGTCACCAAGAGAAAAGAGGGCATATATAGAGAAGAAAACTAAGGACCAAGACTTCTTGTAAAACCTATAGTTAGGAAGAATGATACAGATTAGGACTCATCAAAACAGACTAACAAGGAGCAGGTAGGAGAGTCAGGGGAAAGCAGTGCAACGAAAATACAAAGAGGACAGATTATCCAAGAAAAGGTAGTCAATAATATTATATACATGCATTAGAAAGGTCAAGAAAAATGAAGACTAAGAAAAGACTATCAGATTTGACAATTAAGAGATACTTGAAAAAAAAAACAGTTAGAGGGGACCTTCTCCCTCTCCTTCCCTCCCTCCCTCCTCACTCTCTTTTTCTAGGCCTATACCATAAAGAAATCAAAGAAAGAGGAAAAGGATACATACGTACAAAAATGTCTATAGCAACTTCCTTTGCTCTAGCGAATAACTACAAACTAAGGGAGGTATTCATCATTTGGGGAACGACTCAACAAGTATGTTCATTGTGATGGCAAGAGTGGGCGATTGCCTGGAGTGGGGCAGAGGAGTCTGGATAAAAGCTCTTAATATTAAAGTTCTCTGGTGGTAATTACTGAGTTGGGTTTTTTTAACCTTCTGCAAAGGCTCAGTCTTCTCTTACGAATTCAGCCATCATTACTCTCTATACTGTATAATTCTCTCTCAAAATTTCAATCTTTCCCTATCTACTGGCTTCTTCCCTGACACCTGCAAGCACACGCAAGTCTTCCCTCACCTTTTAAAAACCCTCACTAGACTCTACCATACCTGCCAGCTATTATCCTGTATCTCCCCTTCATTTATGAACCAAAAGCCTTTGGGGAGAAATCTGTCTATTTTTATTGCCTTCAATCTCTATTCTCTCACTCTCTTTTAAACCCTTCACAATGCAGTCTCCAACTTCTTCACACAAGTGAAACTGCCTTTCCCAAACTCCCCAAATCTGATGGCCTTTTCTCAAGCCTCACTCTTCTTGACTTCTTTGCAGCAATGAATGTTGTTGGCCACCCAAGGTAAATAAGTACAATTATCAAGAACCCACCACTCTATGAAATCAATTTCCTTTCATATTTAGCTTTTTAAAAAAGAGATTAATTTTGGGAATAAAATCAAGAAGAGTGTAGGATTATTAAGACATAAAGGGGACCTACAGGGTTAAAAATTTAAGGGTAACTTAAAGAATAAGGAGAAGGGAAGGCAAAAAAAAGTTGGATTCATATTCAGAATGGTAGGGGTATTGTGGGCAGGGTGGGACACAGAACCAGAGACAACACAGCTTTAGTAATGGATACTGATTACAGTTTGGATGGTTTGGATGGAGTTGTTCTGGACCTCATGACTTGGGGCACAGAATGACTCCCACCACACAGCACTATTTTTATTCAACATTGAAGAGCAAAGCACAGCAAAAAATAAAATCTACAAAAGCAACACTACATAAATGGGACAGGAGAAGAACCTCAATCTGATATTTTAGAAACCTTAGCTTCATGAAGGACACAGAATAAAAGAATAATAAGCGACCCATGAATAAGAAAATAAAATTTGGAATAGACTGGAAAGAAAGAGAAACGATGAGGATTAAGCAAAGGAAAACTTCTTGGAAAAGTGTGTGGCAAAAGACTGCAACTTAAGAGGTGAATGGGGTAGGATAGGGAGGGAAGATTTGAAAAATGGGTACAGAAATTGGATGGTCAAAAGGGAGTGAAAAGTAGACAAAAAGAAAGATAAATCAGAAATTCAAGTTCATTTTTTAAAAACCTTGAAGTGAACCAGATAAACAGTAGAGGGGCAGGGGGAAAAGCCTATTGGAAGAGACTAGCCTCAAATAAATGAAAGTAAAACTAATCATGAGGACAAAGTTCTTACTTAAAAGAGGAAGGGGATAAAATTTGTATGAAACAAACTGGTGGAAAGCATGAATCTAAAAATCATAATTTTAGAAATGAAAGGATTAAACAATCCAATAAAAACTACAGAGAAGAGCAGAAAAAACACATCTAAAAATAAAGATATGTACAATGTTGAAAATGAGTGACTGGAACAAACAAAATTTACTATGTATTAGGTCACTCAAAAAGAAGCAGGAGTTGAAATTATGCTATTAGATAAAACAAAAATAAAAATTTACAGTATCAAGAAAGATAAACAGGGGAACTACTGAAAACAACTACAGACAATAAAGCAATATCAATATTAAACATATATGTAGCCAATGATATAATACTATTTGCAGAAAGATTTAGATAGTAACAGAATAGTTATAGGGGACCTTTTCCTTCTCTCTCTCTCCCTCTTTTTTTTTCTCTGCTTGACAAATCTAAAAAAGATTTTAAAAAGGAAAATATATACCTGAACAAACTATTGAAAAATTTAGAACTGAAAAACTTACATCTTCTGAATGAAAACATTAAAGGATGTACATATTTCTCAGTTGTGGTGACTTCATAACTATAGACCAAGTATGAACAAGCCACAGAAATAATCACCATATGAAAATGATATATCACTATAGACAGCTAAAATTGGCTCTCAAAAGAAAAAAATGTCTGACAGTATACATTAGCAAAATAGGATGAATGAACCAAATATATTTTTAAAACAAGGAAGACTGATTAACTAATGTGCAATTAAAAACCAGAATATTAACAAAAGCATAAAAAGGAAATTTTAAAAATTAGAGAAATAGATAAAATGGAAAACAACTACAGAATTGATAAGTAAAATTAAAAGCTGCTTCCTTGAAAAGACTAGGTGACCTGACTAAAAAAGGGGATAAATAAAATTACCTAAACAAAAAAAACCCAAGGTGACTTTACAAAAGAAATAAAAAGCATTATTATTACTTGGCCTTCATTTAAGTCTGTTTATATTGCTAATGCCCCCTCTTTATTAGTTACTATTTTTCTTGAGTTATAGTCTGCAAAATATGCATTTGATATTTCTGCCTTTTTACAGTTAGGATTTCTTTGTGTTCTTGTGAACTTTTGTAAAATTACTAGTGATGCTGAGAAATATGGCTGTTTTTGGTATTCCCACTCAGAAAACATCAAAAGTTTTTTCAACTTATTTTTTCCAATCATTTGTTGGGGTTTTCTTTTTTTTAAATTTATCTTTCTGTTAGATTTATCTTACTCTGAAAGAAAGGCATATTAAAATATTTCCTAATTATGCTAATGTTTTTTCACAATCCCATTATCTTTTCCTTTAAGAACTTATACACTATGCCATTTAGAGGCAGCTAGCTGGCTCAGTAGAGAGAATACTTCCTGGAGTCAGGAAGACCCGAGTTCAAATCCAACCTCAGATACCTACTAGCTGTGTGACCCTGGGCAAGTCACTTAACCTCTGTTTGCCTTAATCCACTGGACAAGGAAATGGCAAGCCACTCTAGTATCTTTGCCAAGAAAACCCTATGGACAGCATTGGAGTGCTATGGTCGATGGAGTGACAAAGAGTCAGATGTGACTGAATAACAAAAATGTAATTTAGGGATATACATTTTAAAACTATAGTTTCTTTGTCTATAGTGCCTTTAAGTAGTAGTTTCCCCATTTTTCTTTCAACATTATAAACTGTTGTTGTTACCTCGTCTGAAATCATGGCAGCAACTCTTCTCCCCAGCTCTACTTCTCAACACAACAGCATGATAATAATACTAAATCTGCACCATTTGTAAAGCACCTTCTATTCCTTACCTCATTTGATCCTCACAATAACCTGGTGGAGGAGATGCCACTACTGCCCTCATTCTACAAATGAGGAAACAGACAGATGGGGGTTAAGGAACATGCTCATGGTCTCACCACTTTTAAATGTATCAGGCAAAATATGAATTCAGGTCTTCTAGAGCCCAGGCTCTCTCTACTACCCCATGATACCTAAAAGAATGCTGCAGGAAATTACCAAGAGGAGCAAAGCTCAGCCTTGTGGAGAAGCAAGTCTTTTGATCTGACTTTTTGACACGTAAAGATCTGGAAAGCAATCTGGTGGAATTGATGAAAGTTACAAACCTGGTGGTGCTTTTTTATTCAACAATCCCATTACTGGAAATAGATCCTAAAAGTGTCATCAATAAATTAAAAGGAGCTATTGAGGTAAAAAAGATATCTATCCACTACATCTCAATATTATTGTATCAATGACTAGAAGCAAGCTAGGTATCTCAAAATTTCTGAATAAATCATGTCCTTTCAGTACAGTGAAATATTATGATGCCATTAAAATAGACAGATATGAAGAAAAATCTTAAATTGTGAAAATTAAGCAACACAAAGTGAAGAAAGCATATCAAAAGGAATAGTATAAACTGCCTAAAATAGTATGAAGAGAAAACACAGGGAAATACAGAGATAAATGGAACCAAAAGAGTGAAAAGACTGGAAGGCATATAGCATAGAGTAACTTAAAAGTTATTAAAGACATGATGAATGAAGAAATTAATTTTTAATTGTAAAAGTTTATTTATATAGCCTGTTTTCTATTCCAGTAGGGAGTTCCCATGGATTGCTGGTTTTAATGCAGGTATTTTGGAAATAAATCTACAGTTAAGTGGTGTGGCTAGAGGGCCAGGTCAAGAGTCAGGAAGTGCTGAATTTAAATCCAGCCTCAGATACTTACTATAAGTGTAACTGTCACTTAAACGATCTGCCTCAGTTTCCTCACTTGTACACTTGATACAAAACCTTAGCCTCCACGAGTCTTGTCACTTATAGCCACAGGACATCAGTCTCACCTGGCTGTCTGCTGCTTATATCCTCATAATTGGTGAAGCTACCCCAAGGTGAACGAGTCCATATCTGTTGCAGCTCAGTTCTCCACCTCAGACTTCTCAAGCACTGTGTCTTATCCTTTTTTAAAAAAAATTCAGTTCCCTCTTGGGTTCTTTCATCTTCCTCCTTCTCTTCTCAGAATTCCCATTTCTTCCCTTATCCGGAAGATCCTGTTCCAGGGATCAACACTGTGAAATGGTGTTCTGTTTCAACAGTCTTGTGTCAGCTGCACACTAGAGAATGTAGGCCTGTGCTTGTCTAACCCAACTTTTTATCTGATTTTGTTTTTAGAGAAATATGCATGAGGCATTATTTTAAAAACATAAATAATACCAGTTTCTTAGCATCTTGTCCAACAGATCTTTGGTATACTTCAAATTAGCATCCATTTCAGGTAATTCTGCTATTTTTCATTTTTCTTTATTTAAGTGTCTACTGGAAATACATTTCTCTATAGCTAGTAACAACATTTACCAATTTACACAAAACATGGTATTTTTCTTGAGCTTTTCCTCAGTTTCTACTTTGAAACTTCCTCTACTAAACATCAATCACTTGGCACATCATTTATTGAATCCTAAATAAAGTCTTAAATAAATGAAACAAGGGGACCAATTATTACACCTGCTGTAAGACTTACATGGCGATCAAAATGAAGATTAACTTCAGTGAAAGGTTAGGGGTCCAGCGCTGTTGTCACCTTAGGAAAAAAAAAAGAACAGAGGGTTGTCACGTCATTAAAAAATAGAACTACTCTGTTAAGGAATTTTTAAACAATATTGTATTAAACCTTGAAGAGGAAAAGTAACTTACCAATCAATTCTCTCCACTGGATCAAAAGGCCTTAAGTAGAAAGCTACTCAAGAGTTGGGTCATTTGGGAAATTATTTCACCTTGGCTGGATCCTTTGATGCTGATGATACTTATTAGTTTCTTGTTTGGAATCACTGAAAGTGACCCTATAAATGATGCAATGCTGTTTATTGTTTCCATAGAGGTTAATATAGAAAGAGGTTTACATTTTGGTTCATTCATAGCCATAAAAAGATGGGTTTGCCATTCAGTGAAACCCCTGAAATGCCATTCCAGCTAGTAGACCAAGGTATTAAAATATTCTTTACTGGGAGATTAATATTAACTGCAATAGTTATAGACTTCTTAGGACAGTGAATTAGCTTTGACCTTGTTGAGGCTGACCACTTCTGTGGGATAATATGAGTTAAAAAAAAAAAGAATTGTTGAGCGTGAGTTTTCCAGTCAAATACTATAAATAACTGTGATCTGTGATGAGGCTAAAGAAAATGAACTCTATTTCAACAAAAATTTACATTTCAATACTGAAAATGTCATCTGCTAACAAGAAAATTCAAAATCTGAACGGGATTAACTGGAACTCTTGCTACTACTTAGGGTCAACTCTCCCAGTTATCCCCTGCTGAAGACTGTCTGCTTTTGACTGATAAAGTAGTATTTTATAATACATGTTTTATATACATATATATGTATATACATATATATGTATATACATATATATACATATACACACATATAATTTGATTTGTACCAAATGTGAAACTTCTATTTCCTTCTGATTTCTTATCCCAGCAAATACTAATAGTGCAACATACATTGTACTTGTGCCTAGTGTCAAATTAGAATGTTACTGTTCTTATTACTTTTGAATGAGCCAATCATTTGTTTTCTCCTTTTAGTGAAAGTATATTTTTATTAGTGGAAATACAGACTATACATACCTATGGTGTTGAACTTCTTTCAGGGCTGAAACTAAACTAAGCCTGCCATCCAAGCTGTACATGGATAATTAAAGTATATTATAAGTAGTGTGAAGGCTTGTATAACTATATCAAGGTGTAACCCACCTAATGTTGCTAGCTAATTCTGCTATAGTAAAAAAATTAAATGAACAATATTTGAGAGAGAATTAAGCTTAGATCTATAATTGGCTATCTGAAATAATCAGACAAAGGAAGGAAGCAGCATGCACAGTGAGTTCAACTTCCAGCAACGATACTGACTACTCGTGTGACCTTGGATCAGTAATTTAATTTCTGGACTTATCTGTAAAATGAAGACATTGAACCAGATGACTTCTAAGGGCAATTACAACTCCTATGATCTGATGAAGTTTTGCAATATTACAGTGGGGTTTGACTATAATAAATTACATATTTTACTGCAAAAGACATTGGTTATGGGAGGAATGCTATGCAAGATATACCTATATTTGTAGCAGAGTCAAGAAATAATAATAATGATAACAATAATAATGAGTGTTATTAGCATGGCAGTAGAGTTGTGAGAATAAGAAGGCAGCAAAAGCCCCAATGTAGGCATCAGCCTCTCTTCCTCTCTAAGGCTTCTAGATAGAAGTAGATAAAAACAGAGAAAACCAAGGACCCCCTGGGTTTGTGTTTTAAAACCAGCTCCTTGGGCCATGGCTACAGAACTAATTGTGGTAATAGAAGGGAGGGGAAGGTGAGACCGTAGTGTTGCAAAGCAATTCAACTCCTGAGGGAGGAACATCATGGCATCATAGATGGAGGGCTGGAAGGGAATCTCAGAGGCCAACAAATCCAAGTTCATCATTTTACAGATGAAGAAATTGAGGCACAAAAAGGTTAAGTAACTTGTCCAAGGACACACAGCTTGTGTCTGAGGGCATATTTGAACTTATGTCTCCCTGACTCTAGGCTCAGCACTCTACTATACCATACCAGTGTCCTCTCACATGATAAAATGACCCTCCATCACCTGTCTACATGCTTTTGCACTGGCCACCCCTCATGTCTGGAATGTACTCTCTCCTCAACTAATTCCTCATTTCCTACCTACAACACTCAGCTGAAGTACTCTCTTCACACTTTCCTGATTCCCTACCCCTCTCTACTTTATATTTATTTGTATCTATGTCTCTACTGTGTATTTATTTGTATCTATCTCTCTACTGTGTATTTATTTGTATCTATCTCTTTACTGTGTATTTATTTGTATCTATCTATTCGGTACAGATTCATATATGTATATATTGTCTCCCCTGATGAAACTGATGCTCCTTTAGAGCAGGAGCTGTTGTTCTTTGGTCTTGGCAGCACCAGGGCCTAATCCAGTTCCTGGCATACAGTAGGTACCTAGTAGATAACTGTTGATTGCCCATAGATGGCTTTGCCTATATATCAGTGTTTGTGTTCTCCTGTACTATACATGCGTTCTTGGGGAAATCATGTGATAGTCTGGAATGCAAACTATCTTATGTACATACACACAAAAGTGTGCATGCATGCACACACACACACACACACACACCCCTACCTTAAAGAGTCCTTGGGACAATAATGACTTTGTATCACAAAGTTCATGGCTACTGTGTCTTTGACAACACCTTCTGAAACCCTTCACATTCTTTAGGAGCACTAGTATCATTAGTTGTGGGACCCTTACCCTTATATTTGTACAGTGACTGAGTTTATAAAATGTTCTCACGTGCTTTGTTTTACCAATCCCTAGAACAATACCATAAAAAGGCACCATGAGTATTAGTATTCACATTTTACAGATGAAGAAACTAATCTTCTAGAGGTTGCGACTTGTCCAAAGTCACTCAGCCGCTAAGTGGAAATGCTAGGTTTTGAACCCCTATCTTCTAACTGCCAGCTCAGTACTCTTTCTGTTACAGTATAGTGCTTTCATAAGCTCACTGGGTTACATGTAGTTTTAGAAACAATCTGATATCCTAGATAACTTTGTGAGATAACAGAACTCAAGACTGGTCAATGGTCTGGATTTTCTGAAATTGTACTTGGGGTCTGTCAAAGATTTCCCCATAAAGATGAAGTTATTCTCTTCTACTCTCTTTTTAAATTCTATTATCTATGAACTAGGAATGATAATAACCTACTTCTCAAGGATGCAGAATGAATTAATGAAATGATTATGAATACATTAGGAATAAAAGTTTCACATAAACATCACATACTATCATTATGCTGATTGCACAATCATAGAAGGGCTCTAGAAAGGTCATATTGATTACATTCAGGACAACTGCATCTTCTGACAAAAGGGTAAGAAGAGCAGGAGGAAGAGGCAATTCACATCTACTGCAAATCCCACAGTGTTTTCCCACTAAAACTGACGTGTATATGAAATTCATGAAAGTCAGACTTGTACAGTAAATCAACTTCTTCCAGAACTCACTATTTCAGAAAAAAGAAGGTGTGAACGGAGAAATAGGATTAGATTGAAGATACTGTAATGTTGACAAAGTCTAGAGAAGAAAGATAATCAGTAGTACAAATGCCAGCAGAAAAGTCAATCGTGGGACATGTAAAGAACCCAGTCTGAACAAGGAAAAATCAATGGAGTCTGCAGCTTTGGCATTTGCTTAAACAAAGACTGCACTGACCTACACTAAATGGTTCATCTGTCCCCTAATGGCCACCCACACATGTATACTTTAGAACTGTTTGAATATAATCTTCTAATTATTTCATATGCCCTTTACTCCTAGTGCTGTTCACATCAAGACTTTGACCGATTTTGGCTATTACTGGTTAAAAAAAATGTTTACAGCTAATGTTACAATTACTTACTGAAATACAACTCATTTAAAAAAATTTATCATAAGGAAAGAGCATTGTTTTTTATCTCCTCTGTAGTCTGCAAAATTACTACTTTGGACGATAACAATTTTGCCATTAGAAGATCTAAACGAGTAATGAGATGTGAGTAGCTATCTGAGCAGCACATATATTCAGTCAGCAACAGTGGTGGATCTGTAGTTAGGACACCTGAGTTCAGGAGAGTCTGAAGGCAGATCAAAGCATACTTTTTTTTTTGCTTTCTCTTTCTTTCCTTTTCTTCTGGTCTGTGTTTTGTTTTGCAAAATGGCTAATATGGAAATATTAGCACATGTATAATCCAATTGCTTGCCTTCTAAGGGAGGAGAAGGATGGAGAATTTGGAACTCAAAATTTTAAAAGATGAAAGTTAAAAGACAAAGAATACCTGAGCTCAAATCACTGGCTTCTACTACTTACTATTTCAGTGACCTTAAACAGATTCCTTCACTTCTATGGGTCTCAATTTACTTATCTGTAAAAGTGAGGGGATAAAACTAGATAACCTCAAAGGTCCTTTCCAGGTCTAAATCAAGGACCCTATAAAATTTAGTTTTGAACTTATGCCACTGCAATTGAGAATGTGAAATATTATCTTGGTTACTTAGTGTTTAATTCATATTAACTGATGATGACAATAAGTCAGCAGTTATTTTTTTCTTTTATATAACTACACATGCTCAAATACATCGAACCATCTCCTGTCTCAGGGAGGGAAAAGCGAAGGGAGGGAGGGATAGAACCTGAAACTCAAAACTTAAAAAAAATGTGGAAATTATTCTAACTTGTAACTGTGGAAAGATCAAAACACTATTAAAATTTGCTATAACGGTTATGTGATCTTACCCTTTTAGCTCCAATCAATGCTTTAAGGTCATAAGTTATAGAGAAGATGTCAAGATACGTTGCTGGAGCTCCATGTGATGAAATCACAGGTGCAGTCCTTGTAGCTATTACTGTACACTTTAGTGTCCATCTTGTTTTGAGCTTAATTATGTTGTTTTAAATTTAATATTTTATTTTTTCCATAACCACATATACAAACATTTTTGACATTTGTTTTTAAAAATTCTGAATTTTAAATTCCTTCCCTCCCACATCTCCCCGAGAAGACAAGCAATTAGATATAGGTTGTACGTGTGCAGTCATACAAACCATATTTTCATGCTAGTCATGTTGTGAAAGAAAACACAAATTAAAAAAAAAAGAAAAATAAAAGTAAAGAAAAAGGATGCTTTGATCTCCATTCAGACTCCATCAGTTCTTTCTCTGGAGATAGCATTTTTCATCAAAGC
Organism: Trichosurus vulpecula; assembly: GCF_011100635.1. Lineage (NCBI taxonomy): Eukaryota > Metazoa > Chordata > Mammalia > Diprotodontia > Phalangeridae > Trichosurus > Trichosurus vulpecula. The sequence goes on along the minus strand of NC_050578.1, from coordinate 210,822,176 downwards.
ATTTTCACTGGCTTACATTATTACATTGCTAAGAACAGCTAAGTCATTCACAGTTGATCATCACACAACGTTGCTGTTCTTGTGTACAATGTTATCATGGTTCTGCTCATTTCACTTTGCATCAGTTCATGTAACTCTTTCCAGGTTTTTCTGAAAGCATAATAGTATTCCATCACGATCATGTATGACAACTTGTTCAGCCATTCTCCATTTGATGGACATCCCTTCAGTTTCCAATTCTTTGCCAATAGTGGTATTTTGGTTTTTTAAAAAGATATTTTCAAAGTTCCCTTCATGTTTTATCTCATTGCCAGTAAGCAGTAATTGTTATATTAAATTTCCCATTGTGCAAATTGGGCAGATTGGTCCTACTTTTCTCTTCAAGCTTCCTATTCCTCCTCTTCCTGCTCTCTTAGCTATAGACCTTGCACCTTATTTTATTGGGAAAATATGAGCTCCCTTGCCTACTCTTGAGCTCAAAACCCTTGCTATCATCCCTTATTCTACCTTCCTTTCCTCCCATATGTGATTTGGCCCTTTTCCTTGTCAAGGAACTTTTGAAACCATCCCCTCCACTTTTTCCAGTAGATCTCCCCGCTTTGATCATTCTTTCCTGCCTCTAATTTTTTTAAAATTTTCTACTACTGGTTCCTTCCCTATTGTTTTCAAATAATCCCTTTGCCTCCATCCTTAAGAAAAAATTTCATTAGACATACAATTGCCAAAAGGTATCATCCTCAATCTCTCTTCCCTTTTTCAGACAAACTCTTAGAAAAACTACACATGCTACACTCATTGTGTTTACTTCCTCTCTTCTCAATCTCCTCTTCTCACTCACTTCTCAATCCTTTGCAATCTGTCTTGTGAACTCATTACTCAACTAAAGCTGCTTTCTTCAAAATTACTAATAATCTTCATTTCCAAATCTGACCATCTTTTCTCAGTCCTTGTCTTTTTTTTGGGGGGGGGGAGTAACTGGGGACAAGTGACTTGCTTAGGGTTACACAACTAATAAAGTATCTGAGGCCACATTTGAACTCAGGTCCTCCTAACACCAGGGCTAGTGCTCTATCCAGTGTGCCATCTACCTGCCCCAGTCCTCATCTTTTTAAATATCTCTGTTGAATGACACTGTTCACCATCTGCTCCTGGATACTTTCCTCTCTGGGTTTTTTTCAACATTACTCTCTCTTGGTTTTCCTCCTACTTATCTGACTACTACTTCTCAGTCTCCTCTGCACGCTTGTCAAACATACCAGTTTGTGCATGTGTGTGTGCACGGCAGCTGGAGGGGGAACGTCTTCCCTTCCCTCTCTACATTTTCCCTCTAGGTGACCACATCAGCTAATATGGCTTTAAAATATTTTCTCTACACAGATGACCCACAGATCTATAAATAGTTTATAAGCATGCACTGTCTCCTCTGATAGAATATAAGTTCCCTGAGAACAGAAAGTGTTTCATTTTTTTGTCTCTGTATCCCTCAGGCCTAACACAACACCTGGTGCATATAAAGTGCCTAATAAATGCTTGTTGAATGACTGATACTGATCTTGGTGAACAAACCCTAATACTGTATTGTAATAAAGTGACTTTACCCCTTAATACTTTCCTAGCAAATTTTCCCACTCTCAATCAAACCTTATCACATACTTATTTGTGTTCATGTCCTAGTAACACAAGACTGTTCTCAATGCAATGAAAAGAAAATAGAAATGGGAGAACAAATACACAACTAAAATGATGTAAATGAAAAGACTGAAGAGCACCTAAATGCAAATGTGTGAGCACCGTATTTAGTATAATTAGTCCTAGATTAAATTACTACAAAATATTCGTTGATTCTATCAGAACAATTAAAAAAATAGGATTAGCAGTAAGATTTTGGTAATAAATTGAAAGTTTAGACTTTTTAAAATGGGTAATAAAAATAAATACTGAAATATGACTACTCTGAAGGCCAACTTTTAGCATTCCAACCTAGGGTCAAATATACTACTTCTTAAACTGTTGGTCTCAACCCACAGTTTAAGAAGTGCTAAAGGGGTTGTGAGCAGAAAAAGTTTAAGAAGCCCTTTACTATATCAGCTGACAGTGTAAATATTATAAAACAGTGACATAAGATTCTGTGATTCAGTAATCACATAATTTGCAAAGCATTTTCAATATCAAATGTAAATAAAAATGTTATAGTCTTACTGGAGAATTATTTTATGCAAATTCCATTCAATAAGCATTTAGAAGGTGCCTACTATATACCAGGCACTGTGTTAGGTGCTGGGGATACAAAGACAAAAATGAAAACATACCTGCTTTCAAGGAGCTTACATTCTAATACAAATACTATTAGTTTCAGAGCATGGAAGTCATATAAACTCATTTTCGTCTGTTTGTTTTTTTGGAGGGGGGAAGGCAGGGCAATTGGGGTTAAGTGACTTGCCCAAGGTCACACGGCTAGTATAAACTCATTTTCATAGCAATTTCAAACTCATTTGCATTCCATAGTTAGTATAAAAATAAACAAATAGAGGAAGAAAACAGGCATTTATTAAGATCTTAGTATGTAATAGGACTTCTGGGAGCTAAGATGGCAGAGTAAGCCATAAATCACCATAACTTTCCCATAATCACTTCCAAACAACCATAAAATAGCACCCCAAAACAAATCCTGGAACAGCAAAGGAGCAAAAAGATGGAGCAAAACAATTTTTTAGCTCAAGAATTGTGGAAGATTGGCAAGAAAGGTCTGTCTCACTTGGGTAAAAGGAGAGTACAGTCCAGGACAGGAAGAGACCCAGCAAGCCAGCAGCAAGCTCCCTCTCAGCAAACCAGTAGAAGATGACCCCCAGCGTGGCAGAGTAGGCAAATGCCAACACCAGGCCCCCCTCCTCCACACAGCCAAGGGAATGGGTAGACTCCAGCCCCGAGAATTGCCATGTGCTTCATCATAGCCTCAAGCAAACAGGTAGGTGCCAACCATACTGGTGCCTAAGCAAACAGGCAGCCCTGCCACATGCTTCAGTGTAGCCCAGGGCAAACAGGCAGCCTCCAGTGACAAGTGCTTCAGTGTAGCCTGGGGAAATGCAGAAACACCCCACCAGCATCGGAATGCACCAGACATCGGCACTAGGACCCTGGCTCAGTATCAGGTAAGCTGCCAGATCCCTAAAGCCTCCAGCAGCACCAGCTATTCCCACTCCCACCCAGTCAGGACAGCTCCAGACACAAGGGTCCCTCGTGGGCCTCAGGGCAACATCAGTACAGCACCAGGTAAAGTACCAAGGCCTGCAGCAGCCCCTGGCACAAAAAGCCTGAGACAGTGCCACTTCCACACAGGGAGCAAAGCTCAAATTTAAAAGAAAGGAAAAAAAGCCAAAAAAGATGAGCAAAAAACAACAACAAAAGAATCTGACTACAGAGAGTTATTATGGTGACAAGGAAGAAGACAACAATAAGGTCAAAACACTGATGGGCAAAACCCCAAAGAAAAATGGGAAGTGGTCTCAAGCCCATAAAGAAATCATGGAAGAGCTCAAAAGGGAGTTTAAAAATCATATTAGAGAGGTAGATGAAAAATTTTTAAGAAAAGAAATGCGAGTGATGCAAGAGAATTATGGAAAATGAGTCAATGGCTTGGAAAAAGAAAACAACTGCTTAAAAAGGAGAACTGGCGAAATGGAAAAGGAGATACAAAAATCCACTGAAGAAAACAACTCCTTAAAAAATACAGTTGGCCAAATGGAAAAGGAAGTACAAAAGTACAGCTCCTTAAAAGTTAGAATTCAGCAAGTGGAAGTTAATAACTCTATGAGACATCAAGAAGAAATCAAACAAATTCAAAAGAATGAAAAAAATAGAAGAAAATATAAAATACCTTGTGGGAAAAACAACTGATCTGGAAGACAGATCCAGGAGAGACAATGTCAGAATCATTGGACTACTTAAAAGCCATAATCAAAAGGAGGACCTGGACAGCATCTTTCAAGAAACTATCAAGGAAAACTGTTCTGATATCCTGGAACCAGAGGACAAAATAGGCATTGAAAGAATCCACCGATCACCTCAGGAAAGAGATCCCAAAATAAAAACTCCAAAGAACATTATAGCCAAATTACAAAACTATCAGGTCAAGGAAAACATACCACAAGCAGCCAGAAAGAAACAAGTCAAATGTCAGGGAGCCACAATTGGAACTACATAGGACTTAGCAGCCTGTAACAATTTGGCTAGCAGCAGCTGTTGAGGTGTAAGGTCCAAAAAGACTAGCAACAAGAGCTGCCAGCACAGGTTCTTTGATGTGCTTTACTAGGGAAAATAACTTTAAGGGGTTAACAATCTCACTTTAATCACACATACATATATAACTCACTTAGTTCAGGAGGAAAAGCCAGCACCCTGAACTTCAGAGCAAATACAAGTAGAAATTACAAACATCAACAGACAGACCTTGTCTGATTCAAATCACAATTCACAGTTACCAGGAGAGTGACATCTGGGTTTACAACCGGGGGCGGCGGGGGGGGGGGGGGGCCCTCTTAACAATGGCTGCCCAGAGTCTCTTCAAGTCACATGACACTCTTCCAGTGAATGAGAGCCCCAAAGGAAAAATGTCAACCTCTGAATTTATACACCTTGTTCAGGGTCAGAGGGCATCACAACATTCAACTCAAACCCACATGACCTAAAAGCTTCTGGCGTCACTAGTATGTGACTCAAACCCATGTAAACTAAGCTTTCCCTTGAGGTAAGGAGGTCATTGAAGAATTCTGATATAATCAAAGAAATAAAAGCTGGACACATCAAGGGCACTTGATTGAATAAGTGCTCCAAAAGAGAAAACAATAAAAAAGTCCCACCTTAATTACTGATACATAACTGCAACCTTAAATGATAGGAGGTCATGGAACATGATATTCTGGAAGGCAAGGGAGCTAGGACTACAAACAAGAATCACCTATCCAGCAAAATTAACTATAATACTTCAAGGGGAAAAATGGTAATTCAATGAAATAGAAGGATTTCAAGCTTTCATAAGGAGAAGACCAGAATTGAACAAAAAATTCGATCTTCAATATCAAGACCCAAGGGAAGCCCAAAAAGGGATAAGAAAACATAAGGGATTCAATGGAGCTGAACAGTTTACATTCGTAAATGGGAAGATGATATTTGCAATTCTTAAAAACTGTACCACTAATAATACAGCTAGAAGGAATATACATAGACAGAGGATACAGGTATAAGGTGAATTTGAGGGAATAACAAAAAAAATAATAAGGGATGAGAAAGAAGAGTACACTGGGTACAGAATGAAGGGAAGAGGTAGAATGGGGGTAAATTATTTCACATGAAGAGGCACAAAAAAATCTTTTACAGTGGAGGGAAAGATGGGAGGGTGGGTGATGAGCATCACTTGAACCTTACTCTCATCAGTATTGGCTCAAAGAGGGAATAACATACATGATCAGTTGGATATAGAAATCTATCATACCTGACAGGAAAGTAGGAGGGGAGGAAATTATGTAAAGGGAAGGGGCAGACTGACAGAAGAAGGGGAAAACCAGGGGAGGCAGAAGACAGAATCAAAATGTTTGTGAGGAGGGAAAGGGTGAAAGTAGAGTGAGGACAAACAGGAGAAAAAACAGGAAGGAGGGAAATACATGGTTAGTAATTATAACTGTGAATGTGAATGGGATGCACTCTCCCATAAAATGGAAGTGGACAGCAGAGTGGATCAAAAACCAGAATCGTACAATATGCTATTTACAAGAGACACATGAAGCAGAGAGACACACACAGAGTAAAGGCAAGGTGTTGGAGCAGAATCTATTATGCTGAAGTAAAAAAAAAAAAGGCAGGGGTAGCAAGCCTGATCTCAGACAAAGCAAAAGCAAAAATAGACCTAATTAAAAGAGATAATGAAGGAAACCACATCTTGCTAAAAGGCACCATACAAAATGAAGTAATATCAATACTAAATATACATGCACCAAATGCTACAGCATCTAAAATTATCTAAATCACTATTGATTAGAGAAATGCAAATTAAAATAACTCTGAGGTACCACCTCACACCTTAAAAGGTTGGCTAATATGCCAAAAAAGGGAAATGATAAACGTTGGAGAGAATGTGGGAACATTGGGACACTGTTGATGCAGTTGTGAACTGATCCAAACATTCTGGAGAGCAATTTGGAACTACAGGATTATAGATTATAGTTTATATATAGGACTATAAAACTGTGTATATCCTTTGACCCAGCAATACCACTATTAGGTCTATATCCCAAAGAGATCATAAAAAGGAAAAAGGACCTACATGTACAAAAATATTTATAAGCAACCTTTTTCATGATGGCAAAATATTGGAAATCAAGGGGATGCCCATTAATTGGGGAATGGCTGAACAAGCTGTGGTATGTGACTGTAAAATACTGTTGTGCGATAAGAAATGATGAACAGGCAGATTTCAGAAAAACCTGGAGAGACTTGTACAAACTGATGCAAAGTGAAATGAGCAGAACCAGGAAAACATTGTACACAGTATCAGCAACTTTGTGTGATAATCAACTATCAATGACTCAGCTCTTCTCAGCAACACAATGATATGAGGCAAGTACAAAGGACTCACAAAGGAAAACGCTATACACAGCCAGATAAAGAACTGATGGATTCTGAATGCAGGTCGAAGCATATTTTTTCACTTTCTTTATTCTTTTTCATTTTTTTGATCTGTTTCTTCTTTTACAACTGTTACTAATATGGAAATATGTTTTACATGACAGCATATGTGTAATCTATATCAAATTACCTACCATTTTAGAAAGGGGGGAGAAAAGGAAGGAGGCAGAAAAATTTAGAATGCAAAATCTTGTAAAAATGAATGCTAAAAATTTTCTTGATATATAACCGAGGGAAAAAATAAAATACTATTTAAAAAATTAATTAAAAATACAAACAGCAGATCTGGTGGTGTAATTACATCAACATTCCTTCAATTTGAAATAATTAATTTGAGATACTACATATGCACTGAACGTTGAGTGAAAACCATTAAATAACAAAGGCAAAAAACTTAGAAATCAATTTTTGGGGGGCACAAAAGAATATAAATCAGCAGATGATCTTACCTGGAACTAGGCCTTGCTTTTACTCCTTCTTTGCCTGTCTTTTTGCTTCTACTTTGCCTTCTGGTCTCTGACTGCTTCTCACTCGGCTGTCTTCTTTTTTCATGTTGTCTTTGTTGACTTGACACATTCCCTTCAACTCTTGACCCATCATCGCTTTCCGCGTGTGAACCTGAGTTCTGTGCCAGGCACTTGGAGGAATGACAGTGGTTAGGTTCTTGCTGGTCACAGTCTCTTTCCGTAGGGACAGTTTCAGTTTTTAGTGTCTCTGGAGTGGACGCTGAACTAGCCGACTTATCGATGTGATCCTTTTCTTTAGATTTGACTAGACTGTAAGAGGCATTTTTTATAACTTTTCCTGGAGCACATTTAGTCTTTACGCTTTCTGTATTATCTTCCCTGTTGTCCTCACAGCTACCACAACACACGCACGAGTTAATGAGACAATTGGTGGCAGCAATGCTGAGCTGATGGGATTCATTTTCCTCTTCATCAGCTCTTGAGTTGGGCACAGGAACACAATTACTCGGTGCTTCTGGTGTAGTTACAGGTGAATCAGAAGAAGTAGGAGATTTAGGATTAAATATGACAGTCGCAGAGATCTTCATTCCACCGGTCCGATGGGCTATTATTTCTGCTGTTTCTGCATCTTCCGCACTCATATCCCAGCCGTTGAGGTATAACTGTGTGTCTAGACAACTGCAAGAATTCTGGACGGAGAGCCCCATTTTCTGCATTTTGCTCTCTTCGATATTGTTGTTATTGCTCAAATCACTTTCCATCTCTTTTTTGCGTAAACCATCTCCTGCTTCTCTATTCTCTAAATTCTGAGTGTCCCTTTCCTGTGACAGATCCTGACAAGTGCTGTTGATCCAAACCAAAGTTTCACTAGCTGGCTCTGGCCTAGCAAGGGATTCTCCTGCTCCATCAAGATCATCCATAAAAAAGACTCTATCCTCTTCATCATTTAAATGTTCCAGATTTGACCTGCTTGGTGAGGCCTCTGCACTCGAGTTGTTTCTTAGGCCAGCTCTATGTGCTGGAGACTGGCATACACTAGGTGGAGAAAGGAGAGAGGACATTTCATCTCCTACCCTGTGAACCATCTGATTGAGCTGTTCCAGTTCCTGTTCATCATATTGCATTGAGCAGGCTAATTCGGCCTCTGTATTTTCTGCTGTGACAGAAAGCTGCTCAGGAGCGAAAGTCGCAGCTAGCGTGGGTGCAATGACAGAGGGCACTTCTGGATCTGTTCTGACAGAGAACTCCATATCTTGGGATATGCAAAGGTTCCGTTCAAGTGTATGTAGTTCTTCTTCAGTCAATGTTTGCAGTAAATCTCTGCAAATTTCAAAAGGGAAATAAAGAATTAAATTTCTAGAAAAAATTCCTCTCATTTTACTTAAAAGCACATTTAAAAACAAATTTCTACCACTAGTAGATAATCAGGAAATTTTAAAAAATCTGTGCATAGTATTAAAATTTCCCCCCAAAGGTACTATATTTTTTCTTAGACATTTGATCTTATTTGATTTAATTTGGACACATTTCACATGAAAATCAAATGATCCTTTGGGAAGACTTTTCTCAAATTAAAGGGCAATTCCTTTTGCTTAAAAAAAAATTCTAAAATTCAGTGTGGAGAGTTGCTATTGAAATCATTTCCCTTTCTTTTTGAAGATAACTAATCATTTCTGCATTTATTCTATTTGAAATAATACACAAGATTCTAATTAACTGTGATGCATAAGCAATACTATTTCAAGAATTAAAATGAGAAATACAATCATTTCAAGGTCTTAGGGAACAGTATATTAAAATATTTTATTTAACTCATTTTCTGAAACCACAATTACTCTGCAGTGATCTGAATGCTGAATGCTGAAACTAGGCAACCTGAGTAAATTCTGATGTGTAACAAAAGCATAATATATTGTGCAGATCTATTACTAGGTAGTACTGCAATGATTTTGAGAAACATTATCTTGACAAGCAGATCATAGATCAATGTGGCAATTTCTTTTGTACCCTACTCCTTATTTTATCTCTAATTTTCTCTTTCCTATTGACTAGGAATTATTCTCTGAACATTATTCCATCAGGGAGGCAAGAGAATGGCAATGACAGTCAACATTTTCACCAGTTAAGGTATATTTTAGGTTTTATGGTTATCTAAACCAGAAGTGTCAAAACATGTAGCATTATATGGCCCACAGCAGTCCTAGGTACATCCAAATTAGAGTGAAATATAACTGGGAAATATTTAGCGAAATAAAAAATGATAAAACATAGATAATGTTAATATATTATTTTCTAAGTCAATAGGTGGCCTACAGGGATCCCTATATATGCTTTTGTGGCCCCTGTTTCTATTTGAATTTGACATCATGGGGCTAAACCACTTAACTATAATATTTAGTAATAAGGTCAACTAATTTTTGTTAAATAGTACCAGTAACAATATATACAATGGGACTCTGGGGTGGAGCTGGAGAGAACTAAAAGTTGATAACTGATTAATCAATAAGTTGACATAGCTTAACAGAGACTGGCCTATCTTACTGGGACTTCTCCAAAGGTCTGGCTCCCCTGCATGAGTTACTGTAGAGTGGTAACTGTGGCTATATGGAAATGTATAAATCAAGTGAACTAAAATGGATTTTATATTGATGTGTCAACAGTAATTGTAGTATCAAATTAAAATTGTTTTATGGCAAGCAGCAATGATACTGGAATGTAAAATTATGAATGAACAGTTGCAAGATCCATAAAGGAACTAGGTGTATTTAAATGATGGTGTGTCACAGATCAATAAGGTAGCCAAAGGAAAACACAACATAAAAACAACTTGAAAAATGAGGCTTATTTACATCCTGTTAGACGAGAGGAACAGGGCTTCTGGAGGCATTCCATCAAAATTATAAAGGCCCTGTTTCTCTGTGACTGTTAGGGCTGGTTCCCATGCATGAGTCCCCAAATGTAGTAACTATGGATTTTGTACAAATATACATATGTGTAAGTGTAAGTAAATTGTGAAGCAATTGTAAGCAAAGTGATTAGGATAAGTGAAACTTTGTAAATAATGTTTGAAAATCAGAACCCACATACATTAGTGACATAGTTCATTTGACAGAGGGGTGAGGTAAGTCAGTATACTGGGAGAAGTTGGAGAAAAATATGCAAAGAAGCAATAGACAGCCATTTCTATCTGGCTAACTTATGGCTAAACACTCTCAAGATGAGGTCTGTACCAAAGTGATTTGATTCAAGCCAACATTTATTGAGTACCTAGTATGTAAAATCTAGGACCTTTTACTAAGTGGTAGGACTATACAAGGAAGGAGTCAAAGTTCCTACATTCTAAGAATTTATAATCTGTTATGAAAATATATACACAAAAAATTGTATAACAAATTAGGTAATAAGTGTAAAAGAGAGGTCCACACAAAGTATTATAAGAAACTGTAAGAATGAAAGATCATTTCTAATTGGGGAAGGCTTCATGGGAGAAACAAGACTTGGCTTGGGCCTTGAAGGAAAGAATTTTTAGGCAGATACCTGTGAGCATTTTGTTGTTGCTATTCAGCCGTCTCCAACTCTTTGTGACCTCATTTGGGATTTTCTTGGCAAAGATATGGGAGTAGTTTGCCATTTCCTTCTCCAGTTCTTTTTTACAGATGAGGAAACTGGGGCAAACAGGGTTAAGTGACTTGCCCAGGGTCACACAGATAATAAGTGTCTGAAGGTGGATTTGAACTCAGGAAGATGAGTCTTCCTGACTTCAGGTCTGGTGCTCTATCCACTTTACCACCTGGGCTGCCCCTGTGCGGGCATAGGGATAGAGTAAAAGGAGTCCATGACATGTATGGGGCATAGGCTGAGCAAAGCATGTTGAGGGGAGAAGGCAAGGTGAGAACGAGTAGCAGTGAACAGACTAGCCTGGTTTGACCTAGGGTGATAGAAATGGGAATAGACAAATTCATAGGACTCAGCCACTAGGCAGGCTCCATAAAAGGTAAGCCTTGGATAGCCTACTATTACCTCTTCCTTTAAAAAAGGAAAGGGCCAATTTGATAGAATTTACAAACCCCTAAGGGAGTGGAAATAGTTTGGGTTTTACCTTACTAAATGGTAGCCCAAAGGACAGCACTTAATTGTTACAGATGTTTCATGTGTATGATTTTTGCCTCTAAAACCTGTTTCTTACGAGAAGAATCCATGCACAATTCAATTTTGTATCCTCCACAGTACCTAACACAATACTAGGTGCAGACCAGGAACTCAATAAATATCTGTAGATTACATTAGTTCTAGTTAGTGAGTGCTCCAGAACAAAGCCATTTTGATCCTGGAGGTGACACAGCAGCCTTATGAATAAAGGCTATAATAGTGCCAATCGAAGGATCAAAGATTTAAGCCTAGAAAGAACATTGGAGACCATCTAATCCAATATTACCATTTTACAGATAAGGAAACCGAGGTTCAAATAAGAACCATGCCACCTCCAAAGTCACAAAGTTAGTAAACAGCAGAGACACTATCTTTTCCTCTACATCACATTGCCTTTCTACTACCCAGTGCCATTTTATGTATTGGCAATATAATATTTTAAAGGATGAACTAAGCACACCTTATCTCTCACAATGAATCATTTAGTTTCCTAGAAATTAACTCATTCCTTTTTAATTCTTCAGAGATAGAGTTTAGCTGTAAATTAAAGAATGACCAAAGTAAATAGCATACACTGGCAGCAAATTGACTATCATATAAATTACTCATATTCGATAAAATTAATTATTTTTAATTTTTGTAATAAAAACACAAGACATCTAGTCCTTTCCTGTTTCACAACTTTTATGTTACTAAAATTTCCATAATTATTTTTATAGATTACACTTCGCACCTAAGTCCTTCACTCCCCTCCATGCTTTTTTTTTTTCACTTCTGTTTATTCAGGCATTAATTTCCTAATATGGGTACAATCTTTCTCTAGCATTATTCTTACTATGTTACATTCAGAATTGTCACCAAAGTGATTACTAAAATTTCTAAAATGCTGTATGTATGTCTTCTGACAATCTGATTACTGGAGATAATAAAAGATAAATGAATATAAATAATCCATTTGTAGATTTCCAAGACCATTTAATGAAAGCATTCTCACCATTTTCTGTATGCATAATACTGCTTAAGCTGTGGTATTGAAGACTACTTAATAGTCTTGCACTCCTTTGTTAGTAGATTTAAATGACTAATGTCATTTAGTACAGGAAATTAATTATAGTTTTTAAAGGGAGACATACAGAGTCTATAAGAATAATCATGCTATCACTGCAAGGTAGAGGACTACTCCAGAAACTGTATCATGTAACAATACGTAAAAATTAAATTTATTCATAAAATTTAGCTTTCTATTGGCTCGTGATTAAAAAGGTCTTATGGAAGCTCTGAATAGTTTTAGCCATGTGCACAAAATATTTCTTTAATGCTTTGAAGAATCAGACTAGAGTGAACATTTTCTTCATACATATAGATTGTATTTTCTCGTTCATGTCTTCCCAAAAATCTTCCATGGAAGATTCATATGAAATATCAGAAATCTTTGTTTAGTTCTTTTAATATTCTATAGGCACCAGTGCAAGACTTGGGCCAGCCATTTGTTATCCTTCACTCTTGTTATCTAACTAGCTCTCCTTTCTTATTATTGACATCTTTCATGCATTTCTTATACAAGAAACAACTGGGCAATATGCTGTACCTACTAAGTTATACATCCTTCCCTGGCCCTTTGGATTGCTAAAAATTGTGATATATATGAGAATATTCTATGGTTCTCAGCCATAGAGAATTGATACTCTAGGCATTAAAAACATGGACTTTTGCACACATGTGTGCACACATTTAGGGTTTGGGTTAGGGTTAGCATGGTTTTAGCTGTGCTAAATTGTAGCCTTCTTGGGGGCAGGAATTAAGTTTTACAGCAGAGGACAAAATAAAACATACAAGGAAGAAAAGAAAAGCTGGGCAGCTTTGAAAATAATGTGTAGTTTATTATATAGCTTTCTTGAAATGGATATTTATTGCTTTATATTGAATTTTATCTGAGTCCCAAAATGAGACTCAATGATCTCTTCCCTCTACTCAGTTCTAAACATAACTGACTGTCCTCCTGAAGCTCCTATCCAAGACATTATATACTGACGTACAAACTAAAAAAAACTGCATCAGGAGTAGAATTTGTTATGTAAAAAAGCAGGGATAGTAATCACAATTTCAGACAAAGTTAAAACTAAAATCAGACTTGAGAAAAATAGGGAAACTACACTAGCTGTCTGCCAAATTAATCAATGGCTCTGGATCATATAAAATAACTAGACAGCATAAAAAATATGAGAGTATACATGCCAAAACAGAGGAACTATACAAATATAAACAAAACACCTTTTATGCAAAATTAGATCTAAATAATTGACGTAATATTTATTGTGCATGGGTACGTAAAGCTAATATAATAAAAAATGACAATTTTACCTAACTAAACTATTGATATAATACCATCCCAATTGAATTACTAAAAAAAAATTGCTAACCCAGAAAAAATAATAACAGGGTTGATTTGGAAGAGCAGAGGGTCAGGAACTTTTTTTTCCTTATTTATTTAATATATTTAGTTTTCAGCATTGATTTTCATAAGAGTTTAATTACAAATTTTCTCCCCATTTGTACCCTCCCCCCACTCCAAGACATTTTTGTTGCCCTGTTCACCAGTCAGCCCTCCCTTCTGTCACCCTACTCCCCTCCCATCCCCTTTTCCCTTCCTTTCTTATAGGGCAAGATAAATTTCTACGCCCCATTGCCTGTGTATCTTATTTTCTAGTTGCATGCAAAAACTTTTTTTTTGTTTTTGAACATCTGTTTTTAGAACTTTGAGTTCCAAATTCTCTCCCCTCTTCCCTTCCCACCCACCATCCCTAAGAAGTCAAGCAATTCAACATAGGCCACATGTGTATCATGATGTATAACCCTCCCACAATACTCATCTTGTGAAAGACTAACTATATTTTGCTCCTTCCTAACCTATACCCCTTTATTGAATTTTCTCCCTTGGCCCTGTCCCCTTTCGAAAGTGTTTGTTTTTATTACCTCCACCCCCATCTGCCCTCCCTTCTATCATTCCCCCCTTTTTTTTCTTTCATCTTCTTCCTTCTTCTTTCCTGTGGGGTAAGATACCCAATTGAGTATGTATGGTACTCCCTCCTTAGGTCAAGAACAAGAGAACAAGATTCACTCATTCCCCCCTCACCTGCCTTCTCTTCTGTTCCTACAGAACTGCTTTTTCTTGCCTCTTTTATGTGAGATAATTTACCCCATTCTATCTCTCCCTATCTCCCTCTCTCAATATATTCCTCTCTCATCTCTTAATTTGATTTTATTTCTTTTAGATATCTTTCCTTCATCTTCAACTCATCCTGTGCCCGCTCTCTTTCTCTCTCTACATATATATGTACACATACATATATACACACATACACATTCATTTATATATATATATATGTGTATATATATATATATATATATATATATATATATATATATATATATGCATATTCCCTTCAGCTACCCTAATACTGAGGTCTCATGAATCATACACATCATCTTTCCATGTAGCAAAGTAAACAAAACAGTTCAACTTTAGTAAGTCCCTTGCAATTTCTTTTTCTTGTTCTTTTTCTTGATTACCTTTTCATGCTTCTCTTGATTCTTGTGTTTGAAAGTCAAATTTTCTATTCAGCTCTGCTCTTTTCTTTTTTTTAAATTTTTATTTTTTTGCCTTTTTTTTTTTTACCTCTGGTCTTTTCACTGAGAAAGCTTGAAAGTCCTCTATTTTATTGAAAGTCCATATTTTGCCTTGGAGTATGATACTCAGTTTTGCTGGGTAGGTGATTCTTGGTTTTAATCCTAGCTCCACTGACCTCCAGAATATCGTATTCCAAGCCCTTCGATCTCTTAATGTAGAAGCTGCCAGATCTTGGGTTATTCTGATTGGGTTTCCACAATACTCAAATTGTTTCTTTCTGGCTGCTTGCAGTATTTTCTCCTTGATCTGGGAGCTCTGGAATTTGGCGACAATATTCCTAGGAGATTTCTTTTTGGGATCTATTTGAGGAGGCAATCGATGGATTCTTTCAATTTCTATTTTGCCCTGTGGCTCTAGAATTCAGAGCAGTTCTCCTTGATAATTTCTTGAAAGATGACGTCTTGGCTCTTTTTTTGATCATGGCTTTCAGGTAGTCCAATCATTTTTAAATTATCTCTCCTGGGTCTATTCTCCAGGTCAGTGGTTTTTCCAATGAGATATTTCACATTGTCTTCCATTTTTTCATTCCTTTGCTTCTGTTTTATAATATCTTGATTTCTCATAAAGTCATGAGTTTCCACTTGCTCCATTCTAATTTTTAAGGTGCTATTTTCTTCAGTGGTCTTTTGGACCTCTTTTTCCATTTGGCTAATTCTGCCTTTCAAGGCATTCTTCTCCTCATTGGCTTTCTGGAGTTCTTTTGCCATTTGGGTTAGTCTATTCCTTAAGCTGTTATTTTCTTCAGTATTTTTGGGGTCTCCTTTAGCAAACCATTGACTTGTTTTTCATGGTTTTCTTGCATCACTCTCATTTCTCTCCCCAATTTTTCCTCTACTTCTCTTATTTGCTTTTCCAAATGCTTTTTGAGCTCTTTCATGGTCTAAGACCAATTCACAGTTTTTTGGGAGGCTTTTGATGTAGGCTCTTTGACTTTGTTGACTTCTTCTGGGTGTATGATGTGATCTTCTTTGTAACCAAAAAAGGAATCTAGAGTTTGAGTCTGAGTTCATTTTTGCTGCCTGTTCATGTTCCCAGCCAACTACTTGATCCTTGAGCTTTCTGTCAGGATATGACTGCTTGTAGAGTAAAGAGTACTTTGTCCCAAGCTTTAGAGTCCAAGCACTGCTGTTTTCAGATCTACTTCTACTCCACTGTCACTCCAGGCTCTGTCACAGCAGCACTCCTCTTCCCCCAAGAACCACCAACCAGGACCGCAATTCATATTCAAGCAGGGCACAGGAAGAGAATCTGCCTTTGTGCCCACAAAGCTCTCCTTGCATTCCCACTCTGATCTGCTGCTAGATTCCTCCCACTGTGTGAGCCAGGGACTCAGGAAGCAGCTGATGCTGGAGCTCTGGAAGCAGCCTCAAGAGCTTCCTACTGCTGCTACTGCCAACAACTACACGAACTCCTCCACCCCCACAGCTGGCGGCCAGACAGGTCTGAGCTCGATCCCGCAGTTTCCCACTAACCTGCTCTTTGGTGTTTGTGGGTTGAGAAGTCTAGTAACTGCCACAGCTCACTGTTTCACGGCCCCAAGGCCTCTTCCGGCTGACTGACTCTGGGTCTGGTTTGTCCCGGCATGGCCCATGCTGGGCTGCCCTCTGCTCCCAGCACTGTGCAATAGACCATTCCCGGCAACCATCCAGGTTCTCCTGGGCTGGAGACCTGTTTCCCTCTGCTATTTTGTGGGTCCCACAGCTCTAGAATTTGTTCAGAGCCATTTTTACAGGTGTTTGGAGGGATTTGGGGTACGGAGCTTAACCAAGTCCCTGCTTTCCTGCCGACATCTTGGCTCTGCCCCAACTTTGCTCTATTTCTGGTTGTTTCATGGAATCACTGGCTTCTATCTGGTCCATTCTAATTTTCATGGAGTTTGTTGTTTGGGTAAGGTTTTGTACCTCTTTGCCAAGCTGTTAATTCCTGTTCCACTTCTTTCTTTAATAATTCTCATTTCTTTTTCATTTTTTCCCTCAAGCACTTTTAATTCACTGATAAAAACATTTTTTTAACTAAAATTTTTTAACTCTTCTTAAAAAAAAAAAACCTCTTGATTCTTCTCTTCTGGAAATTCTAGCTGAATTTATGCCCAAGCTATGATTTTCTCAGAGGCAGTGCTTGCAGATATTTTGAAGTCATTCTCTTTTTCTGGATTTGTGTTTTAAGATTCCCTCTCACCATAACGGAATGGACTGATGAGAACAATTTGTTCCAAGGATCAGGAAGGCAGCTGAAGCAGGCCCTGTGGAGTGCCATAGAGTTTGGTGGCACATCGAAGACACCAAGGTCATCTACTGCATCCGGGGCCATGATCAGTCATCTTGACTTTTGTCTTGAAACTGAACTTCAATGACTCTGAAAGAGAGTTTGATGACTTTGTGCAACTTTGCACCATGTAATTCCAATTCACACATGAGTCAAGACATCATCTCATAATGTCACTGATCCTCTTTTACATAAAGGAGAAATGACAACAAACCTCATAATACCTCTTTATGGTAAGAGTCTTTTTTTGTTTGCTCATTCTTCCAGCCTAATTTCTGACTTTGAACTTGAGAGCAGGGCTCTGCTGCACTTCTGGAGGGAAATTCTGGGTTGGTCCTGTTGCTTCTTCCTTGGAGTATTGAGTTTTATGTTATTCCAGGATCTCAAGGACAGGTTGGGGACCTGCAGGCTTTTAGGACTCTCAAAATGTGACTGCTGCCCCTGGTCTGATCTTTGCAATTTTCTAGGTGAGGGTTTCAATCTGAACAACAACAGAATGCTGCTAGACTCAGCCCCTTATCAGCCAGCTACAAAGCTTTGTTAGTTCAAAGTGACAGAATTATAGGCTTCCCTTTGATCTAGGATTCCTACCCTGATTATTCTTCTGCAGGCTAGATGCTGGAACCCTCTGTTCCTGCTCCTGTTCTGTTTCTGAACTTCTTATTTTCTTGGTATATGGTCCAGGGCCTCCCTACCCAGTCATACCACATGCTGGCATTGGCCTCATTCTCAATCTGTCCTGGATCTATAACTTAGAACTGGACAATGGATCACAAAGCTGCCAGTTGGCCTGTCTCCATCGTTGTGCCCTAGTATGAGTCTGTCTCTCTATGCTGATGCTAGCCAAATGACTTACTGTTACTTTTTCTGGATTTTTCCATCAGGATTCAGTCTGGTGAGTTCTCCAGGTCTGTTTGGTAGAGTTTTGTGGAGGAGGGCTCCACTGTGCTGCTTCCTGCTACGTTTCCATCTCCTGCACACACACGCTTTAAGTTTAATCTGCATTTATTAACACTTTCTTAAGTGTAGATGATCAACAAAACAATAACTCAAGCCCTGATTTGTAGGGAATGACTGGGGTTAAAGCTGTCACCAGCACATCTCTGCCCATGACCTATTCTTCTACTCACTTCAACAGTCATACCCTTGATCTTACCATCATCTACAAGTGTTCCACTTCCATGTTCATGATCTCTGAAATTCCCTTATCTGAACATAATCTGTTGTTATTCCAACTTTCCCTCTGTCTTTAGCATGACCACCAATCTTTTCACCATCAGTCCGTTGCCAAGCCATCACCTTTGCACTGAGTTATATTCTTCTTCTTTCCCAATCTTGACCCCTTGTTCCAACTGACAATGTCCTCTTCTTTCAAGTCCCTTGTGGCCTCATGTATCTCACTGCTGATTTTGCCTGGCCAAGCCTCAACTCTGGGTCCCTCCCACAATCTACTGCCTTCAGTCTTATTCCTAAGCTGCTGAATGAAGCTGGAGAAAATCAGGAATGACTAAGTCCTCTACCAATTTAGGTTACATAATCTCAACTGGGCCTTCATGGTGACGAGGCAGTCCTTTCACACCTCTCTCACTGATTCACTATCCTATTTACCGAAGCCCCTTTTCCACATCTTATTGTCCTTCCTGAAGCTTTGCTTAACTCCCCTCCCCTCTAAGCTGAAAACTTTGCTCCATATGAAAAACTGAGGTGATATATATATATATATATACACACATAAACGAATATATACAAATTAATATATATAGTGTGTGTGTATGAATGTGTATGTATAAGCAGACAAACAAGGACACGTGAATTAAATAATTTCAAACAACACACAAGGAATATACAAAGATAATATTTGCTGAGCCAGAAATGTAATTCATGAAGTAACTGCGATGAAGTGGATTTTTTAAGAGCCTGTGACATTCATTCGGTACTTAGTGTATACAACCTTATATTTTTCCTTATCTTTATATGTCTATGTTCTATCCCCAACCTGATAGCAAGTATCTTGTCTTATGCCTCTTTATAGCCCTTGCATCAAGTGCAATGTTCTGCATATGGTCAGTGCTTAATCGATACTTGTGGCTGCTAATAACGAAAGCAGTCTTATTCAACTAAATATGAAAACCAAAAAAAAGCTAGAGACAAAGTTTGGCATATAGTAAGATTGGGAAGATGATAAAGCTTCTTGAAAACACTAAAAGTAAGGAATTAGAATTAAGATTACAGGCACAGGAGTCAGAAAGACATATAACTGAAAGATAAAAAATGATAAATTACAAATAATTAAATTTTATAGTCAGAAGTAATTTTACTAAACCAACACCTATATAACATTTTTATGTTCAAAAGCCAAAGGAATAAAAAAATAGTCTCTGTCCAGATAAAGAACTGTTGGCATGATAAATGTGTTCTAATAACACAATATTTCATTCAGCATGTGCTCTTAGGAAAAACCAGTAGAAAGAATTGGCTTAAAAAGGCACACTGAACTTAACATAGAAGGTAAAGTTATATGCCTGAAAAATATGTCTCTGGTTATCATAACAGATAGCTGAGTAATAAATGAACTTTAAAAACATTAAAAACCACAGGTAAAAAACTTCCAAAAGAACAGTTATACCAAGAACACTCCACTGTTTTATGTGGTCCCTAAATCTAAAATTAAATGAAAATAAATACTTTCTTCAGGAAGAATCTGGAGGAGCTGGTTGCAGCAATACCAAGTATTATGATCAAAATATGAAACAGTTTCTATTTTAACATTCATTAATTCATCAAAATAGCATTATAAGTTATCCACCTCATTCCAGACAATGTGCTAGGATACAAAGGGAAAAAAAAACCAAAAAAACCTTTGTTTCTGCCTTCAAGAAACTGACATTCTATGGGGGAAGAGGAAAGGGATAGAAACACATGTTTAGAAAATTAAATACACACAAAATACATACAAAGCAATTTCAGCAGGAAAGGCATTAGCAACCATGGAGATTATGACTGGCTTCCCAAAGGAGGTGGCACTTGGACAGAAGTTTGAAAGAGGTTAGGGATGAATAAATGATGCAGAGGTAATAGGGGAGTGTTTGCAAGTATGTACTTCAAAAGCATACAGAAATAAAGAAAGGAGGTGGAATGCTACATACAGGGATCAACAAGCTGACCATTGTGAAAGGAAAAGACAATTCATGACATAGAAATAATATTCTTACATAAGCCTGAAAAAGGAGGCTGCATTTAGACAAAGGAGTCAAATGGTTAGACATGCTATAGTAATGTCAGCTTGTCAACAGTGTGGAAGATGGATTAGCAAGGGGAAGGGAAGGAGGCAAGAAGACCAACTAAGAGGCTATTGTAATAATCCAGCTGAAGTGATGGAGAACCTAAACTAAGATGGTGGGTATGTGAAGCAGAGACGGGGACAGACATGAGAGATGGAGGGAGAATCGAAAGGACTGATTGTCAACTGAATAGGGAGTCCATTCTGAATCAGCTGTCCATGTCTACTCATACCCCTGATTTGTTGGAGATCAAAATTAGCATTAAATCGGAAGAATAAAAAGAAGATATCATGGGTCATTGAGACAGAGCTGATCTAACCTATTTAAACTTGCTGTTGACACTGAGAAATCAGAAATAGACAGAATAGACACTGACACAAATTATCGAACTTTCCTAAGGTAGTATGTCAATTGTCACATCGAAGAAGAGCCAGCTGCAGCCAGGAAACACTTACTCTCCTTGTCAAGTACAAGGGGAACTCTCTTTTAGAATACCAACTCACTGACAAAGTCTTACAAAGGATGGCAGAAGATTATGAGCAGCACTGTCATAAAACAGAATTGAAGGGAAGAAAGTGTTTGCAAAAGCTTGGCAAGATGAGTTTACATGTATAATTGATATCATATTGCTTGACTTCTTAATGGGTAGAAGAGGGACAGAAGAGAGGGAGAGAGTTTGGAACTTAAATTTTTTAAAATGAATGCTATAAATAAATAAAAAAACTTAAAAGCTTGGCAAGACGCTCAATTAAGCAAAGTCACCCTAAAGACATTTAAGGATGGAATTGGAAGGACAACAAACAGATAAAAAATGAAAAAGATCTACAAATGTTAGCCATTATACATAGAGAAAAGCTGTGTTGGTAATAACTCAATTTTGAGAATGCCAATTCTCACGGTACATGAAAGAAGGATGAATACCAAAGGCGTCGAAAAATTCTCAGGTATCACTATCACACACACGAAAAAAGCGAACAAAAGATTATCAGAAACTACTTACCCATATGTTCATTTTCCTTCTACAAAAAAATTGGTGATAAACAATATATGTATCAACCAAATTCTTGATGAAAGTATGCAAAAGGAACAGACAGGGTTTTTTCTGAATTTTATTATTTTTATTTAATATTTTAGTTTTCAACACTGATTTCCACAAGATTTTGAGTTACAAATTTTCTCCCCATTTCCACCTCCCCCCAACCCATTCCAAGATGGCATATATTCTGATTGCCTCATTCCCCAGTCAGCCCTCCCTTCTGTCACGCCACTCCTCTCACATCCCCTTTCCCCTTACTTTCTTGTAGGGCAGGATAAATTTCTATGCTCCATTCCCTATATATCTTGTTTCCCAGCTACATGCAAAAACAACTTTTTTTTGAGCATCTGCTTTTAAAACTTTGAGTTCCAAATTCTCTCCCCTCTTCCCTACCCACCCACTCTCCCTCCCTAGGAAGGCAAGCAATTCAACATGGATCACACATGTATCATTATGTGAACCACTTCCACAATACTCATGTTGTAAAAGCTTAGTTATATTTCCATCCATCCTATCCCATCTCCCTTTATTCAATTTTCTCCTTTGACCCTGTCCCTTTTCAAATGTGTTTGATTTTGATTACCTCCTCTCCCTATCTGTCCTCCCTTCTACCAACTGCCCTTTTTAAAAAATTTATTTAATATATTTAGTTTTCAGCACTGATTTTCACAAGAGTTTGAATTACAAATTTTCTCCCCATTTCTACCCTCCCCCCACTCCAAGATGGTGTATATTCTGGTTGCCCTGTTCCCCAGTCAGCCCTCCCTTCTGTCACCCCGCTCCCTCCCAATCCCCTTTTCCCTTCCTTTCTTATAGGGCAAGATAAATTTCCACACCCCATTGCCTGTGTATCTTATTTTCTACTTGCATGCAAAAACTTTTTTTTTTGTTTTTGAACATCTGTTTTTAAAACTTTGAGTTCCAAATTC
Organism: Trichosurus vulpecula; assembly: GCF_011100635.1. Lineage (NCBI taxonomy): Eukaryota > Metazoa > Chordata > Mammalia > Diprotodontia > Phalangeridae > Trichosurus > Trichosurus vulpecula. The sequence goes on along the minus strand of NC_050578.1, from coordinate 210,799,683 downwards.
TCTCCCCTCTTCCCTTCCCACCCACCATCCCTAAGAAGTCAAGCAATTCAACATAGGCCACATGTGTATCATTATGTATAACCCTCCCACAATACTCATCTTGTGAAAGACTAACTACATTTTGCTCCTTCCTAACCTATACCCCTTTATTGAATTTTCTCCCTTGGCCCTGTCCCCTTTCGAAAGTGTTTGTTTTTATTACCTCCACCCCCATCTGCCCTCCCTTCTATCATTCCCCCCTTTTTTTTCTTTCATCTTCTTCCTTCTTCTTTCCTGTGGGGTAAGATACCCAATTGATTATATATGGTATTCCCTCCTCAGGTCAAATCTGATGAGAGCAAGATTCACTCATTCCCCCCTCACCTGCCTTCTCTTCTGTTCCTACAGAACTGCTTTTTCTAGCCTCTTTTATGTGAGATAATTTACCCCATTCTATCTCTCCCTTTCTCCCTCTCTCAATATATTCCTCTTTCATCCCTCAATTTGATTTTATTTCTTTTAGACATCTTTCCTTCATCTTCAACTCACCCTGTGCCCGCTCTCTCTCTCTCTATATATATATACATATATACACATACATATATACATACATACACATTCAGTTATACATATATATATACATAAACATATATATATATGCATATTCCCTTCAGCTACCCTAATACTGAGGTCTCATGAATCATACACATCATCTTTCCATGTAAGAATGTAAACAAAACAGTTCAACTTTAGTAAGTCCCTTGCAATTTCTTTTTCTTGTTCTTTTTCTTGATTACCTTTTCATGCTTCTCTTGATTCTTTTGTTTGAAAGTCAAATTTTCTATTTAGCTCTGGTCTTTTCACTGAGCAAGCTTGAAAGTCCTCTATTTTATTGAAAATCCACATTTTGCCTTGGAGCATCATACTCAGTTTTGCTGGGCAGGTGATTCTCGGTTTTAATCCTAGCTCTGTTGACCTCTGGTATATCGTATTCCAAGTCCTTTGATCTCTTAATGTAGAAGCTGCCGGATCTTGGGTTATTCTGATTGGGTTTCCACAATACTCAAATTGTTTCTTTCTGGCTGCTTGCAGTATTTTCTCCTTGATCTGGGAGCTCTGGAATTTGGCAACAATATTCCTGGGAGATTTCTTTTTGGGATCTATTTGAGGAGACGATCAATGGATTCTTTCAATTTCTATTTTGCCCTGTGGCTCTAGAATATCAGGGCAGTTCTCCTTGATAATATCTTGAAAGATGATATGTAGGCTCTTTTTTTGATCATGGCTTTCAGGTAGTCCAATCATTTTTAAATTCTCTCTCCTGGATCTATTCTCCAGGTCAGTGGTTTTTCCAATGAGATATTTCACATTGTCTTCCATTTTTTCATTCCTTTGGTTCTGTTTTATAATATCTTGATTTGTCATCAAGTCACTAGCTTCCACTTGCTCCAATCTCATTTTTAAGGTAGTATTTTCTTCAGTGGTCTTTTGGACCTCCTTTTCCATTTGAGTAATCCTGCCTTTCAAGGCATTCTTCTCCTCATTGGGTTTTTGGAGCTCTTTTGCCATTTGAGTTAGTCTATTTTTTAAAGTGTTGTTTTCTTAAATATTTTTTCCAGTATTTTTTGGGTCACCTTTAGCAAGTCATTGACTTGTTTTTCATGGTTTTCTCGCATCCTTCTCATTTCTCTTCCCAATTTTTCCTCTACTTCTCTAACTTGCTTTTCCAAATCCTTTTTGAGCTCTTCCATGGCCTGGGACCAGTTCATGTTTTTCTTGGAGGCTCCTGCTGTAGGCTCTTTGACTTTGTTAACTTCTTCTGTCTGTATGTTTTGGTCTTCTTGGTCACCAAAGAAAGAATCCAAAGTCTGAGACTGAACCTGGGTGCATTTTCACTGCCTGGCCATATTCCCAGCCAACTAACTTGACACTTGAGTTTTTCAGTGGGGTATGACTACTTGTAGACTAAAGAGTTCTATGTTCCACACTTGGGGGGATGCGCCAGCTCTGTCACCCCAGCACTCCTCCTTCCCCAAGAACCCCCAACCTGGACTGGACTTAGATCTTCAGCAGGCTCTTTACTCCTGCTCTGATCCACCACTTAATTCCTCTCACCAGGTGGGCCTGGAGCCAGAAGCAACTGCAGCTGTACTTCTGTAGCTGCCCCACCTCCGCTACCCCCAGGGTGGTAGCCGAACTGCGAACTCCTTCCACTCCCACAGCTTTTCCCATTAACTTTCTCTGCTGTCTTTGGTGTTTGTGGGTTGAGAAGTCTGGTAACTGCTGCAGCTCACTGATTCAGGGCGCTAGTGCACGCTCCACCCAGCTCCTGGTCTGGATGGTCTGCGCCGCTCACGCTGGGCTCTGCTCCACTCCGCTCTGCTCTGTTCCCAGCTCCGTGTGGGATAGACCTCACCCAGAGACCATCCAGGCTGTCCTGGGCTGGAGCCCTGCTTCCCTCTGCTGTTTTTTGTCGGTTCTGCAGTTCTAGAATTGGTTCAGAGTCACTTTTTTTATAAGTTTTTGGAGGGACTCGGAGGGGAGCTCACGCTAGTCCCTGCTTTCCAGCTGCCATCTTGGCTCTGCCCCCAGTGGATTCTTTTAGTTTCTATTTTACCCTCTGGTTCTAGAATATCAGGGCAGTTCTCCTTGATAATTTCTTGAAAGATGATGTCTAGGCTCTTTTTTTCATCATGGCTTTCAGGTAATCCAATCATTTTTAAATTATCTCTCTTGGGTCTATTCTCCAGGTCAGTGGTTTTTCCAATGAGATATTTCACATTGTCTTCCATTTTTTCATTCCTTTGCTTCTGTTTTATAATATCTTGATTTCTCATAAAGTCATGAGCTTCCACTTGCTCCATTCTAATTTTTAAGGTGCTATTTTCTTCAGTGGTCTTTTGGACCTCCTTTTCCATTTGGCTAATTCTGCCTTTTAAGGCATTTTTCTCCTCATCGGCTTTCTGGAGCTCTTTTGCCATTTGAGTTAGTCTATTCTTTAAGCTGTTATTTTCTTCAGTATTTTTGGGGGTCTCCTTTAGCAAATCATTGACTTGTTTTTCATGGTTTTCTTGCATCACTCTCACTTCTCTCCCCAATTTTTCCTCTACTTCTCTAAATTGCTTTTCCAAATCCTTTTTGAGCTCTTCCATGGCTTGTAACCAATTAATATTTTTCTTGGAGGCTTTTGATGTAGGCTCTTTGACTTTGTTGACTTCTTCTGGATGTATGATTTGATTGTCTTTGTCACCAAAAAAAGGAATCTAGAGTTTGAGTTTGAGTCTGAGTTCATTTTTGCTGCCTGTTCATGTTCCCAGCCAACTACTTGACCCTTGAGCTTTTTGTCAGGGTATGACTGCTTGTAGAGAGTACTTTGTCCCAAGCTTTAGGATCCAAGTGCTCCTGTTTTCAGAGCTACTTCTACTCCACTGTCACTCCAGGCTCTGTCACAGCAGCGCTCCTCCTCCCCCAAGAACTGGCAACCTGGACTGCAATCCAGATCCAAGCAAGGCATAGCAAGAGAAATGGCCTTTGTGTCCACAAAGCGCTCCTTGCATTCCCACTCTGATGTGCTGCTAGATTCCTCCCACTGTGTGAGCCAGGGACTCAGGAAGCAGCTGATGCTGGAGCTCTGGAAGCAGCCTCAGGAGCTTCCTGCTGACGCCGCTGCTGCACCACCTCTGCCACCCCCAGGGATGGGGCTGGACCGCTCTGAAGTTGATCCTGCAGTTTCTCATTAACCTGCTCTTTGGCGTTTGTGAGTTGAGAAGTCTGGTAACTGCCACAGCTCAATGATTCATGGCCCTAAGGCCGGTTCTGGCTGGCTGACTCCAGCTCTAGTCTGTCCTGGTGCGGCCCACGCTGGGCTGCACTGAGCTCCCAGCACTGTGCAATAGACCCTTCCTGGTAACCATCCAGGCTCTCCTGGGCTGGAGACCTGTTTCCCTCTGCTATTTTGCGGGTCCCGCAGATCTAGAATTTGTTCAGAGCCATTTTTACAGGTGTTTGGGGGGATTTGGGGGAGACCTTAAGCCAGTCCCTGCTTTCCAGCTGCCATCTTGACTCTGCCCCCCCAGACAGGTTTTTGTAAACACTGTTCTATAGCAGACCACATTTTTGCAGTCATACAAACGACAGAAGAGTACAGCAAATATAACATCTTAAAGGACTTGTGTTTGTTGACTATAAAAACCAAAAGCATCTGAATTAGTAGAGTAAATACTGTCTTAAAGGCTCTCCTCCAACAAGGTGTTTCTTATGCATTTGTAAAATTTATGATTTCTCAAAAAATATATAAGAGAGATAATTTTGTTCAATGATCCTCTGATTATTATTATCACGTGAAACTTGAACCAGGAAAATATATGCCTGTCAAAGGTGTTTGCCACCATCATGGAAGATAAACCCTGAATCAAAGTGAAAGAGGGATTCTCTATACACGGTGAGATCTTTGACATGTTCCTATTTGCAGATGGTACCCAGAACATTTCAGAGCTTCCTAAATGAGATCTATAATCACTAAAAGATCTGGCCTAAGTTTCTCTTTTCAAAGACACAATGCAAGAAAATTATCTAAAGAGAGATAGTTTGGTAAAAAAAAAAAAGGCACAAAAAGTACTGAAGAAAATAATTCCTAAAAAAGCAGAATATGTCAAATGGAAAAAGAGGTACAGACCCTCATTAAAGAAAATAATTCCTTAAAAATGAGTGCTTTTCAAGTGGAACCTAATAATTCTACAAGACATCAAGAAACAATAAAACACAGTCAAAAGAAATAAACAATATGTGAAATATCTCATCAGAAAAACAATTGACAAAAAAGGAAAAAAAAAGGCAACTGACCTGGAAAATAGATTGATGACAGATAATTTAAGAATTATTGGACTACCTGAAAGCCCTGATTAAAAAATAGTCTAAATATCATATTCCAAGAATTTATGAAGGAAAACTGCCCATATATTTTAGAAATGGAGAGCAAAATGGAAATTGAAAGAATCCAATGATCACTTCCTACAAGAGATCCCCAAAATGAAAATGCCCAGGAAGATTATAGGAAATTTCAGAGCTCCCAGGTCAAGGAGAAAAGACTGAAAGCAGCCAGAAAGAAACCATTCAAATGTTACAGAGCCACATAAGTTTCAGGATCACATAAGTTTTAGAAGGTACCACAATAAAGGAACAGAGAGTTTGGAACCTGATATTCCAATAGGCAAAGGAGCTTTGATGACAACCAAGAAAAATCTACCCAGCAAAATGGAGTATAATTTTTCAAGAAAAAAATGGAATTTAATGAAATAGGAGACTTTCAAGCATTCTTGATGAAAAGACCAGAGATGAATAAAAAACATGACATTCAAACATAAGATTTAAGAGACGCATAAAAATATAAACATGAAAGAGAAATCATAAGGGAATTAATGAGGTTAAACTATGTAATTCCTATACGAGAAGATGATGCATGTAACTCCTAAGAACTTTATCATTATTAGGGAAATTAAAAGTAGTCTACATAAATATAGATGTGAGTCAATTATGTGGGGATGACCTCAAAAATGGGAGAAGGAGAAAAAGGGATGCACTGGGAAAAGGGAGAAAGAAGAAGAACTGGAAAAATCATCTCACATAGAAGAGTTGACCAGGAAGGGTATTTACAGTAGACGAGAAAATGGGGGGAGGTGTCAGACCACTGTTGAACTTCACTTTCATCTGTACTGGTTCGAAGAAGGAATACACACACACACACACACAAAGCACAAACATACACTCACCTGGATATAGAAAGCTGTCTTATCCAATAGGGAAGTAGGAGGTGAAGGAGATAAAAGAAAGGTGAAGGTAAGAGAGAGGGCAGATTAAGGGGGGCAGTGGTCAGAAACAAAACAAACTTGAGGAGTGAAAGAGTGAAAAAAAGAGAGACAAGAATGAATGGAAGAAAATAGGATGGAGAGAAATATACAGTTAATAACAACTATGAATATGAATGGGATAACTCACCCATTAAACAGAAGCAGATAGCAGAATGGATTAGAAAGCAAAATCCAACAACATACTGTTTACAAGAGATATGCTTAAAACAGAAAGATACAGAGTTAAAATAAGGGGCTGGAGTATAATATATTATGCTTCAGCTGAAGTTAAAAAGTCAGGAGTAACAATCAGGATCTCAGACAAAGCAAAAGCAAAAAATAGATTAATTAAAAGAGATAATCAGGAAAACTACACTTAGCTAAAAAGTACTCTAGGTAACGAAGTAATATCAATACTAAACATATATGCACCAAGTGGCAGAGCATCCAAATTCTTAAAGGAAAAGTTAGGAGGAAATAGACAATAAAATTCTACAAGTGGGGAACCTCAATTTACTACTCGCAGAACTAGATAAATCTAACCATAAAATAAATAACTAATAAGTTAAAGAGATGAATATAATTTTAGGAAAGTTAGATATGATAGACGTCTGGAGAAAATGTAATGGGAATCCATGCATGGTACCTTCACACAAATTACCATGTATTACTGGAGCATAAAACCTCACAAACAAATGTAGAAAAGCAAAAATATTAAATGCACCCTTTTCAGGTCATAATGCAAAAAAAATTACATTCAACAAAGGACCTTGGAAGAATAGATAAAAAAATTTATCAGAAACTTAATAATCTAATCCTAAAGAACAAGTAGGTCAAAGAACAAATCATAGAAACAACCAATAATTTCATTAAAGATAATGACAATGAAACAAAAATATCAAATTTCATGCGATGTAGCCAAAGCAATAATTATGGGAAAAATTATATCTTTAAATGTATACATCAATTCAAGAGAGAAAGGGAGGTTCAATGAGGCATGCAACTAAAAAAAACTTTAAAATGAATAAATTAAAAATCCCCAATTAAACACCAAAATAGAAATCCTGAAAATCAAAGGAAAGATAAAGAAAATAAAAAGTAAAAAAACCACTGAACTAATAAAACTAGGAACTGATTTTATGGGGGAGGTTGGACAATAAAATAGGTAGGCCTTTGGTTATTATGATTTTTTTTAAAATAAAGAATAAAAACAAATTACCAGCATCAAAAATGAAAAGGGTGACTGTACCACTAATGAAGATGAAATCAAAGCAATAATTAAGAGATATTTTGCCCAATCATGTGCCCCAAAAGCCAATAATCTCAATTTCAGTGAGATAGATGAGTATTTACAAAAATATAAATTGCCAAGATTAACAGAAGAAAAATAGCACACTTAAATAATTCTACCTTAGAAAAAGAAATTGAACCAGCCATCAATGAACACCTTTAGAAAAATCCCCAGGACCAGATGAATTTTACAAATGAATTCTGCCAAACATTTAAAGAACAATTAATTCCAATACTACATAAACTTTGTGAAAAAAATAGGCAAAAAGGAGCCCTACCAAAATCTTTCAGTGACACAAATACGAATTTAGTACCTAAACCAGGGAGAGCAAAAACAAAAGAAAATTATAGACCAATTTCCCTAATGAATGTTGATGAAAAAACACTTAAAATATTAGGAAAGGTAATATAGTGCTGCTATATAGCTGCAAATCACAGAATAACACAATAAAAAAATTACAGCTGAACATCATTAGAAGGGCTACGGAGAGGTATATGGTGGGTGCATGAAAAGGCAATGAATATCTACAAAAAACTACAACAAATGAGGGATAATGTATGTAAACAGAGAGCTATGTGATTAGGGAAAATGAGATGATCATATAGAAAGAATGAAGAATAACTATTAGATAGGATGGATTTCCAATGTAGTATGAAGAGATAAAAGGACAAAGAATCTCAAAAGGTACTTGGAGGAACTAAAAATGTGTCATGGTGCATTTATGGATTAAACAGTTATTAAGGAAATATAGTTATTTGTGTTGATGTTTAATGTTATTTCAACTAAAACTTTTTAGTAATAAAAAAGATAAATCTAGAGGAAAGTCCTCAGAATGTTAGATAGAACCCCAGAAGATTTTTAAGAAGAGCAAGGATTGCAACCTTCACTGGAGGGTATATCCACATCGATGAAACCACAGATCTATCAAAACACTGACATAACAACAGGTTACCCAGTCATCAGAGATTATCCAACTTTGGCATTACTGCCCTCAGCAGATATACATTACTTCAAATTATAATTACACCAAACACATATCAATAAATATTATCACTATTATTTATTTGTAGACCAGAGACTTTATAGTAAGACAGAACTTACGGAATACTACTGTGCTACTGTAAGAAAGGATGAGCACGTTGATTTTAGAAAAATGTGGAAAGACTTATAAGAAATAATGAAGAGTGAAACTAGCAGAACCAAGAGCACGTTGTGTATAGTAACAACAATATTGTTCGTGACTAAGTTATTCTAAGTAACGTGAATATTCAAGTCAACTACAAAGGAGTTTCAAGAGCAGATGCTATCTATCCACCTCCAGAGGAAAAAAGTCGATATGTGGAAGCACATATTACATGATTTCACAAAAATATTTGTATAAAAGTTGACCTTCTCTAGTGCAGAGCTGGGAAGCAGGGAGACAGGGAGATAGCTAGGAACTCAAAATCCAACAAAAAATAAGTAAAATAAATATATTTTTTAAAAAGAAAAAACTTAAAAAACATTTAATCCAACTCTTCATTTTATAGGCGATTCAACTGAGGCTCAGAAAGGAGAATTGCCATGCTCAGTTTCAAAATGGTAGTGAATTCAGGTCCTCTGACTACAAGTCCAGTGCTCTTTTTACTACATCAAGGTTGTATCTTAAATTAATAATCTTTCAAAAGTTAATTTCTTAAGCTAAGGGACACCCTTATTAAAAACTGAAAATTTAAGTGCAAAAGTGATTAAAAGTCAAGGAAAGATTAATTTTAGGGTAGAATTAATCTAAGAAGATTTCTTAGAGGTGAGTTTAGTTTAAGGATATGATAGAGGTGAACTAGTGGATTAGAAATCAAAAATTACAACAGAAAGTATAAGTAATGTATTCAAAGGAAAGAAGGAATCTGGTTATTTCTAGAATAATTTTCTAGAGCAGCATGGTACATAGTCTTTGTAGTTTGTGACCCAGACTTTTATATATTTCTTTATACCACAACTTTTCAAATGATTTTAATGGAAAATTGCCAGGTTGACCTAGAGATGGGGGAAGAGGCATCTCTTCATGCTAAGGTGCTAAGCTCTAAACACAGGAAAATGAAACTGGTATTGTGAGATGCTGAACTGGAGCTGGGAACACAGAGATCTTCTGGCCAATTGCCTGCAACCTCGCTCCAAACCTCAGCTTATTTTCAGGATCACAGCAATGCTTCTATTTAAAACGGCAGACTTTGGTGGCTTTGTTGCCATTCCAGACTGAGTTGCTAAGTCTGTTTAAAGATTTAAATAGGTGTGAAGTCATCTATTAAGGTCTCAAAGCCACAGAGAAAGGCAGCAGCATGCCTAGCTTCAAAAGGAGAGACGAAGAAATTGTATTCACCTGTTGTTTCATCCTAACATTTCTTTGGTTGGTTATCCTTGTAAGAAGCTTTTTTTCCAGTCACAGATTTCCTCATCAGTAAAATTGTTAGTATAGCTCTCCTTGTGTAAAAGGATTATTGGATTGGAAGCTGCTTGTCAGAGATTGCTACTGAAGGATGCTTCACAGAATGACCCAGGAAGAAGAACTGGCAAGATGATGTTACCAGCGTCACCATGCTAGCTAAAGAGTAGGTTTTGTTGGAAGTTTCTTGCCTGATAGAAGAGGTGCTAAGGACAAGCTGAAATCCAAGCTTGAGGAGAAAAGGGAAAACAAAGCCAGAACTCTGTCCAAGTGGACAGTACCTCTGTCTTAAAAATTAGGGAGTCTTCTTTGGTGCTAAGAGAAGTTCAACATTCTTATCTCTGTGTTCTTAGAGGAGAGTTAAGAGTCCAAAGAGGTACACCTGCTCAGCTTCACAGAGGAAGCAAACTGAAGTCCCTGACTACAACTCCAGGGCTTTCTTCACCATACCAAGGTTGTTTCTTAAATTCTTGATTTTTTAAAAGTTAATTTCCCAAACTAAGGAATGTTCTTACTAAAAACTGAAAATAAAAGTGCATAAATGATCAAAAGGAAAAGTAAATTCTTGATGCCAGTGACATCACATGTTCAGTCCCTGTCTATATGCCTAGAATTAGCTTGGGTGAAGAACACTGGGCCAAGCAGGAGCAGTAGGGTCTAGTCCCCACACTGCACTCATGATTTGGTACTTGCTGCTGCTACTTGGGCTGTGATAGACGCATGAGATGTTGGGGAGACAGAAATGACAAGACTAGCAAACTGATTAGATATGTAGAGTGAGGAAGAATCAGGATTTGAGAATGATTATACCAGGGTAAAAGTGCATGACTGGAAGGATGATGAAATCTTTGGCAGAAACAGTAAAGTTCAAAAAAAGGGGTGAAGTTTTTTGTGGGGGTGGGGAAAGACAGTTCTTTTTTTGGATATGCTGAGTTTGAATGCCTATGGGAAGGACATCCAGTTCAAAATGTTCAATAGGGTTAGGTGATGGGGTACCAGAGTTCAGAAGGAAATTTAGGGCTAGGTATAGAGATGATAACTGAAACTGTGACAGTTAATGAGGTCACTCAGAAAGTGTGCACAAAGAGAAAAGAGCCTCAGGGCACACCTGCAGTTAGGAGGCAAGATATGGATGATGATCTAGGAAAGGAGGTTGAAAAAAAGAAATCAGACAGGTAGAAGGAAAACCAAGAAAGAATTCCCAGAAGAGAGAGGAGAAAGTCCAGGAGAAAGTAGTCAACAATCTCAAATGTTAAAAAGAGGTAAAGAATGATAAGGATTAAGAAAATGCCATCAAGTTTGGGGGTCAATGATAACTGGAAGGATCAGCTTCAGGAGAGTGAAGACCTCAGAAGCCAGACTGCAAAGGGATGAAGAATGAGTGAGGGTAGAAGGAGAAGAAATGGGAGTAAATACCCTTTTTTTCCCCTGAAAAACTGAATGGGCTTACTTGGTAGGCAGTGAGTTCCCTCCTCATTAGTGGTCTCCAAACAAAGGTTAAAAAAAGACTTTTCAGACATGCTGTAAGAGAGGATTTTTGTTCAGGTACAGGATGGCCTTTAAAGCTCCTCACAACTCAGATTCTGTGGCAACTGTCATTGTTATTATTATTACTATTTGTAATTAGGTGCTCTGTTTCTATGGTAAAAAATTCATCATTTTCTTCATTGTTTATAATTAGCTATTTCTGAATCACGTGATTTGTTTATTTTGGTCTTTTTCCATGAAAGAAGCAACAGTAAGGTGGTGAAATGATCAGTTACTAGCTCAAAAGAATAAGAAACCTGGTCGTGTTTAGATTACCCCAAAATCATTATACAGCAAGCTCTATAAGAGAAAAAGCTTTTTCAAAATAAATGTTTCTCCAATCAAGCTGCTACTGCACTAGACATTGTCGGCATGTGGCCTTCATTATTAAATGGTTCCTATTAAATTGTACATGTATGTAGTGCTATAAGCATTGTACTGGCAAGTTAAATGTTAGAAGCTTACAGTAAAATAAACAATATCAATTTTAATGATCTGGAAGCTCAAGAAAAGATTCAGGAACTGTATAGTGAAATAAAGTACAATGTAACATCGGACTCAATGATAAATTTCATACTAATTATACTGCTGAAACCATCAAGGCAAAACTGAAAGTTTAAGGCACTCTGAATAACTTCATATAATCCCATAATTAAATTTAATGAAAAAATAGAGTAGCAACAATTAAAAGGGGAAAATAGAGCAAAAGTCAATCCATTTTACTTAACACTAGTTATAAGCAAACTATGGAATAAACAATTCAATTGGCAACTTTCAAACATTTAAATAATTAAATGACTATTTCAGTTTCACTAGTCATAGGCCCCTTTTTAATACACTTGGAATAATTCTCAGAACATCAATTTCAAGGCACAGATTACAGTTTAACTTCTAGGTCTGATGGATAGCAAGCATTAGAAATAGCTTAGAAATAGAAGGAAAAGAGATCAATTAAATGTTTAACATAAAGAAGGCTCATTTGTAAAGTAAAAGCTATCAAATAAATAACAGTAAATCTCAGAACAGAAGCTGCTAATAGCTTCTATGATGCAAAATTGCCAGTGCAAGCAACATATTAAAAAAGTGACTGATCTTAGCATTGGTGAAGTAACTTAAAATCAAATAAAAAAGTCTTCTTGACTTTTAATTATAGATCAATGTAAAAATATAAGTAGGTCATCAACAAAGATCTGAAGATAAATTAGAGGCATTTATTCAATACAATATATAGGTCATTCTTGGGCTATGGAAAAAATATAAAATGACATATATTTGATAAATGAAATAGTATGCTTTTTTCCTACATGTAAACACTGCCCTTGAGGAAGTCAATAATTTTTTTTAAAATGCTATAATGTGTCTCTCTTTTCTGTTAATAAAATATGCAGGGTATTACTTGGATAAAATGGTTATACAATTCACAGAAAAATGAAAATTTATTTCAGAGACTAATTTCTCTATTTCCTTCATAAAATGCAAGTTAATATTTGAACAGAAGCAAAAAGCAAATAAAATGCTAATAACAACACAAAAGAAAATTTGAAAATGCCAGTTAAGATAGACAGTTGGAAGTAACAGCTGGGTTCACAAAATGGCATATGTGAAGAAAAAAGAAAAAGGAAATGATGAGGAAATTGTAAGCATAAGCCATTTTTGTACCCTCTTTGATATATTCTATAATTTCACACATTCTCACTTCAGGGGAAGAAAATTATAACTTGAGGAAAGAGGAGTCAATTACTACTTGCCTTATTTTTCTTAGCAAAGTGTGGAAGGGTCTAAACAGCTCAGACATATCTTCTGCCTTACGGTCCAGGTTCAAAGGTCCTTCAGAGTAAACTACAAGCCCACTGTATTCAAGATACAAAAGTTCCTATTTTATATAAACACTGAATAAATAAAATATACAAGATAAACATCTAAAATAATATGCAAATTGCTTACGTGGATTTATAGCCTTATGAACTGTCCTCGCTACTAGTTATTTTTTTTTCATTTTTGTGTGATGACTTCATTATTGAATTTCATTTAATGCAAAGAAAATTATCAGACTCCTTCAACCAAAATGAGAATCTACTAAAAACAAAACCCTAAAGAATATATTACAAGTTTCTTAATTATTTTTGAAGTAAAGAATAATAATAACAGCTTACATTTAGAACTTTAAGATTTAAAAAGTGATTTAGTAACTCTGAAGTTGTCAAAGTAGGTATTATTATGCTCATCTTAAAGATGAAGAAACTAAGGCCCAGAGAGGTTAAGTAATTTGCCTAAGGTCTCCCAACTCATTAGCGGAAGTGTGATAACTTCATCCCAGGCCTTCTGAATCCAAATTCAATTGTCTTTCCACTCTACAACATGACCTATTTATCGGAATTTTCTAACTATTTAAAAATTATTACAAACTTAGTAGCCTTCAGCAAAAATAAACATTAAATGTACAAATATATATAAATGAGAATTAAAATGACCATATATGAAACTATATAACATTTCATTTAAATTATTTATTTTTTCAAAAAAAAGAAAATTATATAACTTAAGATGAGCCATTAACTTTTTGCAAACCATCAAAGGGAAAAAAAAAGACGAAAGTAATCATGAAGGAGAAAACCTCCAGACTGGTCATATTTATCCCCAGATATCTCAGGGGGCATGTGGAAAAAGAAGTTACAGAGACAATGTCATATGTTACTGTTTCTATCTTTCAAACAAATTATTTACAGTTTTTCCATTTTAACAATGAAGAAACCTTTCCTTCTATTTTCTGGTCATAAACAGTAAATCTAGCAGAAAAGGGTCATGTTAGTCTTATTTTCTTCAGTGAAAAATATCTGCATATATTTATCTCTGCATAGACACAGCAGGTAGTACATAGGCTTTAATTCTTGTATTGGTGTTTTTTATTTCTATTTACCTGTCAATTCTGTAAATAGGAGGACCTTACTTTCTACTTTACCAAAGTATCCAATGTAGTTCCCTACATGTAACAGGGACGCAATAGATGTTACTGACTATATTATGACTCAAAGATAATGGCTCATTTGAAGAAAAAAGAGTTTGAAAATAAAATGAGAATTCTTTGTTGACCATTTCATTTCTGGTGTTAATCAACCCCCTAATGTGAGACTATGCATCTGCAATGTCTAGCTGAAGAGAAACATCACACATCTTGACTTCTGCTGTGTTGATTGTAACCCGAATTGTAACTGTGTTCAACTTACTGTGTAATTTAAAAGATTCTATTGCTGGTAATTTTTACTGTGATTTAAATTTGAAGCAAAACAAATTTAAAGAACTAGGCAGAAAGGGACATGAGTAGACCTAGTTAAAAGAAGATGAAATTTTGTCGAAGAAGGGTAAATTTAATGACATTGAAGTTTTTCCCATTTCTTTTAGTATATTTTATGAAATATATGTTTACTGGTGAACTTTACAGTGACTAGGAAATAATCTGCCAAGACTGAAGCTTTAATTTCATGGATAAAATATAGTATTTCTGAGAGAGGGAGAGAGGGGGAGAGAGAGAGAGAGAGAGAGGGAGAAGCAGAGAGACAGATTTTATATATAGAGACAGAGAGAGAGACAGATTATACATATATATATATGTATATATATATACACACATATGAGAGAGAGAGAGAGAGAGAGAGAGAAAGAAAGTGAAACTGTAGGGTTAATGACAATTTCATTTTTCACCTGATTAAGAAAGCAACAAGAGAAACAGTAGCCACTCTTAAAAATCCTGACCAATGTAGGCAAAATTATCTGGAGATGCAGAAATGGGAACAACCTTGGAGAAAAGTAACTGCATTACATTGGAGTTGGTAATAAAAGAAAAAAAGTGGGGATGAATAGATAGCATGAAGCCTGGACTTTAAGAAAATCTACAGAAAAATTAGAATTCCACAACTAGACATTCTGAAGGCAAATGAAAGCTTGCATTTGAATAGCTCAATAAAATCTGCAAAGTGCTTTAAATACATTCTTATCTAATCTTATCTTCCTAACAACTTTATGAGGTCGGTACTATTATTATCCCCATTTTAAGATGAGGGAACTGAGGCTCAAATGAATTAAATGATTTGCCCAGGGTTACACAGCTAGTAAGTAACTGACATGAGATTAGATACAGCTGTTTGACTACAACAGCAAACTGGAGAAGGGCAAAAGCCACTGTTATTTTTAAAGAAGGTGAAAATATGGGTCATAAGAAGTATAGTCAGATTGATATTTACCTCTGGCAAAATTTTAGAACAATTTATTAATCAGATGCGTTAGGGCAATTTAGAAAAAAATAACCTGTCTAAATAACTCCATATAACTATTTATAGCTACATCAAATGTCTATATAAATATATAGTGATGTAAGGTATTTTCTTCACAGCCACTCTGTAGGAAGGTAATATGATTATTGTCATAAGGAAAGTGAGGCACTGAATTTATAAGTAACTTGTCCAGTAGGAAAGACTAGAGAGGAGACTTAAACAGAGGCCATCTTGATTACAATTCCAAAGCATTTTCCATGGAGCTGGAGAACTGTAATTCCCATCATCCAAAGAAATACTAATAGCACTGCGTCATGCATGGGATTCCTTATGCTGGGATCAAGAAGGCAAGTGAGAGATGACTGATCCACACTGAAGCAGGAGACACTGGCTGCTGCCCAAGAATCAGAAATCCAAGAGAGCTTGGAACAGAAGAGACAAATGGCAGAGCCAGTGATCTCTTGTTGTGGTCTAGGATCTCTACTAAATAGTCTGTATTCAGGGGAGATGTAAAAAAGTCCCAGCCTTCTACTACTTATTGTCCCTTATTTTATCTCTAGTTTCTCTCTCTTCTTCTAACTACACCCTAGATTGTATTGGAGGTCCAAAAAGTACGTTTAATAAAAAAGGAGAAACTTTATGACAATGTGTCTGCCATATCACTAACTTCCCAATTTGCAACAGTTTGAATCTTTGCTCTTTCAAGTCTCCCTATTAACAGCCTCAGCTGCTGCGTGAGTGAATCCAAAGATGTGACCCCATAATTCAGCTCATCTGTCTAGACATGAGTGGGTATTGTGGACATAAAAATGAAACAGAGTGAACTTTCAAGAGATAACATGCTGCTTGCTTTCATTAACCTGGATACTGGAAGAATTCAATACATATTTCTAAAGGTTAGAAAACTCTACTAATAGCCATTTACAGGGCATCTCTAATAAAATTGTTTTCTGCATGACTGAGAATGTTAATTATAGTCTTGCGTAATTTTTAATTTCATAGATTCTTTTCTTAGCAGCCTAGTCATCAGATAAAGTAAATGCTGAAGTCTTCCAAAGCAATTTAAATGGGCACCTCTCTTCTCTTCCTTTGACTTATAGTTTGAGCACTTTGTCCTCATCTTAAATTATAAATTGTACCATCCTCAGCATATGACCTTATTTACTTCAAGGTCTGCCATATCTTATTTGATATTCCCATTGTCCCTTCAAAATCTAGACTCCATTCATACCTTAAATCCCACCTAACTTTGTTAACTTGTTACCACAAAAAAGGACATGAGGGATAATATCCGAGGATGAATACAGGAAAAATATTGCAATTTACGAGATATGCTCCCAGTTCTTTCTTTCTCACCTTGGTGTCTTAGGAATTTTCTTGTCTTGGAGGCTGGTTTACTGAGAGCACCCTCCCTAATGCCCCTCTCTGTGAGCCCTGGAATGCAGGTACCAAGAATGGGAGAGAGAGGTTCTTGATGCTGTGGCACTGCCTCCCTGGTGACCAAAGATACATACATGTGTCTTGGTCAGGTGGGGTATGCAGGAGCATTGAGGCAGGTGCCTGGACCTCACTTTTAGAACAGTACACCCATGCTGCAACCTCTATGGATATCTTGGATGTATGGGTAGGAAAAGAGGACATATATATATCCACGTGGCAGTTCCATGGGGTTCAAGGAAACTTCCTCGGGCCTGCCCCAGAATCATTTTGGGATTGGCCCAAGTATTTGAGATTTCCAGGGAGGCTATCCTCTGTTTCTGTCAATCAGGAGGAAATGGGATTTGGGTTTCTGGGGATTGGTCATGTTTAAAAGAAAGTTTTATGTAAATAAAAACTGCATCGATCCCTTCTGTTCTAGAATAACACATGGTCAAAACATTGAGGCATAATTAATGATAAATACAGGAAGAGCTGTGAAAAATATGAACCAGACAGACAAAAAAAGTCTGGTTTAGTACATTAAAAAAAATAAGTGTTCATCTAAATAAAACAAAAATACCTAGAAACACAATTTTTTTTTGCCTATACACACACTCTCTTCTTTAATATAAGAGGGACATGACCAAGCACCCTTTGATGTAGGATGTGAATATTGGTTGATATTATGGTTAGGTTTGCTAGATTCCTTTTTTTCCATTTTCTTTTTAAAATCTTTATTACAGGGATGGCCCACTAGAAGTTTATATTTGGAAAAGAATGTTGTAAAAACAAAAGTTATCAATAAAATATGATAAAACTTCTTTAAAAAGTATATGTAATAACTTTCTACAACTATTAGTGCATGGCTTTTTTCCATATTGACACTGGGATGATTGTAAAAGTGAATAATTTGAAAAGAATTTCAAAGAAAATGTGTTTCTAGCTTCAGATTGACTAACACTATTCTACAGTGGCCCAAGCATTTATCTGGATATACTTTATTTTAGAGGAGTTCCACCTGAATATGTTTTACTCATTTCTTGTCTGAGGCTAGATAGAGGTCCTTGAATATAACCTCAGGATGATGGAGCCAAAAAATTTTTCTTTGGAACTAAGAGGGAAGCGAGAATTTTAGGGTGATACTAGATAAGTGATTAATCTATTTCTTTAAAAAAACAATACTTACTAATTCCTTTACTATTGTAAGTTGAAGTACAAAGGTGGGGGAAGAAATTCTCATATTATAATTAGAAACTGGCTTGACTTCAAAGTAAAAAAATTTGCTTAGAAAATGAGATTTTCCATTGATGCAACTGATAAGACAGAAGTATATCATGTGGTTTAACCCACCTCTAAAAAAAAAGCGTAACATTCACCTAAATTCAAAGCAACCTTTAAGGTTGTTCATGCCAGCAATCCCACTCCCTGCAATCAAAATTATCAAAGAGCTTTGAAAAATTACCTTGGAATATTACTGTGCAATAAGAAATGCTGACTATGATGAATACAAAGAATAGCGAAAATATAAACTGATGCAGAGTGAAGCGAGCAGAACCAAGAAAACAATATACACAATGACTAAGGTGATAGAAATGGAAACAACAGAACAACAGAAATTGGTGATATAATAATGATCAAACTTGGCTGAAGAGAGTAGAGAAGGCAGTCCCTCCCCCTCCTTCCCCCCTCCTCCCGAACTGCCCCACCCACTGCTGCTTCTCTGCAGGAGAGGGAGATAGGTGGGAAGATGACGCGGCTTTTCTGATCTACTGATTCTGATTTACTGGTTAGTTGTGCTGAACTATTTCCCTCTTATTTTTGTTCTTTGTTATCAGGGATGGCTTTCTTTAGGAAGAGGGAGGGATATATTGGGAAATGTAGGTGATATATAAACAGAACCTATTCAGATCCATTTACTTAATAAAAAAACACCTCAGACAAATGATTTTCTCAAAGTTTAAGACAGGTTTTAAGCTACATTTTCTCTACTGCAATTTAAAAAGGTGCTGCCTTTTGTTTTGTTCTTTTTGACTTTTGAAAAAAAGAATCTTAAGGAAAAGGAAACATAATAACTTAAATAATTATCTCACTGTTGCCTTGTGGCAAAGAGATATGAATGGGAATATAAAAATTTTACAGCCTCCCAATGTGGGAATGTAGCCAGTCTTATTTTCTTTGACTCTCTAAAATATTTCATTAACTTAAAAAAACACGAATATGATTGTGAAGTTCCATAAATATTTAGTTGGCATTTGTATTTTTTTCTAGAAGCAAGTTCCTCCTATGATTGGTCTGAAAAACTGTATCTACAAATTTATTAGCTGCACTTGCCACAGCTGCAACATCTGCTTGATAAGCTTAAGGAAATTCTTTGATGATCATCTTTCCTTCCACATTAGCAAACACAGTGAAGTGAATAATACTGCATATTATTTTGTGGGAGGCGGTAGGAAAGAAAAGGAGCCCTGATTCTGAATAAATGGAATAATCTGAATAAACTCAGAGCCTCCATTTTCAGGGGTTCTTCCCAAATCTTAAAAACGTGCACCAACCCCATATTAAGACAAATCGCCACAGTTACTTGAAGTTGGCGTCAACTGATCCCATGACCACGTTGCCTTATAACATGATCCTTTTTTGCAGTAGGGAGAGAAACTCCTTAACTATTGAATCCCAACTACTTGAACCATAACTATCTGAATTGTCAGGCATGCCAGCTGCCCTCTTCATCCACCTTCTTTCACTAATGAGATGTGTTCAGGAGGAAAGCACCCTTGTAGACAGAAGGTTACCCCATTTTATCTCCTCCGATCCCCAATTCCTCCATTTTTACAATAAAAAATTAATTATTAAAATTAATTAAGCAAAAAATGCTTAACTTACTGCATTTGACTTGTAGGCAATAAGAAAGTCTGAATGATTTTTCCCTAGGTTCTATATCTCCATTTACTGGCCTTGCAAATGTTAAGCTAATCAAGCAGCAAACATTTAGAAAACACCTACTGTGTGTCAGACACTGGGGCTACAAAGACAAAAGACAAACAGTCCCTCTCCTGAAGGTGCTTACATTCTAGCAATATATCAATATATGCAAAATAGATTCAAAATAAATACAATGTGGGGGGCGGGGGCAGGGACCAAGATCCTTGTAGTTGAGAGACCAGGAAAGGTCTTGCACAGAAGGATACTGGGGCAGTTCTGAAGGAAACAAGGGATTCTAAGAGGCCGTAGGTGAGGAGGGAGCATACTCCAGACAAGTGGGACAGGCAGAGTACAAATACATGGTGATGGCAGATGATGCAATATGGCCAGTTTGTGTACAAGAAGAGAAATAATGCATAAAATGATGTAAAGGTGGTTTGGAGGCATGTTGTGAAGGGTTTAAAAGCCACATTAGGGAAGCTAGAACTGATTTCAGAGGCAATACAGAGCTATTTGAGTGTATTAAGCACAGGGAAGAGAGTGATGTGGGTAAGGTGCAGCTAGGTGGTGCAGTAGATAGAGTGCCAGGCCTTGGAGTCAGGAGGAACTGAGTTCAAATTCGGCTTCCGACACATACTAGCTATGGGACTCTGGCAAGTCACTTCACCCTGTTTGCCTCAGTTTCCTCATCTGTAAGATAAGCTGGAGAAGGATATGGCAAACCACTCCAGTATCTGCCAAGAAAACCCCAAAAAGGTGCCATGAAGAGCTGGCACGACTGAAATGACTGAATGACAACAAGACGTGGTCAGACTTGCACAACAGGAAGCTCATTTGACCAGCTGTGTGAGGAACAGAGGAGTGAAGGTAGAAATTGAGGCAAGGAGACCCATTGGGAAGCTATTGTTTTAGTCCACACAAGAGATAAGGAAGTCCTGAACCAAGATGGTAGGCATGTGAGTAGAGAGAAAGGAACTCAAGGGAGAGGTGTGGACGTAGAAACAAGAGTGGGGAGGTGACTATATGTTTGAGCTGACACTGAGGGACCTTTGCAGAGAATGGCAAAGCTGCAAACTGGGGTGGCCAGAGAGTCTGGTCCTCTACAGAAACAGGGTACCCAGAGGGGGCAAAGATAACAGGGTCATTTTAGACATGGTGAGTCTGAGATACCTACTGGACACCTAGTCTGAAATGTTCAATAGGCTACTGGAATTACGCACCTGGAGGAAGTTCAGAAGGGAGACTTAGAAGCTCAGGCTAGAGTATCTGTACACACACACACACACACACACACACACACACACACACACATTTGGGAGCTTCCTGCAACAGAGATGAAGATAAGATAAAGCTGAGATGAGATAAGCTCGGATAAGATAAAGCTGAGGTCTCGGGGAAAAGAGGGTGTAGGGAGAAGAGAGCAGAGGAGAGGGGAGAGGAGGGAAGGGCAGGACAGAGCCTGGGGAGATACTCACAGTCAGAGTGTGGGATGATAATGATAACCTGCATAGAAGCCTGAGGAGGAAGGGTCAGATAAGTGTGAGATCAATACCACAGAGACATGGAAAGGAGAGAGCATCAAAGAGGCAAGGGTGGTCAATGGTCACAGACGCTGAAGAGGAGGAGGACTTAGAGAAGGCCATCGGATTTGGCAAATGACAGACTGAAGACAGAGAATAATTCCCACTGCTTCTCCCTAGTACGATTTATCCTGAATCCCTGCAGCACACACGCCAGCACCAAGATGTGGTGTATTTGTACTTCCTGACTGCCCCCATCTTGAACCCATTGTCTTGGATGATTCCACATTGCTTTTCTGGCTCTGAGACTCGACTCATTCTGGGACTCCTGAAGATGATTACTGTTTGTCTCTGCTTGTTCTCTAGAGAGCCTGCAACCTGATTCTACCTGTGCTCCAGCCTATGTCCTGCACTGGAAATATCTGGAGACTCTGCCCATTAACATACGGCTTTGTAAGACCACTCTCCAGGGCTTTCCTGAAGTCACTATCTACCTTTGTCATAAAACATCAAGCATTCCATTTTCAAGACACAATAATGACGACAAAACAGCCATATTGTAAAAGGCCTTTCATTCCCTACATCACACTAGATTACTTCCATGGTTTTAAAAAGTGGTGGTAATTTATCTTTTGGGGTGTGTTTTGGTGTTGTGTAAAGAAAATTAGACTAAGAATCAAGAGGCCTTGGTTCTAATTCTGGCTGAATTATCAATGAGCTGTGTGACTTGGTTCCAGTCACTTAACTTTTCTATGCCTTATTATCTTTATCTCTTAAATGGGGATAATAATATTTGCCCTACTTCAAAAAGTTGTTGAAAAGATTAAACATTAAAATAAAAGAAAATATTCTTTGAAAAGCACAAAATTCTATGTAAAATGTAGTTATTATTTAATTTCGCCTTAAAACAATCCTGGCTTCTGTTGTCTTACGTACCATTATTATCAGATTTCCTCAAAACGATTGACTTTTCCAGAAGCACCAAATGAAATAGCAAAACCTCTCAAATATTGCCTAATACTTACCATACAATTGCTAATCTTGGAATTGTAAACATTAATGCTGGTTCATAGTCGTCAATCATGTCTTGAGTGAGGTATCCAAGCTTTAGAGCTCTAGCCAATTAAAAAAGGACATTGTTAATAACCTCTTACTTTTTCAGCAGATTATATACAATCAACAGTCAGAAAATTTGCAATTTCAAGAAAGATGGGGGAAGAAGTGATGGCTGCCATTTTTTTTAACCAATTCACTGGCCCAAATGCAAAATTCTTCCCTCATCTTCACTTCTCCACCCAGCTACCCCAACCAAATTAGGAGGAAACAAACACCTTAGACAAGGCGCTAATGTTACAGCATAAGCTTAGCTTGCCATTTTCCTTGGTGATGTCACTGTTAATAACTGATACTTATAGCTGTATCCCCCAGTCCACTATCCTTCATAGTGTCACTGGTAACACCTAAAACCTTTTAAATTTTGATTGGGAGGGGAACCACAGAAGGATCCTTTATTTCTCAAACCAGCTCACCAATGAAGGAAAGTTTTGCTAATAAGTCAAGACTTTGAGAAAGAAACATTCTACTGTCAAAGTAGTGTTATACTATTGGATCCAGAATTATGGTCCCTGAGGAGTCATGAATGAATGAATGAAAAGCCCTGTACTAATCTTTGAGGGTATAAACAGAAAAAGTAAGACAGTCCCTGTTCTCCAGTAACTCAGGTTCTAACTGAGCCATCACACAGAAGCAAACTCAGCTTCATGGCAGATAAAAAGGTCCTGAAGTCCCAAAGGGTTTGGTGACAGGAGTGGATGACAAAGTCCCAGGTTGATAGGGACATAATCTGTCCCCTTTTCTCCACTTACACAATGACTACAGCCCAGGCCACTGTCCCCTCCAGTCAGGGTTATAGCACTAGCTTCCTAATTAGTTTCATTCCTGCCTTTCCTCCCTCTGATCTTTAATTCACATAGTTGTCAAAATATTCTTCCTTGAGTACAAGTCTGACTAAGTAATTCCCCTGTTCATTTACCTTTGCTGGCTCCCTACTGCCTCAAGGATAAAATATGAACTTCTCAGTCTGACATTCAAAGTCCTTTACAATCTGACTTCTGTCTACCTTTCCCAACTCATTTTTATATTTCTTTTCATATCTTTTATAAAGCTCCAATGAAAATAATCCAAAATAAAGATTCCATTTGTGGTCTCTGTGCCTTCATAGAACGTATCCCCAGTATCCACAATGCCACCTCCTAGAATCCTTTTCTTTATTTGAGACTTACCCACCAAATGCATAAAGTCTTTCCTGATACACCCCAGGCCCCACCTTGCTTTGTAAATATTCTCCCCCTCCTCAAACGACCTCCTATTTCCTTATGTAAGGTTATAGTCTATATTCCCTGTCCATTTCCCCTGAAACCTGCCCTGATGGAACATAAGCTCCTTAAAAGGAATGGTTATTTCATTTTTGTCTATCTACACTATCCTGTACACATCAAGTGCTTAATAAATGTTGTCAAACTAAAGTGAATCAATGACAGGGATCCCTGAAGTATTGAACGGCTAAATTTAATCTTATTAGCTTCCACTCATCCTTCTAACCTGTTTCAATTTTTGCTGACAACTGCATGTGTTTACCTTTCTTTGTTTCTCCAATATTTAGCACAGCTTCTGGCACATAGTAAATGTATAATAAATGATTGTTGACTAACTGGCTGACAATTTATCTGTATCTAAATAATTTAACATGGGGCTCCACAAGAAAAATATTGAAAATTTTCAACACTGACCTAGCTAGGCCAAAATTGCCCCCATCCTCACCTTCACCTCATCCCTTAGGAAAAGATATTCCATAATTATCAGTTACTTGTTAATTCTATGAAAGATTAAAATGCAGGAAACAAAAAGTATAATGAATTAGTTACTTATATGTTGTATTCTTACCTTTCCACTGTTTCACAAAAAAGCACGATTACCTCCTGTTGTACATAATATTCTTTTGGCGACTTGACTGGTACCATGGCTGAGACATAACTAAAAAGACAACAAAGCGTTATGTTTTAATTATAAAATGCTATAATTTTGTCTCTCCAAACAGCTTGATATCTTTGATTAAAACCAAACAAATAAACATTTTAATTATAATATCACCAATTTCACAAATGCAGCAATTTTTAATGAAAGTAAAAATGAAAATCATTCATAACCATAGTTGCTTGGTTACTGAAAGAAGTGACATATCTATTAACTGTTTTCTAAGTAATAATATTTTGGAATATTAATTTTGGCTTGAGTTCCCTAGAATTGTTTACCTGTCTTTTCAATGTTGCAGAATGGTTTGTTTTCTCTCATTTCTAATAAGAAAACAATTAGAAATGAGAACTACAATACTGTGATTCCTATGAAAACTTTAAGTCAGGTAAAACGTCACTACTTGAGCACCAACATCCAAAAGAAACTGCAAACTGGCTGCAGCAATGGAGAGCCAAATCATGTAGTAAGTACCAATTCAAGTGACAAAATGCAGGACTATTTTTTTATTTAATCTGTCTCCTCAAAGCTTTGCCCCTTTCTTGATGGCTGCATGCATTCCTTATCTCCAAAGTGCATTTATGGTTTTAATCTGTGTTTTATGTTCTCTTTATTTTAGAATTTGTGTTAGGGAAGGAAAGGAAATCAAAGTCAAGTTTGACCATAAACTCTAGGCTTTCAGAGAGTAGATTTTCATAGGGTTCTCAGAAGGGATCACACGGAATTCTGTCCAAATCCTGAAGACAAGTAAAAATTATTCAGTAAGAAAAGGAAAGGAGCAGTCTAAAGAGAGTAAAACAGTGAAATCTGCAGGTAGATTTTTAATATATCTTTCGGCCATGTTTTTATATCACATTCATTTATAAATATTTCTCCTCATCTAAGCCTATTCGTTGAACTAATTCTTGGTAACAAAGATTAAAAAAGGAAAAAATAAGTATCAAACTCGATGAACATATTGACTGTGTTAGCACATCCTTAATTACCAATCTCTAGTATAATGAAGAGAGGGAAGTGTTTTTTCTCAACAATTTTTTAGGACTAAGATTAGTCATTTTAATTATGCAGCATTCAATTTCAGTATTTTGTTCTGTTCTGTTGTTTCTCTTTACACTAACAGTCATCGGGTATATTGTTTTACTGGTTCTGCTTATTTAGTTTTGTTATCAGTTCATATAAGTCTTCAGATGTTTTTGGAAATTTATCACTTTCGTTGCTTCTTATGGTACAATACTATCCCTCAATCTACAGACATCTATTTTCTTCAATATTCTTTGCTGTTTATAAGAAGTATGGCTACAAATACTTTCATGTAGCAGGGGCCTTTTTGTTGTTGTTGTTGTTATATCCTATGGGAATATGCCGGATGTGGGTCAAAGATTATGGAAATTTTAGTCTCTTTTGCAGCTTAATTCCACATCACTTTTTACATTGGTTGAAACAATTGGCAATTCCACAGCGATTTAGTGTACTGGTCTTCTCAAAGCTCCTCCAACACTGACTTCTTACATATTTTGTCATCCTTGCCAATTTGCTGAGCACAATGTGAAACCTCAGAGTTTTCTCTTACTATTAGTGATTTGGAGCAAACTTTCATAAGGTTAACAGTTTGCAATTCTTTTGAGAAGCTTTGTTCACAAACTCTGATCACTTTTGCAATGGGAAGTGCCTTTTTATGTAATAATTTGTTAATTATTAATAATTTTGTGATAATTTTTTAATTAATAATATGTTAATTGTTAATTCCATACATATCTTAGAAATTAGTAACAGTAATATTTGACATGCAAGCTTTTTTCCCCAAGTGAAACTTTTCCTGCTTTTTCTTAAATGCATTGATTTTGTTGACCAAAAAGGTATTTAGTTTCATGTAGTCGAAATTAGCTATTTTTTCTTTTGTGGGGTCCTGCAGCCCTCATTTGATTAAGAATTCTTGCCCTAGTTAAAGTTTCATTGCTTTGAAAGGTACTCAATTTCCATCATTCATAATCTTTTTCATGGCATGACCATTCACATTTATGTCTCACATCCATTTTGAGCCTATTGTGACATGGTACAAGCCTATATTGTCATACAGATAGATAGCTTTTCTAAATCTAAATTTCTGCTAAACTACTTTTCAGCTTTCCCAGCAGTTCTTATCCAAAGGGAGTTCTTTTCCAAATATTTTGGGTCCTCGGGTTAATAGATTACTAGGTGATGCCTGCTAATCCAGTTTGTTCCACGCACTTGTTTGTCTTTTTCCTACGTGTACCAATTAGTTTTGATGATTACTGCTTTAGGACATTTATAGTGGGAATGTTTTGATACTACCATGCATGCTATTAGGAACTTAATCCATACATTTTTAATTGAACTAATTGAACTGTACAAGGTGGTTTGGGAACTCTGTGTGCACATACCAGAATCACAGAATTTTTCAGGGTCCTTGAAATCATTCAATCTTACAGGAAGAAGTATGCTCAAATTATTCCAGAAAAACAATCACTCTCTTTACATGAAATTTCAGTAAAGACCTTTGATTTAAAGCTAATTATGTCAACTGGCTATTAAATGTGAATGCATCAATGGAGACTTATAAACCATAGATTTAGTAGTAGGAACCCATCATGTACTCTGGACCTGGTACAGCTCCTCCCTAGAATGAGGGATTCAACTTGAAAGGGTAAGTAGGACGGCAGCAGGTTGAAGGAAAAAAAAAAGACATTTCAGATGGGTGGGGTAATATGATTAAAGCATGGAGGCAGCGATAAACATTGCATATGAAGGGTAGGAAGACTGATTCCTATTCTATTATTCAAAGCCTAGCACCTCCATATAATCTGGTGAGATGATGTTCATGCCTACAGTACTTGTCTCTAATCTTGGTCCTCTTAATACTTAAAACTTTGTGACTTACTCTCTTGAACTGCTTTTGATTCTCGAATTTGTATTCTGTTTATTTTGTCCCCCAAGTTCCTTGAAGGCAAATAACTTATCTTAGACTTCCCTTAGACTTTCCCAAATCATTTAGAACCAAACACATGGATAAACCTTTAACAATCCATGCAGGAAAAACCAAGTAGATGGAGAGCTACTGTTCAGACAGTGATATACACTTGGATGAAGAGACCATACGGAGTCCGTCCATTAAGTATGCTTAATGTACACAGCCACTGCAGATGGGTAATGCCGAAGTCCAGAATTGAATAATGAGAAAACAGGCTAATTTTCTTCAAGAAAATTGCGTGGCATTTTTAAAAATTTCAAGCTGGTCCTTGAAACAAAAACACATTCCCTTAATACTACTATCCTTTCCTGTAATGCTATAGGACTATGGATTATAGGATAATATAACCTCAGAAGAAGCAAAACTGTGAGTGACCCAAAAAACAACTAAGAACCTCATAGTAATTATGAAGAACTGTAACATATTTATAATGACGACTTGCATGTAAGAAGTGGTAGAAAAAATAGTATCTCTGATTAAGAACTTAAACCACTAGAGTAACAGTCCTCATATTGGATCATGCTTTAATAATAATGACAATACCACCTAAATTCAGTGCTATCAAACTATGAAACAAGGTAAAAATATCAATATTTGCAGAAAAATTCTACACTATCAAGGGACACAACGAAAAAAAGATAGGAATGAAATGGAAATAGCACACCTCAAATTCCAGACACCATAATATATTGTAAAATGGCAATAATCCAAACCATTCCTGATTGGAAAAAAACACCAGAAAGATATTTCAATAGAACAGAGTAGAAAAAAAAATGAGAAATAACCTAGCGTTCTATAAGCCTGAAAATATACATTACCCAGGTAAGAAGCTTCTACTTAACAAAAATTACTGGAAAAATTAGAAAGCAGTATGGAAGAAACATAGTTAAAACCAAGACCTTACACCACATGCCACATTAAACTCAAACTGGTTATATGTCCCGAATATTAAAGGTCATACCATTGAAAAAGTCAGAAGAGAAGCAAATCAGATATCTAGAACTGGATTCTAAATCAAACAAAGGATAGAGGTGATTACGAAAGACAAAGTAGATTATTTCAATCAAACGAAACTGAAAGGCTTTTGCATGAACAAAATTAAGGCAACTAGGATAAGAAGGGAAGTGACTGGGAAAAAATTTTTTTCTACCATAAATCTCTGATAAAGATCTG
Source organism: Trichosurus vulpecula (assembly GCF_011100635.1). Classification (NCBI taxonomy): domain Eukaryota; kingdom Metazoa; phylum Chordata; class Mammalia; order Diprotodontia; family Phalangeridae; genus Trichosurus; species Trichosurus vulpecula. Next base: position 210,771,297 of record NC_050578.1, on the reverse strand, counting down.
GTATTAAGATATTTAGGCAATTAACAGAAATATATAAGACCAAAAACCATTCCTCAATAGAAAAGTGGTTAAATATTAATAAATAATTTTTAAAGAAGAATTCCAGATAGATTGTGGTGGGGGGTGGGGTGGTGGTGGAGCCAAGATGGCGGCTAGAAAGCAGGGACTAGCATGAGCTCCCCGCCGAGTCCCTCCAAAAACCTATAAAAAATGGCTCTGAACCAATTCTAGAACTGCAGAACCCACAAAATAGCAGAGGGAAGCAGGGCTCCAGCCCAGGACAGCCTGGACAGTCTCTGGGTGAGGTCTATCCCGCACAGAGCTGGGAGCAGAGCAGAGCCCAGCGTGGGTGGCACGGACCAACTAGACCAGGAGCTGGGTGGAACAAGCCCTAGCACCCTGAATCAGTGAGCTGTGGCAGTTACCAGACTTCTCAACCCACAAACACCAACGACAACAGAGAAGGGTAGTGGGAAAAGCTGCAGGGGACAGAGTGAAAAGAGTTTGCAGTTTGGCCACTGCCCTGGGGGCGGGGTGGGGGTTGGGTGGGGGGAGGTGCAGCTACAGAACTAGAGCAGCAGTTGCTTCCAGCCCCAGGCCCACCTGGTGGGAGGAATTAAGTGGCGGATCAGAGCAGGAGTGTACAGCCTGCTTAAGATTTTCGTCAGGTCCGGGTTGGTGGTTTTTGAGGAAGGAGGAGTGGTGGTGTGGCAGAGTGGCTATATAGAAATAGCTCTGAAATTAACGGCACATCCCCTCAAACTTGGAACAAAGTACTCTTTACTCTACAAGCAGTCATACCCTGCTGAAAAACTCAAGGGTCAAGTAAGTTGGCTGCGAATATGGCCAGGCAGCGAAAACGCACTCAGATTCAGTCTGACTTTGGAATCTTTCTTCGGTGACAAAGAAGACCAAAACATAAAGCAAAAAGTCAACAAAGTCAAAGAGCCAACATCAAAAGCCTCCAAGAAAAACATGAACTGGTCTCAGGCCATGGAAGAGCTCAAAAAGGATTTGGAAAAGCAAGTTAGAGAAGTAGAGGAAAAATTGGGATGAGAAATGAGAATGATGCGAGAAAACCATGAAAAACAAGTCAATGACTTGCTAAAGGAGACCCAAAAAAATACTGAAAAATACACTGAAGAAAACAACGCCTTAAAAAATAGACTAACTCAAATGGCAAAAGAGCTCCAAAAAGCCAATGAGGAGAAGAATGTCTTGAAAGGCAGAATTAACCAAATGGAAAAGGAGGTCCAAAAGAACACTGAAGAAAATACTACCTTAAAAATGAGACTGGAGCAAGTGGAAGCTAGTGACTTTATGAGAAATCAAGATATTATCAAACAGAACCAAAGGAATGAAAAAGTGGAAGACAATGTGAAATATCTCATTGGAAGAACCACTGAACTATAAAATAGATCCAGGAGAAATAATTTAAAAATTACTGGACTACCTGAAAGGCATGATCAAAAAAAGAGCCTAGATATCATCTTTCAAGAAATTATCAAGGAGAACTGCCCTGATATTCTAGAGCCAGAGGGCAAAATAGAAATTGAAAGAATCCACTGATCGCCTCCTCAAAAAGATCCCAAAAAGAAAACTCCTAGGAATATTGTTGCCAAATTCCAGAGCTCCCAGGTCAAGCAGAAAACACTGTAAGCAGCCAGAAAGAAACAATTTGAGTATTGTGGGAAAACAATCAGGATAACACAGGATCTGGCAGCTTCCACATTAAGGGACCAAAGGGCTTGGAATATGATATTCCAGAGGTCAATGGAGCTAGGATTAAAACCAAGAATCACCTACCCAGCAAAACTGAGTATCATGCTCCAAGGCAAAATATGGATTTGCAATAAAATAGAGGACTTTCAAGCTTTCTCAGTGAAAACACCAGAGCTGAATAGAAAATTTGACTTTCAAACACAGAATCAAGAGAAGCATGAAAAGGTAAACAAGAAAGAGCAATCATAAGGGACTTTAGACTAAAGTTGAACTGTTTTGTTTACATTCCTATATGGAAAGATGATGTGTATGATTCATGAGACCTCGGTATCATAGTAGCTGAAAGGAATATGCATATATGTATATATATGTATATGTATATATATGTACACATGTGTGTGTCAATGTATGTATATATGTAGGTGTGTACGTATATATACACATACATACACAAGGAAGAAAAGGGACCAAAGGGCTTGGAATATGATATTCCGGAGGTCAATGGAGCTAGGATTAAAACCAAGAATCACCTACCCAGCAAAACTGACTATCATGCTCCAAGGCAAAATATAGACTTTCAATAAAATAGAGGACTTTCAAGCTTTCTCAGTGAAAACACCAGAGCTGAATAGAAAATTTGACTTTCAAACACAAGAATCAAGAGAAGCATGAAAAGGTAATCAAGAAAAAGAACAAGAAAAAGAAATTGCAAGGGACTTACTAAAGTTGAACTGTTTTGTTAACATTCCTACATGGAAAGATGATGTGTATGATTCATGAGACCACAGTATTAGGGTAGCTGAAGGGAATATGCATGTGTGTGTGTGTGTGTGTGTGTGTGTGTGTGTGTGTGTGTGTATGTGTGTGTGTGTGTATATGTTTATGTATAGATGTATATGTGAGTGTGTATGTATGCATATATCTATATGTGTGTGTGTATACATATATATATATGTATGTATAGAGAGAGCGGGCACAGGGTGAGTTGAAGATGAAGGGAAGATATCTAAAAGAAATAAAATCAAATTAAGGGATGAGAGAGGAATATATTGAGAGAGGGAGATAGGGAGAGATAGACTGGGGTAAATTATCTTGCATAAAAGTGGCAAGAAAAAGCAGTTCTGTATGAAGAGAAGAGAAGGCAGGTGAGGGGGGAATGAGTGAATCTTGCTCTCATCAGATTTGACCTGAGGGTGGAATACCATACATACTCCATTGGGTATCTTATCCCACAGGAAAAAGGAGGAAGAAGATAAAAAAGGGGGGATGATAGAAGGGAGGGCAGATGGGGATGGAGGTTATCAAAAACAAACACTTTCGAAAGGGGACAGGGTCAAGGGAGAAAATTCAGTAAAGGGGGATGGGTTGGGAAGGAGCAAATTACAATGAGTCTTTTACAAGATGAGTATTGTGGAAGGGTTATACAAAATGATACGCATATGGCCCATGTTGAATTGCTTGACTTCTTAGGGAGGGTGGGTGGGAAGGGAAGAGGGGAGAGAATTTGGAACTCAAAGTTTTAAAAACAGATGTTCAAAAACAACAACCAAAAAACGTTTTTGCATGCAACTAGAAAATAAGATACACAGGCAATGGGGCGTAGAAATTTATCTTGCCCTACAAGAAAGGAAGGGAAAAGGGGATGGGAGGGGAGTAGGGTGACAGAAGGGAGGGCTGACTGGTGAACAGGGCAACAAAAATGTCTTGGAGTGGGGGGAGGGTACAAATGGGGAGAAAATTTGTAATTAAACTCTTATGAAAATCAATGCTGAAAACTAAATATATTAAATTTTAAAAATGTAAAAAAAAAGAATTCCAAATTATTAACAACTATATGAAAGAATACACCAAATTACTAACAATAAGAGAAAGACAAACCAAAACAATTCTGAGTTTTCACCTCACATCTCATGGATTGGCAATGACAGTCAAAGGCTGACAGAAAGACAAGCATACTAATTCACTACTGGTAGAGCTGTGAACTAGTATGAGCATTCTGGACATCATTTTAAAATAATGCTGAGAAAATGACTAAAATACTTATCAAAAATAAATCAATCCACAAATATTCATTAAGTACCTACTATGTGCTAGGGCATTGAAGATATAAGTAACAAGGAAGGAATTATTTCTGTTTGAAATGAGCTTACATCCTAATGGGAGAACATAACATTCACATATAAAAATATACTGCTTAAGTAAAAATATATACAAAATAGTTCATTGCAAAATAGGTGGGAGGGAGTACACTAGCAGTTGGAAGGGATGAGGAAAGGCTTTGTGTAGAAGATGGTGTCTGAGTTGCATCTTAAAAGAGGAGAGAAACTTTATAAAGCAGAGGCGAGGAGGGAGTACATTCCAGGCTTGAGGGACAGCCATGGAAAATGGAGATGGGAAATGGAATGTGTGTAGGAGGAAAGAAAAGAAGGCCAGCTGGTTGTATTGAAGAGTATAGGAAGGGGGAAATGTTCAATGAGGGTGAAAAGATAGGTTGGGTTCAGGAATAGTAGAAGACCTTAAAAACTAAACAAAGGAATTTAGTTTATCATAGAGCTAAACATATACCACAAGGACACAAATGATAAAAAGCAAGACCCACATACACCAAAAATATTTAACAGAACTTTTTGTAGTTGCAAAGAACTGGAAACAAGTAGATGTCCATCAAAAGGATAATGGTTAAACAAATTATGGTACATAAACCTAGTGGAATATTACCGTGCTGTAAGAAATAATAAGTAGGACAAATAAAGAGAAAGATGAAAAGGTTGAAATAAACTTGCAAAAATGGAACAAAAATACACATTTGATGACAACAATGTAAATGCGAAGAACCAAAAAAAGCTGAAACAGAATGCTGTAAAATTATAATGACCAGAAAAAACATGAGAGGTCACATTTCTCCCTTCTTAGTTGAGATAAGGAACTATGGTTGCAGAATATTACTGATGATGTCAGACTTCTTTGATATGCTGGTCAGTTTTGCTGCATTGTGCTTTTTCCCCCCTTTTTATTATTTGTTATAAGAGATGGATCTCTGGGAGTATGGTGACACTGGGAAATATTTGTCAAATAAAAACAAAAGATAAAACTGCATTTTTTTTCCAAAAATACATCATCCAGGAGATATATGATTAGGAAACAAGGTGGGTTAGTTACGCAGTGACAGACAAAAGATGGACAGCCAAAATTCTATACTGCACTTAATGATAAAAGATCTGGACTCTAGAGCAAGAATTCTTAGTCTGGGGTCCATATGCTTGGTTTTTCAACATTTTGATAAAATTTCAATATTTATTTCATGAATTTAAAAACATTATTCTGAAAATTGATCTGAGTCTGGTTTCACTAGACTGCCAAAGGGATTAAGGCATAAAAAAGGTTAACAATGTTCCCTTAAAGGAAGACCTCATGCATGTTGGGTGAATAAAAGAATATGGATAAGATTTGCACATGATGAGAAAGGGATAGGAATTTGATATGCTCTGATGGAAGAAGTACTCATATTAATGAGATCATGAATCAATTGAAACATAAGAAGTGCTTAGTAAATGCTTGATTAAATGATTGGTTTCACACATTGGGATTTGCCCACAATTAGAAGGGTCTCCATAATGTAATTAGTTTTTTGGCCATTCAACTTACTAAAAGAATCAATCTTTCTGCTTAGGAAATAAATATAAACCTCAAAGCTTTGAAAATTTAGTCATAGTCGTAAGAAGATAACCTGAAAGCTATACTTGTGAATGTTCATTCAAGCATTTATAGCATTTAAAATTTACCTCAACTCAAATTCAGCAAAAAGGACATCAAAATGTTTGAGAGACTCTTTCATTTTTTCGGTATAAATGTTTAAATCTCTTAAGGCTTGATCCCGAATGAGGTTTCTAAGTTCTTCCAAGCTACGTGTCAGATCCTTGGCTAGTGGCCTCATAGCCATGCTCTCTATTTCACGATTCATGATAATTGAACCGGCAGACAAGCACTGTTAAAACAGGAGAGACGAGAAAGTTAGAGTTTAAACTACAAATATAATTTTTGTCATATAAACTTCCTTAGTTATAACTGTCCAAACAGACAAAAGTACATCAAGATACATCTTGTTGGCCCTATGATTCTCGTTATTTACAAAACACCAGGAATTAGAGCAAAACAAAGACTGATTCTAAGAAAATATTTTGACAAAAAGGCTTAAAATTAATTTGCTTTTCCCTACGTGATTTTTAAGTTCCTATTTTTCTGAATTAGTTGCTTGTCTAGCATGCGGCAAGTGTTCAAAAAAATGGTAATTCTAGGAATTTTACAACTGTTTGTTCTGCTAGCATACAGTATAAAGATATTCCTATGAGAGCATTCTCTTTTCCTATGTCAGTCAAACAAATTTTCACTAATATGTAAAGATAGAGATAGAAACAAAACTAGGGAAATGTCTTGCTATCTTTAATGTAATCTATTTATTTAACAGGGTTCCAAGAAACTTCTCTAATCCCCTTTCTCTCAGACCATGCCAGAGTTTTCCAATTCATTTGCTTACTGCACTTAACATATATTGAAAGGGGGCAAGTAAGGGGTACAGTGGATAGAGCACCGGGTATCAGAACACCTGAGTTCAAATCCAGCTTCAGACACCTACTTGGTGTGTGATCCTGGGCAAGTCACTTAACCCTGTTTGCCTCAGTTCCTCATCTGTAAAATGAGCTGGAAAAGGAAATAGCAAACCACTCTAGGATCTTTGCCGAGAAAACCCCAAATGGGGTCACAAAGAGTAGAACGTGACTAACCGACTAATCAATTTCAAACTCCAGGAAATAACAAATCATCTAAGTTTTCAAAATCAGCTCCCTTTCTCCCCTAATAGAAAAGTTGTGAAGATCTCAAGATGTCAAGAAAATAAAGTCTTTCTCATAAAAAAGTTGAGCACACTTGTCCTAGGGAAATAAGTCTAATTGGCATGCTCAGGAAAATGACATTTATTAATAGCAGTCCTGACAAAATGAAGTTTTAAGAAAGCATAATAAGCTATTTTTTAAAAAAAGGTTCAAAGTTATTCGAAAGTATCAACAGATTAAACTTACTCAAATTCTTTTTGCTTCCAAAATTGAAGAAAAAAAATATATGTAAATTTAAGCTATGGTTCCCAGTTTGTTCCTGTACTCACTAAAAATAATCAGATCCTCTTCTTTAAACAAAAAGTAACTCTGAGAACAGATGGCAATTTGTCCAATTTAAATCTTATTTTCTTTAATACATGAATGGGAAAGTTATGTCCATGGCACAGTATAGCAGAAAGAGCCCTAGGGAAGAGTTAAAAGACCTAGATTCAGATCCCAGTTCTGTCATCTCCTAGACATGTGGCCTGGGCTAAGCTGTTTAACTCCTTTCAGTCTCAGATTCCGTAACAACAGGAATAATTGCTTTACCTCCTTTAAAAAAAATGTTTTGAAGAAAGCAAGCTGAAAACTTAAAGTAATAGATAGATAAAAGTCTGTGTTGTTTCAGCTTCAAATACCAAGAGAAAGCATATTTATTTTTTAGTTATATATATTACAAAAATAAGATCACAAAAATTAGAAACCCTACCTCTGCTCCAAACCAAAGCTGGCCAGCCAGATTGTCATGACGTATCTCCTCTGGGAACTTAACACAAAAATCCCGATTTGCTCGATCACTCGGAATGCATTCATCCATTATCTGATTTATAATGTTTAACACATTATCCTGAAACAGAAATAGTTTAAAATTATGTAAATAAAACTTTCTCCTTCCCCACAAACTAGGTTAAAATAATATGGTCAGGTTTTTTTTTGGGGGGTGGGGAGTAGGGCAATTGGGGTTAAGTGACTTGCCCAAGGTCACACAGCTAGTACATGTGTCAAGTGTCTGAGACCGCATTTGAACTCAGGTGCTCCTGACTCCAGTGCCAGTGCTCTACTCACTGCGCCTCCTAGCTGCCCCTTATGGTTAGGTTTAACAAGTATTTTCGAGTTTATCATCTGAAAAGAGACATTCCTTTTATTGGTAAATAATATATACTTGACTCTTTGTGACCCCATTTAGGGTTTTCTTGGCAAAAATCCTGGAATGTTTTGCCACTTCCTTCTCCAGCTCAGTTTACAGGTAAGGAAACAGGCAAATAGGGTTAAGTGACTTGTCCAGGGTCACACAGGGTCATAAGCATCAGAGGGTACATTTGAATTCAGGTCTTCCTGACTCCAGATTTGGCACTCTGTTCACTCTGGCCTCAGACAGTTACTATCTATGTGACCCTGGGCAAGTCATTTAGCCCTATTTGTCTCAGTTTCCTCACCTGTAAAATGAGCTGGAAGAGGAAATGGCAAACCACTCCAGTAACTTTGCCAAGTAAACCCCAGATGGGGTCATTAAGAGTCTGCGGCATTCAAGTTCTGTACAAAATACATAAAAACAACCTGGCAAAGGAGTTCATGTGGTCAAGGAAATTTCAGAGAATCATATCATTTCAGAGCCAGAAGAAATTCGATTCCTGTATTTTACAAATTAAGAAGCTAAAGTCCAAAGAAGAAAAGGGAGTTGCCTAATTCTGGAAAGGTTAGAAGGGGCAAGGTAATGACAAGCTTTAAATGCCAAACAAGGGATTCCTACTTGCTTCTAGAGGTAACGTGGAACCACTGGAGCTCACTGAATGGAAGGTGACATGAACAGACCTACACTTTAGAAAAATCATTTTGGCTGCTTTGTGGAAGATAGATTGGAACAGTATGTAATCTGAGGCAGGGAGAAGGCTATTTATTGCAATAGTCTAGGCAAGAGGCAATGAGGGTCAGAACTAACATTTTTTGCCATATGAATGAAAAGGAGAGGATGTATTTGAGAGATACAGTGAAGATAGAACCAATAGGACTTTTTAATTTATTGGATATGTGGGGTAAGTCACAATGAACAGTTGAGGAAGACTCCAAGGTTATAAGCCTGGGTGATTAGAATGATGGTGATGCAAAGTGGGGAAGGCAAAAGGGGAGCATGTGAATGTTCCTCTCATTGGAATTGGCTCAAAGAGGGAATAATACAACCATTCAGTTGGGCCTAGAAATCTATCTAATCCTACAGGAAAGTAGGAAGGGAAGGGCATAAGAGAAGGGTGTGTGTGTGATAGAAGGGAGGGAAGATTGGGGGAGGTAAAAGTCAGGCGCAAAACATTTTTGAGAATGGACAGGGTGAAAGGAGAAAGAGAGAGCAGAATAAATGGGGAAAATAGAAAGGAGGGAAATACATAATTGGTACCTTTCTCGAACATGCAGAAAACTGAGTCAAATTCATAGAAATAAAAGCCATTCCTCAATTGATAAATGGTCAAAGAATATGAACAGGCAGTTTTCAGACAAAGTAATCAATCATCTATTGTCATATGAAAAAATGCTCTAAACCACTATTGATTAGAGAAATGCAAATTAAAACAACTCTGAGCTTTTTCTTGTTTTTTTTTTGTCTGTGTGTTCTTTCACAGTATGACTTACATGGAAATGTGTTTTGCATAACTACACATATATAACTTATGTCAAATTGCTTGACTACTCAATGAGGTGGGGAGGGAGATAATTCAGAACTCAAAAATTTGTAAAAAGGATGTTAAAATTGTTTTTACATGTAATTGGGGGAAAATACTTTAAAAAGTGAAAAAAATAATAATGGTGATGCCCTTGGCAATTATAAGGAAGTTCAAAAGAGGGGAGGATTTGCTGGCGTGAGGGGGAAGGTGAGAAAGAAACAGTTATTTCTTTTTTCAATATTTCTTTTTTCAACACATTTTTTGAGAGTGTATGGGACATCTGGTTCAAGAATCGCAAAAGTCAGTTAATCTGTCCTTCCCTGATTTCCCCATCTATTACCTTCTCTCTATCATGGCTTTCTCCTTTTTTACAATCTCTTGCCCTCTTGTCAATGAATCTGTTGCCACTTTTTCCTATTAATACCCATGCCTTGCCAAACCCCAACCCAGAGTTACACCTGTCATCCATTTTTTCTGTTCCATCTCATGTACTGCTGAATGCTTCTAGTAGGAGTCGCAGAATCAGGCCAACTAAGTCAATTACAAATTTATGTTCTCTGTTGTCAACTGGACCCTCACTGCTAAACTGGAACCCTTTTATTCTCCCCAATTGACTCTTCCCTTCCTCCAAGCCAGATTTTATTTTTTATTTAATTTTTAAGCCATAAAAATCTGCCTTCTCTCTCTCCCACCTCCCTTCAACAAAAAAAGAAAAGCAAAACTACTTTTATAAATATGTATAGTCAAGTAAAACAAATTCTTGCTTGCACTGGCTTTGTCTAAAAAAAAGTGTCTCAAACTTCTCTAGAGTCCACCACCTCTCTGTCCAGAGGTGGGTAGTACAGTTCCTTATCAGTTCTCTGGAATTGTAGTTAATCATTGCATTGATTTGAGCTCCTAAGTCTTTCAGAGTTGTCTGTTTTTATAATTTTATTTGTATTAAATAAATTATTCCACTGGTTCTTCTTACTACACTCTGCATCAGTTCATAAAAGTCTTCTTGAGTCATCTCTGACACTTGCTAGCTATGTGACTATGCATAAGACACTTAACCTCTGTGAAGTCTTAGCTTCTTTATCTTTAAAATGGCAATGATAACATCTGTAGTACCGAATTCAAGGGGCTACACAAATGTCAGGTGTTTTTATTACTCCATGACAACTAGCCTGGTGGTTATAGGCAGGCAGGTTTCTCCTTCTCCCTTCCTTTTTAACTGATTACCTTTTTGATTCTGCACGATAGTGGCTTCCATTTTGGAAGGACATGCTTCTTAATTTATTTAGAATAACAGTATCATGGAATTACAAGGCTGAAAGGAAGCTTCAAAATCAACTACTCCTATTCCTCTCCCTCCCCTCCCATTTTATAAATGAAGAAATTCAGGAAAAAGCCAAAACTAGTACTGTATTCTTTCTGCTATATTATACTCCTAATTTTTAGTGTATGTTTTAGTGCTCTGCACAGTAAGGAGGAAAAGTTGGTTATGAATCTTTTAGGAAGAAGACAGAAATAGGAATCTGGATACTTGGGTTTTAGTCCTGGCTTAGCCATCAAATGGCCTTTCCTTGTCTTTCTAATGAGTCTTCCTCCCAAAATGCCCTCCATTTGCTCTCTCTATAGTTCATATGTGCATAGTTATTTACTTGTTATTTCTTCTAACTGAATGCAAGCTCACTGAAGGTTTTTGCCTTTCTTTGTATCATCAATACTTAGCACAGTGCCTGGCACATAGAATAAATGCTTTTGACTGATCGACTGCACTATTCTTTGTGTGTTTGTGTCTGTGTCTGTGTTGTGCTGTTACTGGTTAGTATAGACTACTCCTGATAGAGCAGAACCAAAATATAGCTCCCAAGTCATATGTGTTATTTTAATAATTAAGGTTTAGTTTCCAAATGATATTTAGAAATTTAAACTGATTTGAAGATTTTGCTGAAGTTCACCCAATGAACCAACAGTTGAGTTAAAACTAAACCTAAATATCAAGATTCAAGGTCTAGTGCCACACTCATTTAAAATTAAATCATCCTAAATTATATAAAATAAGTTTTAAGGGTAGTAAAATGTGAACTTGAGGTACCTCATTTCAAATTTAGCCTATTACAGCAAAAAATAAAACAAAAAACCACTTGTGATTCTGTTATATTACTGAGGTAATGGTTAAGAAATTTTTCTTGGGGCAGAGCTAAGATGGCTGCTTGAAAACAGGAACTTGCTTAAGCTCTCCCCCAAACCCTCCAAAAACCTGTAAAAAATGACTCTAAACTAAACAAATTCTAGAGCTACAGAATCCATGAAATAATAGAGGGAAACAAGTCTGCAGCCCACGATGGCCTGAAGGTCACTGGGAAGGGTCTATTGTGCCATCCTGGGAGCAGAGCACAGCCCAGCATGGACTGTACCAGGACAGACCAGGCTGGGAGTAGACCAGGTGGAGCAGGCCTCAAGGCCCTGAATCACTGGCAGCTGTGGCAGTTACCAGACTTCTCAACCCACAAACACCAAAGACAACATAGCAGGTCAGTGAGAAAACTGCTCTGGGTGAGAGAAGTGTGCGGTCTGGACCCAGCTCCAAGGGTGGCAGAGTTGGCGTGGTGGCAGAGGCAGGAAGCTCCAGCATCTACTTCCAGAGCCCCTGGCCCACATGGTGGGAGGAATCAAGTGGCAAATCAGAGCAGGGATTGCTTTGCTGGTACTGAGGCAAGGTTCTCTTGCTTTGCCCTGCTTGGATCTGGGTTGAGTTCCTGGCTGGCGGATCTTGGGGGGAAGGAGCTCTGGTGTGGCAGAGCTTGCGGTGACTATGGAGACGGCAGAAAGGAGTGCTTGCACTCACAGACCAGAGCACAGGCCAGGAGAGGAGCATCATACCACCTCAGAATGGATGCAGCCATGAAAATAGCAGCACAAAACCCATGAAGCTTGGGACAAAGCACTCTCTACTCTGAAAGCAGTCATACCGTGACCAAAAGCTCAAAAGTCAAGTAATTGGCTGGGAAAATGAGCAAGCAGCATAAAAGGACTCAGACTCAGACTATAGAATCTTTTTTGGTGACAAAGAAGATCAAAACAAACAGCCAGAAGAAGTCAACAAAGTCAAAGAACCTACATCAAAAGCCTCCAAGAAAGATATGAATTGGTCTCAGGCCATGGAAGAGCTCAAAAAGGATTTGGAAAAGCAAGTAAGAGAAGTAGAGGAAAAATTGGGAAAAGAAATGAGAGTGATGCAAGATAATCATGAAAAACAAGTCAACAACTTGCTAAAGGAGACCCAAAAAATACTGAAAAAAATGACACCTTAAAAATAGACTAACCTAAATGGCAAAAGAGCTCCAAAAAGCCAATGAGGAGAAGAATGTCTTAAAAGGCAGAATTAGCCAAATGGAAAAGGAGGTCCAAAAGACCACTGAAGAAAATATCACCTTAAGAATTGGAATGGAGAAAGTGAAAGCTAGTGACTTTATGAGAAATCAAGATATTATAAAACAGAACCAAAGGAATGAAAAAATGGAAGACAATGTGAAATATCTCACTGGAAAACCACTGACCTGGAGGATAGATCCAGGAGAGATAATTTAAAAATTATATTGGACTACCTGAAAGGCATGATCAAAAAAAGAGCCTAGATATCATCTTTCAAGAAATTATTAAGGAAAACTGCCCTGATAGTCTAGAATCAGAGGGTAAAATAGAAATTGGAAGAATCCACTGATCGCCACTTGAAAAAGATCCCCAAAAGAAAACTCCTAGGAATATTGTAGCGAAATTCCAGAATTCCCAAAGCAAGGAGAAAATATTGCAAGCAGACAGAAAGAAACAATTCAAGTATTGTGGAAATACAAACAGGATAACACAAGATCTAGCAGCTTCTACATTAAGGGATCAAAGGGCTTGGAATATGATATTCCAGAGGTCAAAGGAGCTAGGATTAAAACCAAGAATCACCCACCCAGCAAAACTGGGTATAATACTCCAGGGCAAAATATGGAATTTCAATAAAATAGAGGACTTTCAAACATTCTCGATGAGAAGACCATACCTGAATAGAAAATTTGACTTTCAAATACAAGAATCAAGAGAAGCATGAAAAGGGAAACAAGAAAAAAAATCATAAGGGACTTACTAAAGTTGAACCATTTTGTTTACATTCCTACATGGAAAGATGATATTTGTAACTCATGAAACCTTTTTCAGTAATAGGTTAGCTGAAGGGAATACACACACACACACACACACACACACACACACACACACACACACATATATATACATGTAGACAGAAAGCACAGGGTGTGAATATGAAGGGATGATATCTAAAAAAATAAAATTAAGGGGTGAGAGAGGAATATATTGAGAGAGGGAGAAAGGGAGAGATAGAATGGGGTAAATTATCTCACATAAAAGTGGCAAGAAAAAGCAGTTCTGCTGGAAGGGAAGAGGGGGTAGGTGAAAGGGAATGAGTGAATCTTGCTCTTGTTGGATTTGACTTACGGAGGGAATTACATACACACTCAATTGGGTATCTTACCCTACAGGAAAGTAGGGGGGAAGAAGATGAGAAGGGGGGATGACAGAAGGGAGGGCAGATTGGGGAGGAGGTAATAAAAAGCAAACACTTTTGAAAAGAGACAGGGTCAAGGGAGTAAACTGAATAAAGGGGGACAGGATGGGATGGAGGGAAATATAGTTAGTCTTTCACAACATGAATATTATGGAAGTGTTTTGCATAATGATACCTGTGTGGCCTATGTTGAATTGCTTGCCTTCTCATGGTGGTGAGTGGGGAGGGAAGAAGGGAGAGAATTTGGAACTCAAAGTTTTAAAAACAAATGTTCAAAAGAACGTTGTTTTTACATGCAACTGGGAAATAAGATATACAGGCAATGAGGTATAGAAATCTGTCTTGCCCTACAAGAAAGTAAGGGGAACGGGGACAAGGTTTGGGGGGAGTGGGGTGACAGAAGGGAGGGCAGACTGGGGAAAGGGACAATCAGAATATACGCCATCTTCGAGTGGGGGGGGAGGATAGAAATGGGGAGAAAATTTGTAACTCAAAATCTTGTGGAAATCAATGTTGAAAACTAAAAATATTAAATAATGGAAGTACACAAATAAAATATTTACATTGATTTAGAACTAATTTCCTCAGTGATCCAAGTCAAAGTTATATTTAATTGCATTTTTTTTCTAATTTAGATTATAGTATGGGTTAAGGACAATAAAACTTAAACTGCTAAAAACAAAAGAAGTTTTTCTTGCATTCTATTACTGAAAAGATTCAGCTGAACTGTTCTTTAGTTATTTGATTTTCAGAAGTAACATTTCTCATTATGATAAACTGTCCAGTTTCCTTGAAAATAAAACATCTCTACACAGCCTGACTTCTTCTGCAAGAATAAGGCCTTGTCTGGAGATTGATTTGTGATTTAAAATGAATCTCACTGGTTAATAAAAACAGATAAATGTTCTGTAACTAGTACCTTGAACTGTTTAAATACTGTATATGCAGACATTTCTTAAAGTAATTTTCTACATCCCCAATTATTTCATTTTTCACAATTCTATAGCAGTTCTTGACTTGTATCCATGACAGCATTAATAAAAAAAACAGACATTTCATTTCTTTTCCTGATTCTACAAGCTTCTGCCATCATAAAACCTACAAAAGGAATATGTGACAATTATCTACATGATGAGTTCAGATGGAGTTAGCAATCCATACTCTGGAAGAATGCCAGTCAGTTTAGATGAACTGTCCAATGCATAGTAACCAAATGAATACCTAGTTTAACAGAGTTTCATGGAACAGTCAAATTAGCTAATTACAGTAAATTGCATTATAAGCTAAAAATGAACATATTCAAACATGTGGGGATGTGGTTTAGTTTAGGAAACAAAAATCAATTAGTTGGCTATAAAATACTCAATATTTTGTTCAATTGATATTGCTCCAGTGAAACATAAGGGTTCTAATTCCACATCACTATTAGATTTAATAGTTACCCTCTAGTTCATACACAAGGTCTAATTTCAATAATTAGTTTAAAAGTCTTAAGTAGAATGGGTAATAAAGTTGGACTCTCCATTTAAGCTTAAACCTCATATTCCTTGGCTAAGTAAATGTTGCAACAATTCAGCTAGCAGCTGCAGTGGGGGTGAAAGACCAACACAAGCCCAACAACGAGAACGCTGCCAGCACAGTTTCCTTTGATCTGCTTTACTAAGGAAAGCAATGTTAAGGGGTTAACAATCTTACTTTAATCCAACATATACATATAAACTCACTTAATTCAGGAGGAAAAGCCAGCAGCCTGAACTTCAGAGCAAATACAAATTACAAACATACACAATATAAACAGATCAAATCCCAATTCATAGTTACCAAAAAGCATCAACATCTGAGTTCACAAGCCAGGGAGCTCTTAACAATGGCTGGCCCAGAGTCACCCACTACTTCTCCAGTGGCTCAGAGCCCCAGCAAACAACTCTGCTCTCTCTTTTAATACGGTCTTTAGACATCATCCAACGTCATCTGAGCGACCAGAACTTAGGTGCCTACTATTCTAGTCTTAGCAACAACCCTTAGGACGCTGAGGCCTTCAAGCCCACGTTGGCTTAGCACCTAGTAATTAGGGGTATGGCCCTGGGGCTTTGTACCTAGTAAGGCTCAATCAAAGACACTTAATTAATTTAGTATTCTAAAATAGTAAAAAAGATCCCAACTTAATTAATATTACAGTAAAAAGAAATATACCAAGGAGCACTCATTTTCTATGGAGTTCAAAGGATAACAGTTTTAGAGGTTCAAGAGACTTTATAGTCATTGAATCCTATGCCCTTGCTTTGTTGCTGTTCGGCTGTTTAGTCGTGTCTGACTCTTCGTGACCCCATGGACCATAGCATGCCAGGCCCTTCTATCCTCCACTACCTTTTAAAGTCTGTCATGTTTGTTGCTTCCATGACACTATCTATCCATCTCATCCTGTGCCATCTCCTTTTCCTTTTGCCTTCAATCTTTCCCAACATCACGGTCTTTTCCAATGAGTCTCATCTTCTCATTATGGGGCCAAAGTATTTAAGCTTCAGCATTTGACCTTCCAGTGAGTAGCCTGAATTAATTTCTTTAAGTATTGACTTATTTGATCTCCTTGCTGTCCAAGGGACTCCCAAAAGCATTCTTCAGCACCACAATTTGAAAGCATCAATTCTATGGCACTCAGCTTTCCTCACAGTCCAACTCTCATAGCCATATATTGCTACTGGAAAAACCACAGCTATGGAAAAACCATAGACCTCTGTCAGCAATGTGATGTCTCTGCTTGTTAGTATGCATTCCAGATTTTCCATAGCTTTTTTCCCCAAGGAGCAAGCGTCTGTTAATTTCAAAATTGCAGTCGCTGTCTGAAGTGATCTTTGAGCCCAAGAATATAAAATCTGGCACTGCTTCCATTTCTTCTCCCTCTATTTGCCAGGAATTGATGGGACCAGCTGCCAAGATCTTAATTTTTTTTGATGCTAAGCTTTAAGATAACTTTTACACTCTCCTCTTTCACCCACATCAAGAGGCTTCTTAATTCCTCTTCACTTTCTACCATCAGAGTGGTATCATCTACATAACTGAGATTGTTGATATTTCTTCCAGTAACCTTAATTCCTGCTTTTGATTCATCCAATCTGGCATTTCACATGATGTTCTCTGCAAATAAATTAAATAAATAAGGTGACAATATACAGCCTTATGGTACTCTTTTTCCAATCTTAAACCAATCATTTGTTCCATGTTTGATTCTAAC
This sequence comes from Trichosurus vulpecula, assembly GCF_011100635.1. NCBI lineage: Eukaryota > Metazoa > Chordata > Mammalia > Diprotodontia > Phalangeridae > Trichosurus > Trichosurus vulpecula. Next base: position 210,754,260 of record NC_050578.1, on the reverse strand, counting down.
TGTTGCTTCTTGGCCTGTGTACAGGTTCCTCAGGAGACAAGATGATAGAGTACTCCCATCCCTTTGAGGACTTGCTACATTTTAACATGATCCACACAAAGGCTTTAGTGAAGTCAATGAAGCAGAAGTATATGTTTTTCTGGAACTACCTTGATTTCTCCATAATCTAGCAAATGTTGGCAATTTGGCCTCTAGTTCCTCTGCCTCTCTGAAAACCAGCTTGCTCTTCTGGTAATTCTTGTTCACATACTGTTGAAGCCTAGCTTGCAGAATCTTAAGCATAACCTTGTTAGCATGCGAAATGAGAGCAACTGTTTGATAATCTGAACATTATTCGACATTGTTGCTCTTTAGGATTGGGACATATACTGATCTTTTCCAATCCAGTGGCCACTGTTGGGTTTTCCAAATTTGCTGGCATATTGACTGCAGCTCTTTAACAGCATCATCTTTTAGGGTTTTAAATAGCTCAGCTGGAATTCTATCAACTCCTCTAGCCTTACTGTTAGTAATACTTCCTAAAACCCATTTGACTTCATTCTCCACAATGTCTGACCCTAGATCAGTAACCACACTATTATGTTTATCGGTGATGTTAAGATCTTTTTGTATGTTCTTTTGTTTATTCTTGCCATCTCTTCTTAGACTGAGTCACAGAATGATTAAGTGATTGTCCCCAGGTCACACAGGAAAAAAGAATGGGAATGTAGGTCATCTGACTCCAAATCCAATACTCTTTCTATGTGACATTTTGCCTCAATAAGAGGGTTTGGAATATGATATTCAGGAAGACAAAAGAGCTAGAATTACAACCAAGAACAACCTTTCCAGCAAAACTATGTATAATCCGTCACGGGGAAAAATGGATATTTAATGAAAAGACCAGAGCTGAATAGAAAATATGACATGTAAAAATAAGACTCAAGAGAAGTATAACAAGGTAAGCATGAAAGAGAAATCATAAGGGACTTAATATGTTTAAACTGAATACATTCTTCTACGGGAAAATGATACTTGTAATTCCTAAGAACTGTATTACTATTAGACATCTACATAAGCAGAGGGCATGTGTGTGAGTCAATTACATTGGGATGATCTCCAAAAAAAAGTGAGAAAGAACAATGCACTGGAAGAAGGGGAAAGGGAGAGATGGGATGGGGAAATTTTTCTCACATAAGAGGCAAGCTTTTATAGCGAAAGGGAAAATGGTTGGGGGCACAATGCTTGAATCTCACTCTCATCAGATTTGGTTCAAAAAGTGAAGAATATACATACACACTCAGCTGGATACAGAAATCTATCTCACTCATTAAGGAAATAAGAAGAGAAGAGGATAAACGATATGGGGAGATAATAAAGAGGAGGGTAGAATAAAGCAGGCAATGGTAAGAAGCAAAACGGACTTCTGAGGAGGGAAAAGATAAAAAAAAGAGTGAGAAGGATAAACTTAAGAAAACAGGATGAAGGGAAATACACAGTAATCATAACTGTGAATGTGAATGGGATGAGCTTACCCATAAAATCGAAGTAGTAGAGCAGATTAAAAATAGAATCTAACAACCTGTTGTTTACAAGAGACAGACTTCAAACAGAAAGACACACATAGAGTTAAAATAAAGGGCTGGAACAGACTCTATTATGCTTCAGATGAAGTAAAAAAGGCAGAGGTAGTAATCATGATTTCAGACAAAGCAAAAGTAAAAATCAACCTAATTAAAAGAAATAATGAAAGAAACTATATTCTGCTAAAAGGTACCATACACAATGAAGTAATGTAAAAAAATTTTATAGCAAGTTTCCCTGATAAGAGAAATTTCTCAAATATATAGGGTACAGAGTAAAATTTGCAAAAATAAGAGACATCTCCCAATTGATAAATGGTGAAAGGATATGAAAAGATATGAAAACTGTTCTAAATCACTACTGGTGAGAGAAATGCAAATTTAAAAAACCTCTGAGGTACCACATCATACTTATCAGAAATGATTAATAGTAAAGGAGTTAAGGGAAAATTGGGATACTAATGCAATGTTTGTGGAGTTGTGAACTGGTCCAACCATTCTGGAGAACAATTTGGAACTATGCCCAAAGGGCTAATAAAACAGTGCATACCCTTTGACCCAGCAATACCACTACTAGGTCTGTACACCAAAGAGGTCAAAGAAAAAGGAAAAGGACTTATATGTACAAAAATACTTATAGTAGTTCTTTTTGTGGTGATAAAGAATTAGAAATTGATAGAATGCTCATCAATTGGGAAATGACTGAATAAGTTGTGGCACATAATTGTGATGGAATACTGTTGTACTATAAAAAATGATGAGGGGGTGGTTTCAGGAAAAAAACAAAACAAAACAAAACAAAACATGGAAAGACCTATGATATGAAATGATGCAAAGTGAAGTGAGAAGAACCAGAAGACCACTGTTCATGGTAACAGCAATGCGGTAATGATGATCAACTGTGAAAGACTTGCCTACTCTGAACAAAACAATGATCCAAGACAATTCCAAAGGACTCATGATGAAAAAATGTTATCCACTGTCAGAGACAGAACTGACGAACTCTGAGTGCAAACTTAAGTATAACTTTCTAGTTTTATTTTTTTGTTGCTTTTTTGTGATATGTCTGATATGGAAATATGTTTTTCACGATTTTACATGCATAATTGATATAATTTTGCTTGCCTTCTCAGTGGGTAGGAGAGAGTAGGAGGGAGGAAGACAACTGGAACTCAAAATTTAAAAAGAAAAGAATGTTTAAAAAAACTAAAAAAGAAAATAAACTCGGTTTAGAACTAAATCACACTACATATTCCCCAATGACCTAGATATAAATGGCTATAGCATAAACAAATTAAAGGAGAGAGGAGGGTGATACCTTTCACAAATATAGAGAGAAGTGCTCTTAACTATACAAGAGATAGACATGACAGAGGATAAAATTAACAATTAGAGTTACATAAAATTAAAAAGCTTCTGCCCAAACAAATTCAATACAGCTAAAATCTTAACAGAAACAATTAACTGGGAAAATTGTTACAGCAATTGTCTCCAATAAAGGTCAGATATCAGAGATCTAGAATTGGAAGGAGCTCCATGACATGAAATCCAGTCCCTTTTTTCAAAGAGGAGAAAACTGAGGCCTGAGTCAAACACAAAGGTACTGACAGAGGACTTCTGCCACCAGCACCAATGCTCCTTCCACAGACTGATTCAAATATACAAGAACAAGAGTAATTTCTTAGTAGATAAATAAGTTAAAAGATAAAAAGAGGTAGTTCTGAAAATAAGAGAAATAAGCAATCAACAGGGGGCAGCTAGGAGACACAGTGGAAAGAGGGCTGAGCCTGGAGTCAGGAAGACTTATCTACCTGAGTTCACATCTAGCCTCAGACACTTATTAGCTGTGTGTCCCTGGGCAAGTCACTTAACCCTGCTTGTGTCAGTTTTCTGATCTGTAAAATGAGCTGGAGAAGGAAATGGCAAACCGCTCCAGTATCTTTACCAAGAAAATCCCAAATGGGGTCATGAAGAGTTGGACGTGACTGAAAAACGACTGAACAACAAGAAGCAATCAACAACCACATTTTTAAAATGCTCCAAATCAGTAACACTAAAAGAAATTCAAATTAACACAGTTGTGAGGTTCTACCTGAAATGTAATAGAGTGGCAAAGGTGATCAAAAAGGAAAGGTAAAATTATCAAAGGGACATTATGGTACATGAACATTAGTGTACTTTGGATGGAACTAAGAATTTGCCTAGTCATTTTGGAAAATAGTTTGGAGCCATTCCCCAAAAGGCACTAAACTGTGCCTTATTTTAACCCATCAAAACCCATACTAGGCATGTACCCTAATAAGATCAAATAGGAAAAAAAGAACCCACATGTTCAAAGCAGCACTTCTGGTTGTAGCCAAGAAATGGAAATTATGGGAGTGCCCATTAATTGGAGAATGGATAAACAAATTATGGTATATTAATGTAATGGAATACTATTATAAGAAATTATTTAAAGGATATATTTTTAAAAACTGGAAAAATTTATCAATTGATGCAGAGAGAAGCTAACAGAAGCTGGAAATCAATTCATATAATGTCCATAACACTGTAAAAAAAAAAAGCATTTTCAAAGTCTTAAGGATCGTTTTATCAATGCAGTAACAAATCATGACTCCAAATAAGACTGATGATGTGAATTGCTTTCTACCTTCTGATAGAGCTTTTAATGGATTACAGATGCACAAGACTTATATTTTTGGACACAGTCAATATATGGATTTGTTTTGCTTGACTATGCTAATTTGTTACAAGAGAAAGGGGTTTTTTTGGACAGGGAGAAATTTGAGGAGAAGAAAGATGATTATAGTAATGGCATAAAAAGAAAATAAAGAGCATCAATAAAACATTTTGAAATATGCACAGATAAAAACAGGAGAAAGTTCAGAAGGAAACACAAGCAGGATAGCTTTGGCATTATGTAGTGAATTTAGTATATACTTTAAAAAACTTTCCATAAAGTATGAAGAGTTTCAAATACAATCTTCTTTTATATTTCTTGTTTATAGGAACATTTATGTTTGTCTGGTGTTTATCAACTCAGATTATCCAAAAAAGATTTAAATTTTAAAATAATACAGTACTAACATTCTACTGGCACTACATTATGGCAGAAGAGTCTGGAACATAAGTTCTTCTGCAGAACTAAAAACGAGCATCACACACAGGACAATGGAGAAGCACATGATTGGCATGAGCAGACTAAAAGAGACTGTCAACATAGAACTCTACAGAAGAAGAGGCATAAAGGATGCTATTAAGGAACTATAGGCTACGAAGATAAGAAGGGTTAGTTATTGGGCAAGGGCATAGGATGATAGGTGGACAGTTAGAGCATTTCAATGGTGCCATCGTGACCCTCTAGTTTGTTGGGTAGCTACCTTCTCCTGGGGAACATTATGGGGGTCACAGACAAGAATTGCACTGGATAAATGGGCATGCATGAGTTAAAATATGCATGCAGGGAGGGACCTTCTGAGATGATGTGATGATCACAGATCTATTTGAGCATCTGAAAGTAAATAAAATGTCTTGAATATGTCTAAAACCACTTGCTGTATCTCATTTTGAATTTTAAACTGTTTTAGTATAAAGAAAATGTAAAGTTAATTGAAAGTAAAGTTGAAAGTGTAAAGTTAATTGAACTTTTATATACATATCAATGAAAAGGTAAGTGTATTAAGCGTAAAAGTAGAGATTTAATCAGTAAATAGGCAGAGCCAAGATTAAAAAAAAAGTCTGAGGAAAAAAATTCTCTCTCCCCTATTCTAAGACAATTTTGCACAGTAATATACTGACTAGAATACAGGGGGGAAATATGGGAAAAAAATGAAAATCAATCAATAAGCATTTGTTAAGCATCAACTATGTGCCAGGTGCTGTTTTAGGTGCTGAGAATACAAAGAAAAACAAGAGATAGTCCCTGACCTCAAGAAGCTTACAATCCAAGGTGGGGGTGGGGGGGTGACAACAATATGCAAACAATTATGTACAAACAAGTTATATACAAGATAGATAATCAACACTGAAAAGGCACTAGAATTAAGAGGGACTGGGAAAAGCTTTTAGCTGGGTCTTAGAGGAAGCAAGGGAAACCAGGAAAACAATGAGGCATAAATGAAGAGGGATTCCAGGAGGGAAGAGCATTCCAGGGATGAGGTCCAGCCAGTAACAATGCCTGGAGCATTTCTGTGTATTTGATGGAAATTTATAACCCTGAAAAGAGAAATGATTTTCCTAATAATATGTAAATTCTATTTCACAGGTGCTAGAAGACTGATAGAAATTCAAAGCTTGAAATGATGACTTTATGATATATAAATCTCTGTGAATCTTCTGTTTAATGCAAGTATTATCAATGTGTTAGGCATTACTTTGATTTGGGAAAGTACTACACTTTCTTTAGCAGCTACAAAAATTTGGAGATCACAATCAACTTCTAACTGTGGGTGGGGGAGAAATGCTGACAGTGTTACTGAGAGAAAAAAGCCTTCATAAAATTCCATCAGGACTGCAGTAGAAAAGAAGAAAAGAAAATGACTGAACGACAGAACTAGAAATGCCCTAACCTTTTAATTTGATAATTATGGAATTAGGATTTTCATTATAAAATTTTATCTGAATTACTTTTTTATGTTGGCCAGTGGAATGTTAAGATGCAGCTCTTTAATTGTGGCAGAGGACTACATGAAGTTAGTAAATTTGTGAATTTGAACATATTTTTCTATGTGAAGAATGACTTTAGACAAAAGAAGTCAAAAGATAACAAAATTCTGCTTCCAGATAAGAATCTAACAGCAAAAATGAGCATAATTATAAAATTTTCTATATTTTACATTCTTGATTTTATTCATTTGAATTCTCTACAGGCACCATTTGGTTAACTATGAATTTGGTAAATGGCAAATTGTAATGGGAAAAAACTGGGCCTTAGTTCTATTCTAATTGGGTACATTTCACTATTTAGGGTTTAGGTTAATATCAACTACATATAGAATCATATGCCAATTGATGAAGAAAGAAAGTCCCATCTACCCAGAGCTGGTATACGTTGAATTGGATGCCATTTTCTATGGACTTCTGAATGCATTCATCATGGATATCAAGTTGGAGAACAGAAGTTTGGAAATGATGCAAGATGGAAAATTATACACTCACATCTGCAATGCAAAGGAATTTGAAGGAATAAGTAGTTTTATTTATTTAAATTAAAAGAGAATGATCTGTGCCTGGGCCATGCATACATGGATCTGGGGGAAAGACTTCAAAATAGCAGTAAGGTGGATCACCAAAAAGTTGGTTGGGCAAATTGGGAACCAACATGGTAGGTAAGGTTTCACATAACTCCTATGTGGAAGCACTTTATACATATCAAATAGAAAGCCAGACAGGTCACTTGTGACACAGAGCTGGGTATCACAGTGTCAAACTAATATTCTGGCAGAGTTTAGGTCACATGACCATCATTAAAAAGATTAATAACTTTTTTTTCTTTAACCCCACTTCTAGCACCAAAGGAATTACGTACTAAATGTAGAGTAGTTATAGTTAAACCTAAAATACAACAGAATCCTGAGGAGGTAAATTCTTTATGAAATAGCAGAAAACTCTAAACCTTAGAGTGCATATTTAGCATCTCCCTCCCACTACCTTCTGTGTGCTTACATAAGATAAGAAAACCTGCAGGCTAATGTGAGGCTTAGCTCTAAGGTAGGGACCCACAGATGCTGCAGTGATACTTCCAGAACACTCCTCATTTTCTCCGTTTCCAGGTTCTTCCCAGCCTTGCAAAGGAAAGGAGAGAAAAGGATAAATCTTGACTGAAAACATCCTGGCCTTTTGATTAGAACCTAAGATCTAGGACAAGGACCCTTCAAAGCTTCAATGACTCCATTAGGACACTCCTGCCCTACCTTCATCCCACTAGAAGTAGTAGAAACTGATCTTGCCCAGCCAAACAAAGGAAAGATAATAAGCAGAGTGAGAAAATCCAGGGGGCTGTGTGGGGGAGAGAAGGGTACAAGTGAGAACAGTTTCTTTAGGCCTGAAGCAAAGGAAAGTGAAAATAAGTTGAGGTCAATCTTCTCCCTCCACTCCTCCAGAAAAGGGACTCAGAAAAGGGACCCAGGCTGGAAAACCCCATATTCCTCAATGGGAGGGGGCTGAGGCAGGTGTGTTACTCGGCCTTAAGAATCTGCTTACCAGCAAAGAAAATGAGTCCAGAAAGTGAGTAACAGATAATACAAAAAAAGAGCTGGAAAAACCAAACATATCAAGAAGAAAAGCCTCAATAAAAGTTCATCACGCATGCTGATAAATCAACAGGGAGGACCTTACAGCCAGAAGGAAGAATGAATAAAACCTCAAAGAGAATACAGAGCCCTCTTAACAATTATTATAATATGAAGGAAAGGGAACCAAAAATGTTTGATGAAAGACAGAATCTTGTGTACTCACCCAGAGGGCAGAGAACAACAAAAAAGAACTCCACGTTAGTTCAAAAGAAATAACATTCATAAAGAGAATAGCCAGAAAATAGAACCCCTGATGCAAAAAATTAAAAACACAATTAGAGGATTAGAAAAAACTGAATCCATAACAAAGAATTTTTCTTAAGAAGAGAGACATTAGAAGAAGTAGAACATAAAAACAATGCAGGGTGGAAAATTTGGCAGAAGAAAAACAACAGTGACAACATAAAAAAGCATAAATTCTGAACGCACTAAACTAACCTTGAAAACAAGATGTGCAGAGATAACTTAAGGTCTCCCATAAGAACATGATACATCAAAAAACCTGAATACAAGAATGTAACAATACAAGAAAACTACAGACTACAAAGCTTTGATTGAGAGATTTACATATTGCAACCAGAAAAAAAAATCATGCCTCAAACTCTAAGAAAAATAGTGGGTTAAAAAGAATTATCTGAAAAAGAAAGTCCCAATATACACCAAAATATTTATAGTTGTATTTTGTGTGGCAACAAAGAATTGTAAACAAAGTTGGTATCTAACCATTGAGGAATGGCCAAACAAATTTTGGTACATGAATGTAATGAAATATTTCTGTGTTACAGAAAGATAAACAAGATGAATAGCGAGAAGCATGGAAAGACCTATGTGAATTGATACAGAGTGAAGTAAGCAGAACCAAGAAAACAACATATAAAATAACTACAACAAATAAAATGGCAGGATATGAATCAAAAGTGAATTTTGTAAAATTACAAAGAACAAGCTCAACCCAAAGAAGAAGAGATATGAGGGGAAATCTCCCCTATTCCTTTGCAGGGGCAGAGAGGAGAAGATTCCACTGTGTGGAACACAGCATATATTTTTAGATTTTTTTCAAAGTATTGATCAGCTTTGTTGATTGCCTTTTCTCTTTTTCCTCCTTTTTCTTTTAAAAATATTTTTTGTTATAGAAGGGTTGTTCTCTAGGAAGGAAGAGGGGAGGAGCACAGGGAGAAATTTACAAAATATTAAGAGAAAATATATTAACAAAATTTTATTTTAAAAATAAAATAAGAATTCTCAGAATCTACTATATAGAGGTGAATGTCAGCAAAACTGAGACTATATAAAAGAAATAGAGGATTACCTACAAAAACATAAAATTTCCAAGTTAACACAACACCAAATAGAGACTATATCCAATTTCAGAATAGAACTGAAGCAACATGGACTCAAACTCCATTCTTTCAACAAAAATTTATTAAGCATTTACCACAGAGCCTTACAAAGGCTCTGTGTTAAGTGCTAGAGATACAAGGATAAAAATGAAATAGTCCCTGCCTTCAACACTCTTCCAGTCTACTTTTCTGATTAATTCTTTTATATGTGTGAACACACAGGACAAGAGCATTTTCAATGGATGACAGAGGGTAATAGATGCTATACCCTGATCAAGTCCATGAGTGAAGAGCAAAGGGCTGATGGCTCTGATACCAGAATGATATTTTTACAGACCACTGTTCTTCAAGTCACATTACTATTATTCACTCATCAGATAATTTATTGATTGCCCACTAGATTTACATTACTGTGATAGGCATGTTTCTCTATCAGTCCCTACACCTGTTGAACTTCTATCCATCCTTGGATATCCATCCCAGCCAAACAAAGGAAAGATAATAAGCAGAGTGAGAAAATTCAGGGGGCTGTGTGGGGGAGAGAGGGGTACAAGTGAGAACAGTTTCTTTAGGCCTGAAGCAAAGGAAAGTGAAAATAAGTTGAGGTCGATCTTCCATCCAAAATTTTTACCAGTCGACAAAATGTTCACTAGAACTTTAATTTATTTCACCAAGCATTTTTATGTACTGACTATGTGTACAGCTCCATGTTAGATGCTAGAGAAGGTACAAAGTTTGGATAAAATATGGCCCTTGATCTTGTGGAGTTACCCTCTAGCCAGGACTTAAGGGAAGAATGATACATACATGAATAAATGTAATATTCAAAAACTAGTTCCCCTAAAAAGTCTTCCTTGAACCTCACAATGAATAACGTCCTCTTCCCTCTCAGACCTAATGCTACATTTTGCTTTTCTCTCTCTCATGCTCTTCCCTATAAATTATAAATTAATTAATTTATTTTATAGTCCTTTGTGTCTGTGTCACGTCCCCTCGTTAGACTGTAAGCCCCATAAGAGCAGAGCATGTGTCTTATCAAAATGTTGGCTCTCCCCACTGCCCCAACTTAGCACAGTGTTATAAACATAGTAAATTCTTCTTTTTAAAAAAGTTTAATTTATTGGAATAAATTAAAGTTCTAGTGAAAGTTTTGTGGACTGGTAAAAATTTTGGCAGCTTGTTTAGATATAATTTTAGAAGTTAACTCTAAGGATGGGTAGGAATTCAACAAGTGAGGACTGATGGAGGAAACAGGCCTATCACAGTAGTATGAATTTAGTGGGCAATCAATTGAATTGATGTGCTAGCAGACATCTGCTAGGATGGTAAAAATTTTGGCAGTCTATTAGGTCTGTATTTAGAAGAGTTCTCTCTAGCTATCTTATATACCAAACTTTCATACCAGAAGCAGTTTCCAAATTCTCAGTGATGCAAAAGATCATGGCTCTAGAGCTGGAAGAGGCATTAGAATTCATGTAATATAACATTCTAATTTTTACAATAAAGAAACTGAAATGCATAGACATTAACTGACTCTCTTATTAACACAGAGATAGGAAATGGCAGAGCCAGAATTTGAACGCACATCCTTTGACTTCAAATTCAATCATTCAAGTCAATCCTAAATCTATTGCCTAAAGATACTAGCACTGAGATTGGTAACCATGTTCACATAATTTTACTTTAGCAATTATATCATTCATCTTTATCTTATTTGCTCCTTGGGATATGATGTTCCATCAAATCAGATCAGGAGGCAAGGTTACTTACTTTTGACCACAATGATCCTTTTGTAATTAAATCTTATCATGCACAAATGAGTATTTTATTTATGTGTGGTCTTTTGCAAAAAAAGACAGTTCATATATATGTGTTTTTCCCATCTAAGCTGTAAGCTCCTTGTTGGAGACTGTGTTTTATACTTCTTTTATAGCCTATAGTGTGAAGACACAGCACAGCTGCTAAGCAATACTAACAGACACACATACATTTAATAAAGTATTTAACCAAAGTCACATTAGAAATTAATTGATAAAAATGAGCTCTTATAAGCTGATCTTGTCCTATATTATCCTTACCTGACATGAACGAAATTGGTTGACTAGTAATGTGCATCTCTGTGGATCTTTTCTTCCATCCAAGCTGTCCAACTCAGCAGCTACTTGATTTAACTCTTCATCTGCATAGTAGAACTGAGCAAGAAGTTGCGGATCTGACCTCTGCAAAGATGATACAGATGAACAGTATTATCTTACTTGTTAATGCAGATCTACTCATACATGTATACTTAAAGATAAAAAAGGAAAGATGGTTTCACCAGGGCAGGGCGACATATGCCGCCGTGACATTTCTTCAACAGGACAGTCCTGGCAGCAACACAGCTCAAAGCACAATGTCACATCTTATGTCCTGCTGTGCCCCACTCAAGTTTTCTTGAGTGGTGTCAAACTCAAATAGCAACGGAGGCATGTTAACTTAGTTTTAAAATGTTATCTACGTTTTACTACATTTTTATTTATTTCGTTAAATATTTTCCAACTGCATTTTAAACAGCCTCTAACACTCGGAGATATTGCCTTCCCATACCTGTGTTCTAAAGGTAGAGATAAGAGGAAGAAATAGTGGTTGGCTCATCCAATTAATTTCAGCAAAAAAGAGAACTTAATTAAACATATGAAGAATTCATAATTTGCAACTCCATGGGGTAAGCCTTGGAATCTGGCCTTTTGCCGTTTGTAATTGCTCCTACTTCCCAATTTTTAGTCTTCAGGTTAGTACGCTCACCAAACCTACCCTAATGCAGGCAGGTCTAAGGCTCCCAGAACAGGACACACTGCCCTGTTACATTTCAAATACCCACTGCTCAGGGTTCTAGGGGTAACCCTTGGTATTGGGGGAGGCGCGGATACAGTGCTGCTCCTTCCTTCCCTGGTGAACTTCCCATTTATAGTGTTTTTTTCCCTTTGAGGTCAGTGAGACTGAAGTCTTGATTACGCATTTCTTTTAGAAGGGCTTGCTGTGTTTCAGGGCTGGTAGAATCAGCACAATGTCACATATAAACAGAATTTAGAGGATATTTTTATTTGGAGACTGTCCCTTTCATTTGCTTCTGCATAAGATGTCCTCTGTGACAGTGGAAAACTCCTTTGCAAAGCCTATGTCAATCAAACTTTTGTTAAGCACTTACCAAGTACCAATCACTGTTCTAAATGATAGTGATAAAAAGACAAAAATGAAACAGTTTATGCCCTCAAAGAGTTTACATTCTATGTGGAGAAAAAACATACACATAAATAAGTCCATACATGCTGCTACAGAAATATTTTCCTTATTTTATGCTACTTTATGAACTTTGAATTCTAGCTAAACCAGACGACATGTTCTCCAAACCTGACATTCTATCTGCCAGCTCCATGCATTCACACAGGCCATCCTCTGTGTTTGGAATAAAGGACTGGGGTCCAAATCTTACTTCACTTAGTATCTGTGTTATTCTAGTTAAGTTGCTTAATCTCAGTTTCCTCACCCATGAAATGAGTTTAATAAATAACACCCACTTCATAGGCTTATGAGAATCAAACGAAATGTATGTAAAGCACTCTGGAGAGAAAGTACCACATAAGCTTTTGCTTTTATTATTATCTACATGTCTCAGAATCCTGTTTTCTTCAAGGAACAGATCAAATGACATCTCACATGCACTGCGCTGATTATCTCAATAAAGTGTCTGACTTCCTTAACTCCTAACATAACTAGGAACCTATTCTGCTGCTCATTAATTGTCCCAACTGGGGGCAGAGCCAAGTCGGCAGAGTAGAGGCAGCAACCCAGCTGAACGTTCCCCTCCAAACAACTTTAAAATAACACAACAAATCGAATTAAAGATCAGTATAACCAACAAAAGGTCAGGGTGAGACATTTTTTCGAGCCCAAGGCAACTAAGGAGGCTGGCAGGAGAGGTCTGTGATGCTGAGATGGCAATTGTCCCAACTACCTTTACCATATCTACCTGGCCCTAGGGACTTGTACCTGCCCCTGGATCCCTCTAAAGCGGAATAAACACTGGTAAAATTTTGAACCCAATATTTTATTGAACATCAACTAGCACTGGGCTAGGCACTATGCAGTATTATCTGGCATGTTCTCTACTCTCAAGCTATTACAATCTTATTGGAGAGAGAAGATACATCTACAACTACCTATCTATATTATATGTAGATAAATGTCTATAGTTATTTGTATACAGACAGATGTATAGATATGTAACCCAATGTTCAAGCCTGATATATTTGCATAAGACTATCCTCACTTGTCAAAAAATAATTATTCAACACTCCATGTGTATATGAGGGGTGGTGTTGGCAAGAACTCAAGAGAAGAGAGTTGGCAAGCACTTGGAAGAGCTCAAGGAGAGGCCCCTGGAGAGAGAAATACTTTGGGAATAAGCCGACATGTCTACAAACCAGAACTTGACATATCTCTGATTTCCAGCTTGTCACACTAGAGACTTTGGGGAATTTCCTCTTGGGTGATGAGAGGTACTCTTTCTTAGTTGAGTTGATATATCTCACTCTCGGTGGGAGAGCTCATTCACTCTATGTATTGTCTGATATATTATAATTACATAGATTATAATATATCAACTACTCTGATATCTGTTTGCTATTACCTTGATAAATAGGTTTATTCATTACTATTTGTGATAGTATTTGTAAAACTAGCATTTGTTGAGAAGGTAGTCAAGTATATAGCATGGAGCACTCCACCATTAATAGAGAATTGTGAGAAAGGCAAATTGAGCCTTAAAATTATTTTCCTACACTAGCAATATTTAAGGGGAAGACAGATATAATTTTGAACTCATATCTCTCTGAGGAGAGCAGGTGCTTCAGTTTCGTGGCTCTAATTTCTTGCTTCCCTTTAGGAAGGAATCAAAGTCTGTCTTGAAAAGGGGTAGCGGAGATTCCAGTATAATCTATTCACAAGTCCCTGTTAACCATTTAAACGTGCCAATGTAGACATAAACATAACATATGTGGGCAACACACACATAAATACCCTTCATATAAATGAAATAATTTTTAAAAATAATATAAAGGTATAATTAAGTACAAAATGTACAGTAAAAACATTTGGTTTTGTGGGAAGTCTCAAAGGAGAGAGGCATATGGTTAAGATAACATATATCAAATTAAAAGAAAAAAGTTTGACCCAAAAAAAGAGTGTATTCTGAAACAAAAACACCCAGACTTGCCAAACTTGTTTGGCTCTGAAAACTACTCTCATGCTGTTAATTAGCAGGAAAAAAATACACCAACTATCAAGTTTTTGTATGGTGCATTTTATCATAGCTCTGACTGTGTTTCATATGTCCCTAATAAATCCTTTTTTGTCTTAATTACAAAAGTACAATTACTTCTTGGTAAAAGGTAATTTCAATCTGAAAGTTAATCTCAGAATTAATCACCATCAACATGAATTGCCACCAAGGGGACAAAGCAGGCTGGCTAGAGTAGTAAGGCATCCTAAAAGAGAGACAGGGTTGACATGAACCAGGTGAATCAACCAACCACCGCATCAACTGGACCATCACTTCATCAATTGGACCACCATCTCCCAACAAACCCATGTAAGGATAGCCCAGGACTCTTAGCCTAGAGCAGTGGTCCTCAGTTCATTAATCCCACCTTAACTGAGGACAACTTTCACGGAGAAGGGACCCAACACCCTTATGGCCAATGAAAATGAAATTTGATGATTTTCTGCAGTTTCTTTGACGCCTCTGAGTCTCCTCAGTTTCCTTATCTGTAAAATGAGGGGTATGAAATGACTGATCTTTTATCTATGAAACTACAATTCCAAGAATGGTTTACCCTTTTTTTCCTTCTCATTCCTTGCATTTTCCTTTACGGCTTCCAAAGTCTTCTTTACCCTTTGAATTTTATCTATATTATTCATTTTAATACAAAAATTTCCAGTTATGCAATAAACAGTCAACTAACAAGTTTTTATTAAATGCCTGCTATATGCAGGCATTGGCAATACAAAGTCCTTGCCCCCTCTAGTTTCAAGTTAAATCTCCAAAGGAGGGCGGCGAGGTGATTACTTCCAGGTTCAAGGTACTGTACAAGACAGCACTCCTAAAACTAGCTCACAAGTCCCCCTTAAGTATAAACACAATAAGCTCAAAGAAAAGTCATTTATTGGACAGTATCGTAAGAACAACAGTAATAAAGTATTGCCCCTGTAAACCTGTCTCAAGCACTCACAGCATCAGGGAGACGAAAGGCATGAACTATGAATATACCAGTAGAAAGGCACATATTTCAGGAATACATGTGGTCTGGGACAACTCAGCTCAAGCACCCCAGCATTCTACTATCCTTTGCACTTTTCATGGTTCTTTTTATGTTGATCCCCATGATTGCAATGGTTTTACTGGGCAGGTTGCTCAGCCTGGTGCCCTAACCGTGAGATTTTTCAATTACTGATGGCTGGGGTTGGTGCTCTTCTCAACTGCTAGAGGTCATAAACATGGGTACACTGTTTTCTACTGGGTTAGTTCTTTTACTGCAGGATATCAGGCCTGATAGGGAAGGAAGGGAGAAGAAATCATACCCCATCCCCCAAAGTGAGGAATAAATTACTCTCAAAGGCTAGGTTCTTCTACCACAAATGGATCTTCTCTGTTGCCAGGGGTCATATTCCTCAGAGTTGTCCCTTAACCTGAGAGACTTCTTAGAGAGTATATGTTGCTTTCTAAACAGCCACTAATAGCCAACCAATGGCTAACTACCCTCTACTTCCATCAAATTTTGATGGAGAGGGGGATTCTTTACAGCTCGTAAAGGGGTAATTTAACATAAAACCTTTTAAGACCTTAAGACTCACTGCCTCTATTAGCTGGCCATTTATATTCTATGATTTTTACCAAGTGAGAGATAGGTATAGGTACATGAGATCAGACAATCAGTGGTGTCTTTATTAATCCTCTTCTCACTTTATACAAATAAGAAAGTGATATAGCTCCTATACTGAAAAAAATCATATTAAAAAACCATATACTATTAGGGAAATACAGCACATATCTAGGAGTGATGGTTAGGAAAGGCAGCCTTAGTCTAGGCTATCAAAGGGATTGTGAGTAAAGCAGTAGGACAGTAGATTGTCCTGCCTTTTCTAGCAGCAAAGTTATTATTTGATTTAATTATGCTACCCCCATAAGAAGTATGAAGAAGAGAGTGACTCTTCAGAAATAGGGAAAAGGGCAAGATGCCCACAGTGGCCTAGCCCTGGTGTTTTGGAGAATGTTAGATGGAATGAAAAAATCCCAAAGTGTTCTAAATCAACATTTCATGACCATTAAGTAAATCACTAATTAAACCTGGGCATCGAGAATCTCAAAATTATATGATGACCAAACGGGTCATGTGGTTCCATCCACTGCTGTAAGCCAATGTTAGAACTAAACCACCTATTTTAAATGTCTAAGAAAGTAGATTCTATCAGCTATGATATCTAAGCCAATGTTAGAACTAAACCACCTATTTTAAATGTCTAAGAAAGTAGATTCTATCAGCTATGATATCTAATAAAATCAGAAAGGGCTTATAGAATCTATGTCTAAAATATCTTCTGTTTCAACAAACTTTATTCAGTTTTATTTCTGGTAAAAATGAGATTAGCAAATTAGCATCTTCCATTTTAATGATACAGGTCAAACTCACTTAAAGCATGTTCATGGAGTATAATTGCTATGGGACATCTAAGCAAATAGAGAAGCTATTCATTGTACGTGGCTGAACATCTCATATATGTGAATTCTGGCTGGAGCCATAAACAAATGTTTCAAGATCTGAAAGAGTGAAATTATCTTCAAAGACTTTCTTCAGAGTAATTTTCAACTGACAAATGTTCATCTAACCACTTAATGACTAGTCTTAAATTGTGTATTTTGTGGCACTGAGGAAGCATGTACAAAAATACAGATGAATGGCTCTGCTTGTAAGAAAGCACTACTACTGCACAACAGCAAAGCCAGTGTAGGACTTAAATACTCAATTCCTATGAAACTAAGGAGAACTTAACAAGAAAGGGAAATTTACTATTTGGGTTCCCTTAAGGAACACACAAAGATGATTTGGATTGATTGTCCTTTTTATTGACTTTACAAAGCAGGGGTTATATAGGAAAATTAAGGTCTTATAAAATTCAATGTTCTTTGAAATGAATGTTAGCATTGCATGGTTACATGTAATTTTTATTACATAAAAATATTTCCTACTAATATACTTTTTACATATCAACAAGAACATATAATTTGCTTCTTTTCCCTTTTCCCTAACATATGCAAAGTTGTTGGACTTAAAGAAAAAAATCTTCTAATGCAATTCCCTCTTTTTACAGATGAAGAAGCTGAGGCCTACAGGAATTAAGCAACGCTCTCAAGATCATACAAATAGTTAAGTAGTAGAGCCATTCAACTTACAGCCTCTGCCTCCAAATCCATTGCTCTTTCCAGTTTACCATGCTGCTTTTTCAGGAACATATTTAATATCCTGTGTTGTTTAACATTTTTTTTATCAATTATTTGGTTAAAGGAATAGATGGCACGGTCTTCCAACTCACAGATTATGCAAATTTGGGACAAAGAATTAACATACAGGACCCAAAAAGAAACTTTGACAGACTATATATAGCATTGCATAGAATCTAACAAGATGAAATTGGAAGTCTTACACATGAGTTCATGAAATCAACCTCACAAGAATAGAATGGGAAAGATGGAGGCATATTAATAGTATCCTTGGAAAAGATTTGAGAGTTTTAATGGACTGCAAATTCAATGAATCAGCAATGTGCTGTGTATTTTGTGGCCCTGAGGAAGCATGTCCAAAAATACAGATGAGTGGCTCTTCTTGTAAGAAAATACTACTACTGCACAACAGTAAAGCCAGTGTAGGACTTAAATACTCAGTCTAAAAAAGATAATAATATCTTCGGTTGCATTAAGAATTAGATGGTGATAGTTCCTCTATATTTAGCCCTATTCAAACCACATAGTACTGTGTTCAGCTCTAGCTGCCACTGTTAAAGAAGGACATTAATAAGCTATAGTATGTCCAGAAAAGAGGAACCAGGATGATGAAGGACGCTGACTCTGTGTCATATAAGGATCAATTCGAAGCAACTAGGAAGGCTTAGCCTTGAGAAGGTAAGACTCGGAAGGGATATAAGAGTGATCTATTAAGTTTATGAAGGGCTGTCATATGGAAAAAGGATTCTACTTGTTCTGTTCAGCCCAGGGGCAGAAACAGGATCAATGAATAGGTCAACTTGAAAGGTGGTATGTTCACCTTCAGAGGTCAGGTAGGATATTGTGGAGATTCCTTTCAAGTATAAGTTGGACTCAGTGGCCACTAAAATTCTTTCTATTTCATTCTGTGATTTTAGGAAGTCAAACTATACCTAAAACTTTCTCTTATCCAGAGCAGAGTTGAAGCCACATTCCAAAATAGATGGTCTGCCTATGAGGATCAGAGTCTCTGGCGGAGAGACAACAGGAACAAATGAAAGAAAGAAAAGGCTGACTATATGCAAAGCACTGTGGATGCAAAGAAAGGTAAGATACCCCTTGCTCTGAAAGAGCTCACATGCTAATAGTGGAAGACCACACATATCAAGAGAAGGCTTCAGCCCCAAGTCAGATGGAAGGGAAAGCCCACTGGTCCTTACTAATGAATTATCTTTAATGTCATTTCCATCGATAAAATGGCATTTATTACTAACACTGAGTCATTTGACAATGTCAAAGGTCTTGGTGAGAACTTTCTTTTCCAGATCTTCAATAGCTGTGATTGCCAAGGAGGATGGGAGCTGCAGTATCTAGAGAGGCAGTTGCCAGGACACATCTCCTCAAGAGTTGCTCAGGGTAAAGTTAGAAGAAGAGGTCATAATCTGGCAGTCACTATTATTTTCAGGGCTCTTAGTCTTACTTGGCAGTTGCTTTTGATGGTTGCCTTTCTCTACATGCTCATTTTGTAAATGTTAGTTCGATTACAATTAGATAATATTACCAATATGTCCACTTAACCTGTCACATGTAAATTACAAATATCATAATACAATGAACATGAACAAAAAAGCAAAGTAAAAAAAAAACCACATTGGATGTGGAGTCAGATCCCCTTCTACTTACTACCTTATATGGACCTGGTCAAGTTACTAAGGCTCTCTGTGACTCAGATTCCTCCTATGTAAAATGAGATGACCTCTAATGGCTTTTCTAGCAAGTGGGGAAGGAGAGAGGTTTCTAAACAAAGTACCTTGGCAATAAGCCTTGTCATTCAATAACCAATACCCTTCTATCTACACTAGCACAACAGAATTTGAAGATGTTTTCAATCTGAATGCAGACTCATAAGGCCTAAGAGAAATGTCCTCATCTGTAACTGCCTCTATATTTATATAGAGATATAAAGGAGAGGAGGAATAAGGTGAGGATCTGTAGCTTAGCTCTGCTGTGGGATGATTCAGTTTGCAGAAAGAAGTAAAATATGTGAATTACGACAAAAGTCTAATGGCCTGGCATACCCACTATGCCACTTTCCTCTCCCATAATTTATGTATATTAATAGAGTTTTATACATGCTATTTCAGCTAGTAGACTTACTGCACCATATTAATGAAATCAAGGCTTCATCCCTAACCTAAGGAATTAGGCAAAAATATAGATCAATCTTCATAAATCCATCCCTACCATAGGAAAAAAAACAACCCAAAGCATATTCTCTACTGATAGTAAGAAATAGTTATAGATGGCTTAAATCTAACATTACCTAAAGATAAAAGGTAGAATCAGAGAATCAGATGACTCTTATAACATTGTTGTTCTAGATGCTAAGATTTAATTCTTATATGTCATAGAATACTATTCTATAATGACAAGTTATTTAATTTCATGATAAAATTGTGTGTATATATACATATTACATATATATATATAAATCATAATGTAGTCGTCCAATAATGTCAACACAAAAAATTACCAAAACAAAACACAAGATTCCAACACAGCCTCTTCAAGGCAAGTTGGTATTTTGGCTTTCTTAGTTTCTAACTTAGGGAAGGAGATTCCAGTAAAATGAAATATATGTATTTTACTATATGAAAATGTTATCAAATTTCTAGCTCTTTAAAATTCCCTTTTTACAAGAAAATAGACTACTGGGTTTCTTTTTTATAATTATTCTTTGCAGAGTTTAATAAGAGTTATTTTTTAAAACAAACATAAACCTCTTGAATTTTCCCCAGAGGCACATACTCTGAAGTATGCCTAGAGAAATTCCAATTGCAATAGATGGAAAGGGGGCAGGGGGAAGACAGAATCTCATTTTGTGTTTTGAATGTTAAAATCCTTGTCTTCCTAACTCCAAGGCCAGCAATCTATCCACTATGCTATGTTGCTTCTCAAACACAAATTAGGATCCCAAATTAAACTTCTATATTAAAATCCTAGAAAAGAGGAGTCTGCTACTAAGTTCAATTTAAACAGCTTAAAAAAAGGAAGAAAAAAGGGTGATTCTCCATAGAAGACTTAATCTGATGCTTCACTACTCCCTATATCTAGGGGATCTAGGGATCTCTGGATTCTCAAAAGCCATAGCAGTGGAGCTGAAGTGCTGATAGGTTCTACAAGGCTAAAAAAAAAATTCAAATACGGTCTTGGAGACAAACTGCATCTTTATCTAAGGACCAATCTAGCTGAATTTGGATAGTTTTATCATCAGCATGCTGGCCAGTAACTAACAAATCATTTAGCCACATTTAAACAAAGAAAAATACATACAGTAATGACCCTCAGACCCACATACACCCTCTCTATTCTTTAAGTGATGTTGGCCAGAAGGCAGAAAAGGGGGCAGGGGCTAAGAAACACATAGTTTTTTGACAATCCTTGGCAATCTATGTTGGTGTTATTTCCACAAGCCCTCCTTGAGGAGTTCTTCATACTGATGAAATCACAGAACTGACAAAAAAAACCAAACATCTAAATGTGAGATCCTCATAAATGACCAACAAAGTCATATACAACTAGAAGAGAAATGCATAGAGTCAGAGATTCCCACTGTCAATGAAATCTGAAGACAAAGAAATTACTGCTAAATGGTAGTTAGTTTCATTATATGCCAAAGGCCAAAGTGATGATGAGGCTGCATGGTCCCAGAGAGTTCAGACTCAAGTGGTTTACTAAGCTTCTGCTCATCAAGACTTCTAGTGGTCCACTTTAGAGGGTGGATCAACAGCAGTGGCAAGGGCAGGGCAGAAAATGGACAGGGTTTAGGTAGGCTGCACAACAAAGGCTAGAAGATGAGTCAAAAGATTTCAGAGATATCAACTGCCATAGATATTTAAACCACATCCATAAGATATGAGTACATTTACATTAAAATTAAGAAAATAAATTAAAATAATTAAAACAGTGTAGTGTAGGGTAGTGTTCTAGTTAGCTCCAGAGGGAAGTATCAGGAATAATGGGTTGAAGTTGCGAAGAGGTAAATTTGGGCTTG
Source organism: Trichosurus vulpecula (assembly GCF_011100635.1). Taxonomy (NCBI): domain Eukaryota; kingdom Metazoa; phylum Chordata; class Mammalia; order Diprotodontia; family Phalangeridae; genus Trichosurus; species Trichosurus vulpecula. Next base: position 210,732,496 of record NC_050578.1, on the reverse strand, counting down.
ATTGCAGGAAAAACTAATAGAGCTGCCTGAAAGGGAACAGGCAGCTTGGGGGAGGGAGAATGAGTGGAGGGTTTGTCCTAATTGGACCAGATGACCAGTTGTCCAGCAGGTTATAGTGGGGGTTCTTTATAGGTGTGGATTGGACTATAATACCACTGAGGTCCCTTCTTACTCTAAAATTTTGTGATTCTGAGTATTAGATTTTGCATCAAAGGATATGACTTCAAATTGTGGTCCCTAACTACCTATGTGAGCAAGATATTTAGTTTCTCTGACTCTTATCTTCTAATCTTTTTTAAAGGGATGAACTAGATGACATAAGAAGAATTTCCAGCTCAAAAATATGTGATTTTGTAATCCTAATTAAATTCATTTTAATTGAACAAGAATTTTTAAAACATTTTATTAATGGCTCTTCGTTTTTATATCACATACAATTCTGAATATAACCTTCACCTTTCCCTACCTAGCAAGCTACATGTTTGTATTAAAGTTTTTTTAAGACGGGAAAAAAGACATTTCAGTAAAAACAAACCAACTTTGTCTGACAGCATATGTAATTATCTACCCATAATCACTCAAATCCACCACAAAGGAAAGCCAGGTACACTTTCCTAATTTTTCTCAGCCAATAAACATTTATTAGACATCTACTATATTCTAGGCACTATGCTAAGTTCAGGGGATACAAAGAATGGCAAAATACAATCCTTGTCCTCAAGGAACTTACAATCTAATGGGGAAAGACTATACACAAAAGGAAGATGAAAAGAGGGAGGAGAGGTACCTGTTTGGGGGCATAATGAATGCTAGAAGAATACAATTGAATGAGAAAATGACAAAATGGTTGGCCTGAGCCCTTCTTAAATGGAGTTTCTTGGGAGATCTCTGCTCTCCACTCTCCACCCTCAACCCTTCACATTTCACAGTCCTCACCAATAAAAAAAAATACTCAAGACAAAGAAAAGAAAGCCCTCACTGCCAAAGTCCTTGTCAAATGAATTAGAAATAAATATGGTTTAATCCACAGAAGTACTATTAAAGAAGATGCGTTACTATTTTGCCAGGGCACCTCAAGAACCATGGATGGAGCCTTTTCCATCCAACCTGATGCTGACACATCCTAAATGTGTTGTTTTCCCCAATCAGAATGTGAACTTCTTGAAAATAGAAACTGTCTTGCTTTTCTATTTGTCACCAGGGCTTACCACAGTGTTTTGCACATAGTTATAGAACTTAATAAATGCTTTTTCATTCACTCCTTCTCCTTCTACCAGCCTGACCCTTCCTTCTCAGTGTCCTTTTGGATCATCATTTATATCATAACCCTTGGGGGTCATATCCCAAGAATCCATCCTGGACCCTATTCCCTTTACTTTCTATACTCTCATTAGTTCCTATAGGTTAAATGACCATTTCTATGCCACTGACTCCCAGATCTATACATCTAGTCCTAGTCTCTCTCCTGAGCACCACTCCTGCTTCACCAATTGTCTATTGGACATTTCACACTGGATGTCCCAAAGGTATTTCAAATACTAAATTTCCAAAACAGTTATTTCACACAAAAAATCAATTCTCTTTCAAACTTCCTTATTAGGCCACTACCATCCTTTCAGTCATGCTAAATTTCAAACTTGGCATCATTCTCAACTATGCATTCACACTCCACATAAAAACTTCCTAGTCTTGTCATTTTTACCTCTACAATACCTCTCATATCCCTCTCCCCTTCCCTCTCTTTATGCAGCTATAGCTGTCACCTTCTTCTGGTCCTTATTTGTACAATTACAATAGACTCTTCATTGGCCTCCCTTCCCTCCCTCAAAATCTCTCTCTTCTCCATAAATTCCAGTGGTTCCCTTGTCTCTAAGACCTTCATAACCTCCCCAACCTGCCTTACCAGCCTTGCATATTATTTGTTACTTTCCTTCACACACACACACACACACACACACACACACACACACACACACGCAAATTTAGACAAAACTGATCTTCTTACCACCCCTTCAGTAATCTGTCTCCTATCTCTGTCTCTGCATTGGTGTCTCCCATGCCTAGGATTTACTCTCTTCACCTTTGCTCCTTCCCTCATTTCTTTCACATCAGTCAAATCAAAAGCACCTGCTCTGTGCTAGACACCGTGCTATGCACTGGGGATACAAAGAAAGGCAAACAAGGTCTCAAGAAGCTTGGGCGAATGGGGTGAGACTACAGGCAAACAACTAGACTATACAAGCTATATAAAGGATTAACTGGAGATAATCACAAAGGAAAGGTGCTAAGATTAGGGAGGATTGGAAAAGGCTTCTTACACAAAGTAGGACTTAAGCAGAGTCTTCAAGGCAGCCAGGAAAACAGGAGAGAAAGTGCTTCAGGCATGGGAAACTGCCACTGCGGGTGCCCACAGTCGGAAAATGGGGAGTCTTGTGTGACGAACAAGCAACGAAGCCAGTGTCATTAGATCACAGTACATGGAGGGGGAATAAGGTTTAAGAAGAATGGAAAGGTTGGAAGGGGCCGGGTTATGAATGGCTTTAAAAGTCAAACAGAAGAGCTTAAGTTCAAGGTTTCTTCATGGGTCTTTCCTAGTCTCCCCAATGCTGTTAATTTCCTCTAAAATTATCCTGTATCTATATTGTATCTACTCTTTGAAGTACATGGTTTCCCCAGGCTAACTGTGAGATCTCTATGGATAGTTACTGTTTCACTTTTATGTTTTGTGATATATAAAAAGTTCAAGAGACATAATTTCTGGATAATTAATCATTTTAATAATCATGCTAGCATATAGTTAATAAAAGGTGTCAGTGACACTCTCAAATGCCAAATACTCCTCATGGAACCCAATCAACACTTGTATGCTCTTGGAAAAGTGCTTGTTCTTGAGGATGACAATTGACTCTGGTTAACAATTAATGAGAAGAATGAATATTATAATGAGAGGTGGGACTATGACTTTGATCATGTCATTTACTTCCAAACTACCCCCAGTCTTGGGCAATATAGACAAAGAATCTACCCACCCTTGCCCAAAACTGCCTGAGTGAAACGCAATGGGCTAGAAGTCACCTTAGATTAAACTCTTTGTAAGATTTTCTGGTTGAGTGAGACAATTCTATCTAGATGAGACAGTCTAGGTAAATTTTTAGGAAAGGTTAGGGATCTCACCTGTTGTTATTTAATAATAATTTCTCTCAGTTTTTATCTTCTGTACCTAACACACTGAGTGCATGCCTGACACATATTAGGTCTTTATTAAATCCTTATTGACTACCTAAATAAACATAGGTCATTATTACTCCTATAGTTATGGACCTCTTCCTAGGAAAACAGTAGAAATTAATAAAGTCCTCTGTAGGAATTAGAAATGAAAACAAAACAAGTCCCAGTCATTAAAAGGCACTTGCATAGAGTCTATTTTTCCTTTCCTTTTTTCTGCTTACTATTCTGTAAAATGTTAATATGCTTGTGCTTCTTTGCCTAACTAACACTTTTAAAAACAAAGCAATGCAGCTAGACCCCAATTAGCACAAACAATGGAACCCATGAAGTGGTCACATTATTTGAATATGTACTGTATATTTCCAAAAGGCTGGAACCAATGGCTATATTTTATACATAATTATAACTTCAAATAGTGTGAATTCAAACAATGTGACCATATCATGAGATTCATTATTCATACTAGTCAGGATCTGGCTGTACATAGGTCATTCCACTCCTCTTTTCCTTGATCTTTCTAATCCTAACTAGATTTTTTTTCTTCTTACTCCATTATTCCTCATTTATGCTGCCTTTTTCCTTATCTCCCCAGTATCCCATAATTCTTCTCTTACGTACTTGTAGTATGTACGTAGACATAAAAATCCAAATTTGATCTTGACATTTCATAGGACAGCTAGGTGGCACAGTGGATAGAGCACTGGGCTTGGAGTCAGGAAGACCCAACTTCAAATCCAGCCTCAGATACTTACTAGTTGTGTGACTCTGGGCAAGTCACTTAAAATCTTTTTGCCTCTGTTTCCCCATCTGTAAAATGAGGATATTAACAGCACCTAATTCCCAGGGTTGTGAGTAGTACATGAGATAATAATTGTAAAGCTCTCAGCACAGCATCTGGCACATAGTTAAATGCTATATAAATGTTAGCTACTATTAATATTGTAAGTAGTCAAGGGGAAAGGAACAAGTTATTGGCTATCCATATGCCTTGAAAGCATACTTAGCTGAAGATCAAAGGATCAGATGATGTGGAGCCAAATGGACCTTACAAATTACCTAGTTCATGATGCTGAGTGAAGGGAACAGAACCAGGAGAACACTGTACACAGTAACAGCCACAGTGTGCAATGAATGATTTTGATAGACAGCCCTTCTCAGAAATGCAAGGACCTAAAACAATTCCAAAGGACTCATGATGGAAAATGCCAACAACATCCAGAGAAAGAACTATGGAATCGGAATGCAGAGCGAAACAAACTATTTTCTTTTTTGTTTTGTTTTTCTTTCTCATTGCTTCTCCTATTCATTATAATTCTGCTATGCAAAATGACTAATGTGAAAATAGGTTTAATAGGAATGTATGTGTAGATCAGATTGCAGGCCATCTTGGGGAGGCAGGGGGGAAGGAGGGGGAGAAAATTTAAAACTTATGGAAGTGAATGTTGAAAACTGAAAATAAATAAATTAATAATAATAATTTTAAAAAAGAATGTAAGCTCCTCTAGGACAAAAACTAGTTTGGGGTTTTTGTTGTTGTTGTTTGCTTGTCTTGTTTCAACCTTTCCTTGTGTCCCCTGTGCCTGACTCATAGTAAATATTTAATAAATATTTCTGATTGATTGCCCTGGGGAAAAAAAAGAAATTACCTAGTTCAGCTTTCATAATTTACAAATGAGGAAACTTAAGCCCAAGGAGTTTTAAAAACTTGTCCAAGATTCCATAGCTAATTAAAAAGCAAAAGGAGGATTCAAACCTAGAAGATTTTAAGGTCAAAACAGATTTAGACAAAAACTCTCCTCCTCTTTCAATGTAATACCCTGGAGTAGTAGAGGGTCACTCTCTCTGTGGTCCCATATTTGAAAGACAATACCACTGATGTGATCCTATTTCAAGTCAATGTCAAATGATAAAAGACAACACAAAAATGGAAATATCTGTTACTTAATAACATTTCCATACCATAAGAAATTTAACTTGGCTTTCTCTCCACACTTTGGATGATTTCACATAAATTTTAAAATTCAAATTATTATAGGTATAACTTCTGCCTTTCTCTCAATGCATCTACTGTTAGTCACCATGGCTATGAAAAAAGTACTAAAATAAATATACATTAATTATAGTTATTTTCTCATCTACAAATGCAGTTTTTAATTAGATGTTTTTCGACCCCATGCTCCCACCAAAAGTTCGATTTTAATGCTTGGCTATGAACGTCTCTAGAATGAAAGCTTTAAAATATTTGGCAAAAACTTCCCAAAGATACCAAGTTAAATTCTATTGTGAACTTTTTAAAAATTTTCACATCATTGAACATATATAATAAAACTTTTTAAAAAGTAACAGAAAATTGTCCATATGCAGGCATAAATTTACAGGCTTATAATGCATATTTTTCAAAAGACAGATTTACAAAGAAAAGCTTTATTATCAAACAACATCAATTCTAGTGGACTAAAAGCTTGACATTTTATGAGGGAAAGAAGTTTGCTTTTGTTACATGTATGACTTAAAATTATAGAATTATCTAATTTTTATAGAACTTTGAGACATTACAGTATAAAATTCAAAATTCCTCACTACCCACTCACTCTTCAACCCTTTCACCTGGGTTTCTACTGAAACTGCTTTCTCCAAGGTCGCTATATTGCAGTGCCTTTTTGTCTGTCCTCTTCCTCCTTAATATTTTTTGTGCCACCAGATGTTATGATAATACCTCCTTCTTCTAAATGCCTGCTTGTATTCCCGTGGCCCTTCTCCTGCTTCTCTGTCAGAAGATATATGAAGAACAACAAGAAGATCAATGTCTCTGGATCACAGAGTACATGGAGGGTAGTAGGATGTAAGACTAATGGGAAGGTAGGAAGTAGTCAGGCTTTGGCTTTTGCTGGTTTCTAATTCTTTCAACATAAGTGTCCCTCAAGGTTCAGAACACAGCAAACTTGCCTCTTCATACCCTCTCCCTCAGCTATCTCATTCACTGCCACAACTTCAAAAGCATATGGCTCAAAAATTACTATCTATTTCCACCTTTATCTATCCCTAAACCTCCATTCCCACATTTCCAACAGCCTGGTACATACAGCCATTGAGTTGGCCCCTAGCACCTCAAACATGGCCAAAACTGTTTTTATATGATGTCAACTTCCTGTTAGCCCCCAGCAAATACTTGTATTTCTCTGCCTTCTAAACAGAATCTCAAGATGTAAGTGGGAACACCATGGTTCAAGAAAGGCATTAATCACCTGAAAAGTATTCAGAAAAGAGCAACCAGAACACAAAAGGACCTTAAATCCATGTCATATGAAGATTGGTGAAGGAATAAGACATGTTTAGCTTTGAGAAGAGAAATCTCAGAGGAACCAACATAACTATCTTCAAGTGATCTGAATGCCTGCTGTCTGGAGGAAGCACTAGAGCTGGGCTCGGAGGGAAGAACTAGGAGCAATCTGTGAAAGTTGCAGAGAGTCAAATTTAGGCTTGATACTAGGAAAAACTTCCTAATGAATAAAGCTGTCCAAAAGTTGAGTGGACTGCCTGGAGAGGTGAAGGGTTTCCCCCACCTTGGAGGTCTTCACGCATAGGATGGACAACCCACCATTTGTTGGTTCTGTTACAATGAGAATTGCTTTAATGTATGAATTGAATGAAATGGCCATTGAGGTTTCTTTCAACTCTCAATTCTGTGATTCTGTGACCCCTAGCATCCACCACGCTAACTGCTTTAGGTCGTTGGGAGTCTTCTCTCTGTCCCATTGATAAGCCTCGCCATATGCCACCAGAAAGTCCACTGTCACAGCATGACATACTGCAGTATTTAGACATCCAAACATCCAAACTTCTGCACTGAATCATCACTCCCTCACTTCAATCATGATGTGAGCCATTATTTCAATGCAATTCTGCCTTCTACATTAAAGTGGCATAAGCCATGCCTGATTCAAGCTGGTCTGGTAGTTCAGGTTTGAGAATGGAATAGAATGAGACACTCATAGTTAACAAAAAAGGAGATTTACTTAGCCATAGCATTGGGTGGTGGGGACAGAAAAGATTTCATTCAGGTAGATAATGTCTCCCTCATCTCCATACACAAATGTATCTAGTCAGTTTAAGTATGGTGACTGGAATGGCAGTGAGTCAACTGTAAAGTCTGAGAGGGCACTAACTCCATGTAGATTGGTCTCTTTTTTGTCTAAAGATCAAAAAAATATATAAATGGCTCAAAATTTAGCCCCCCAGACCAATCAAGTCTCAGGAACAGCTTTCTTGACTTTTAGCAGCAACAAACTATATGGCCGGTATACAGATAGATATCCCTATTATATATGTAAAAAACAAAAGGCATTAATAAAACAAACAAAAAAGGGCAGTAACCTCGCTGGCAAACTAAAGTCCTGTATAGATTACTAACTGGGTGCAAATAAAATGGACCTGACTGAAACATCATATTCAGAGCCTTGGATAAGTTTCAACAGCAAAAGTTAAGTCCCATTAAATAATAAGAAATTATTAAAGAAAAAAGTACTGGGATATTTCCAACCACTGTCGCAGCACTGAAATTCCACATAGTAAACTGAAATACACACACACACACACACACACATACATACATATATATTTCATTTTCTTTATTTTTGGCTAACATGGCTAACATGGAAATGTATTTTGCATGGGATTTCACATGCATAATTGATATCGTATTGCTTGCCTCTTCAATGGGTTAGGGAGGGGTGGGAGAGAAAGAATTTGGAATTTAAAATTTAAAATAAAAAAAGTTTAAAATAAGTAAATAATAAACTTGAAGGGGGAAAACTCTACACAACACAATTTCACTAAACAAATATTCACAGAGAATGAAATTACAGACTAGACAAACAACTACCATATCTCAAACTCAGGTGGGCTAACCACAAAAAAGACAGGGAGCTTCAAATAATGTAATCATTTCAGACTTCCAGAAACTACAGGAGCAATTAAGCAGAGGTGGCAGAAAGACAGGGCTTCTATGACAACGTACTAACCTGGTCCTCCTCCCTCTGACTGTTCAGTTTCTATTTCTGGTGCTTTCTAGCACCTAAATGTAGGACTATCCCAAAATCCTCTGTTTTCAACCTTCTTCCTTTCGCAATGACATCCATTTTCAATTGATTCAACGGTTGTTTTTTATGTAACTGACTGCCAAACGTATGGCTCTAGCTCTAATCAAGTTCCACTCCTCCATTTCTGATTACCATCTGGTTGTCCAATTGGCACCTCAAATATGATATGTCTTAAAGAGAACTAATTATCATCCCTCTCAAACTAACTTCTAAGGATTGGCACCAGTCAAGTTTTCAATCATATTATTGGCTCAAAATTTCACAATTCTCTCTCTCTGTCTCTCTCTCTCTCTCTCTCTTTCTCTTTCTCTCCCCCACTTCCCTTTCTCCCTCTCTCTCCCCCCCCTCCCTCCTTCCCCTCCAATATGCTCAACTTATTTAACTGAGTCTTGTCAACTCTGTTTTCTACATATAATCATCCCCTCCTTCCTTTTCTACCCTATTATCTACAACTATGTTCAATCCCCAATTCAATCCAATTCCATTCAATGAACATTTATCAAGTGTCTACATGTACTAGGGACTCTTGCCAGGGACTGGAGATAAAAAGACAAAAATGCAACTGTCCTTTCTTACATTCTACTTGGAAAATATACCATGTATTATGTAAACAACCCTTCCAACTGGCCTTCTCCACTTGTAGTTTTTCATATGTTCATTTAATCAAACACCCTTCTACTTAACTGATGCTAAAGCATAGCTCTTTAAATCTCATTTGACGTTCCAAAAATCTTAAAAGACGTTTGGTTCCTTACAGAATCTGGTCCAAGTGTATATTTCCAATCTTACTCATTGCTATTGCCCTACATGAACCTTGAGTTCCAGTCAAATTGGATCACTCGTTATGTCGGGAAGAATCTGGGTTTTTATTATTGCAGTCCATCTGCCTCAAATGTCCCTCACCTGATTGTTATTAAAATACTAACCCAGTCTCCAAAGACCAGCATGATGCTTCTTCCTCCATCACGTCATCCTGATTCCCCCAAGTAAAAGGGTTCTTACAACTCACTGTTTGTCCCTTAGTGACTACAGCCTTTTATTTTAATTAGTGCCTGAAAGTGTATTATTCATCTTTATCTCTTCCATAGTGCTTAATACATAGCAGCCTCAATAAGTTGTGCTGGGATATATTAAAAGGACTTGGACATCTTAGGAATGTTATTAAATTGATTTATTAGGACCATGGATAGAATTATATTATAGACTGTAATTTTTTAAACTGGGTACTGTTGTTTATCAATGAAAGTAGACTAAACATTCATACATTTACATTTTCCCAAAGGCTTTTATTTCAGTAAATATAGTTCTCAGAAAAATCAGGGTAAACAAGCTAAGGATTAATATCTTTCATGATAGCCTAAAAGCAAAAAAGTAGTTCCTTACTTGATTTTAGCCAAACTTTGGTCTTCACTTGTTATTTGGTCTTCACTTGTTATACAGGTGCATAAAATATATGTAACGTTAGTTTTTAATAATAAAAGCATGACTCCATGACATATGCGTTTTATTTGTATCCCTTTACTTTTAACATTTGTAATCTGTTTGTAACTATAGATTTCCAACTTGTATTTGCATGCTTTGGTTTTCCTACTATAAATAAAATAAAATAGGGTTAATCACATTCTATGATTATTTATATAAATCTGTTTTAAATGAGTATGAAATAAATAGCCACAGAAGAAAATGGATCAAAATTCAATGAGTTGATTTTACAAAAAATTATAAATTAGTTTTTTTCCCTCTAAAACATGGTTAAGCACAAGTAGTACTAAAAGAATCATAAAAATTATTTAATGAAAGCTAATATTTACTGGTAATTTCAATAAAAATTTCCATTTATACTTTGGTGAATCGACTTTTTCTGCCTACAGTTTAGTAACATAACATTTTACAAAACTTACTCTAACTAGTGTTCCATCTTGTGGTTCTTTATCAACACTTCTGTTCTTTTTTTTTTAACTGATTTAATTCCCTGTATAACCCAGACAAATAACAAATGATCTATTTTCATCATTTTAACATAAAAATAAGCCTTTTTTTATTCTTTTGTTAAGTCCTTTTCCCATGTTTTAATGATACTACAATTTAAATTCCTAGTACTGTTTGTACCAGTTTAATGTGGCAACCCAGCTTCATAGATATATGCATAATATGTCCATAAACAGGCAATTCCAGAATTTCAATTAATATAACAAACAGGCCCTTCTTACCCTTTACAGATCCAGACAAAATAAAAAATATTTTTCTTGTTGTTCCTTCCTTGGAAGTGGACCTATAAAACTTCTTTTAAAAAAAAGCCTATCACCTTTTCTTCACAGAGAGAGGCAGCAATGCATCATTAAGCTGTATGTCCTTAATAAATTTTTGTTAGACCTAACTGAATAAACTATCAGATAAATTATTTTTCATTTCTCCAGAGAATGAAATAGTTACTCTGTTATTTTATTTCAGAATATTTACGCAAGTCTGAACCTAGCTTAAACTTTAGCTACTTCATAGTTATAAAATATAAAATAAGACTACAGGCCTTGACTACTTCCCTTTTCCAAACAGAAACATTAAATAACTGCCTTCCCCTTTTAAATTACAGTAGAATTCTTAGTTGCATGGAAAGTCTGAACTAGTTTTCCAAAAATATTCTCAACATTATTTTATAGGATAGCACTCTAGATTTCTTCACAGGAGGTTCAAGTATAAATACTTATCTGAGCCAAAAAAAATATATACACGACTACAACAATATAAACAGAAAGAACTAGCAAAATATTAAAAGTGAATGTTGCAAAATTATAAAGAACAAGCATGGCTTGAAAGAACAGATACTAGAAAACATTGCCACCCCACCACTTTGCAGAGGTGGGAGGTCCACAAATGTTTCACACTGCACACATTTTCAGACTTTTTGATGTACTGGATCAGCTATGCCAAATTTTTCCACTTTTTTCATCTTTAAAATATTATTTTCTATATGGGATGGCTCTGGGAAGGGTAGGGGAAAGGATGTTGGGGCAAACTGGTGATAAGAAAAAAAATTATCAACTTATGTTAAAAATAAATGCTTATCTGATACAGCCATGCTTACTAAATGCAAAAATGGGGGCGGGGAGGGGGGGAGAAGGGCTAACAATTAACTCTGTGTTAACCTGGATAATATACTAGCTTAAAACCATCAGAGATAAGAAGTTTCAGGTAACCAAAAGCACTATTAAAGAAACCACACTGCTAGGCTCTCAGAGAATGGGAGCTGAGTACTTCACATAGGAGGTGCCTTCTGCGCATGCTTCATCCATGCCATCTTGGGATGAGACTACAGAGTGTGAGTTCAATCTGACCCATAAGTCTTAATCACCAGATATATACTTACCTAAATGCTTGGCCAGAATACCTCTACCTCTTAATCTCCAGTGTTTAGAAATGACACGTGGTTAACTGTCATAGGACCCTGTGGGGATCAGGGTGGTCCATCAACTGGTCCTTTCACACAATCCTATAGTTGGCAAACACCTACCTCCTGCCCCTTATTCCTAAATATCAGAGTTGCAATCAACTGAGGAAAAAAATCCTTCTCCCACCTCCACCCCACCTCACCTCACTTCTTCCCTGTACTCATTCAAATTCATCTCAGCTCTATTTCTTCCAATTCTCTTTCAAACTGTCCTCTGGAACTTCCAGATCTATTATAACAAACTCCCTTTCATTCAATATCTCTTCATCTCAGAAGAATCCCACCTCCTGAAGCTCAGAGAAACCTGGCTCTCTCTCCAGAAGACAACACATTCTTGGCTACCTTATCTAATGCAGTTGGTTTTTCTAGAGCCTCACATATTGGTGCAAAAAGAGGAGTCAGCCTTCCTCTTCCATCCTCTTGTCACTTTGAGACCTTCCCCTTGGCCACCATCAGTCTACAGTCTCTCTTCCTTTGAGGTTAACTCTATCATCAATGCTAATGGCATCCACTCCTTCATCTTTATCCTTGTTGCTGTAATCTATCAACCTCTATACCACCCTCCTAGTTGTTCAGAACCTGGCTTACAGATCTTGCCACCTTCACCCCTGGCCTTCATACTTAAGAACTTCAGCATCTGTAGTAAAGGCCTGTCAAACACAACCTCTCAGCTCATTAACCTCTTCAGTACTCACAACCCACATCTTCACTCAACCTCAGCAATTCTCAGGGCTGGTTAAACCTTAGAACTCTCATCATCACCCAAAGGCTTCCTCCATGATCTCAAACTTTGAAATTGCCATCTCTGTTAATAATCTCCTGACCTTACATGCTTCCTTCTACGTCACTCCTTAACCCCTTCTTCATCTTCCCAGATCATCTGTACAGTGCTTCCATTCCTCAGAATTTCCTGCCCTTTATCTTACACCTCCATTCTCACTCTAATCCTAAATTCTGGATTATCCCCACCATCCGCCTTCCTAATTATTGACCTTGTACTATGAAACACCACTATCAGCAATCATGCACATATACAGAGTTCATTAAAAATTCACATTATGTCATCTCAGCTGAGCCCTCACTATTGCTTTGCAATACTTTTACTACTCTCTGATCGAGTATTACTCTTAACAAAGCATCTGCTCCAAATACACTCTCTTCTCAAGATTTCAGTACCACACTTCCATTCCCATGCCTCTCAGTAGAACACATTGCCTCCTACTTCACTGAAACAGAAGAGATCAATTATGAGCTCTCCCCTCTTCCTTTGCTCCAAGAGGTGGCCTTTCTCCTAATTGAGGCTAACAACTTTATTGGTACTTTTGATCCACTTTCTTCCTTGTTTCTGCTAGCTAGCAGTTTGCTCCACAGATCATTTCCTCCTCTCATCTTTAGTCTTTTGCTTCTTACTAGCTTATTCCCTCTTACCTACAAACATGCCCAGGCTCCCTCTATCTTCTTAAAAAAAAACCACCTTATTCTATTTTTGGTTTTGTTACACCTTTATCATGGTGCACTTCATAGGTTATAATTCTTCTTTACAACTTGATTACTGGGAAAATAAGTTTAATGTGAAGGTATATGTAAAACCTATATCAGATTACATGCTGTCTTGGGGCGAGGGCGGGGGGGTGGGAAGGAGGGGAGGAGAGGGAAGGGGAGAAAATTTGGAACTCAAAAACTTGTGGAACTGAGAGCTGTAAACTAAAATAATTAATTAATTTTTAGAAAATCACACCTTCACTTGACCTTATGATCCCCTCAAGCTATCATGCAGCATGTCTTTACATTACTTGTCCTCTATATTTCCTCCATAATTTCTTTCCTTCCTCAAGTCTGAGGAATGTTGCATATAATACTACCTGCACCTAAAGTACAATACCTAACCCTTTGACCTACCTTACTCATAACTGATTTGTGATTTTTTTTCTTCCTAAAAAGATAGGCACTCTACCAGGTAAAGAATGGCCAGATTACTGACATAAAGCATTCTGAACTTCAACACCCTTCCTTCATGAATTGCAAAGTAGTATATATTCAATAAGATAACCAGCACAGTCTAGCTTGAAGTTACAAATTTTCAATAAATTAAATATGGTGAAGTTCAACAGTTGACAGCTAACCCTAGGTGAAATACATAATCTTTTTCTTCTGTAAAGCAAATAAGGGAATTGTAAAATTAATTTTAAAGCAAAGTAAATAAAAACTATGTATTAAGTTACTCCCTTTGTGAAGTATTAAAAAATAAGTCCTTTATACATTTGTTGATGACCAAATGATGCACAATTAAAAACTCATTCTCCAAAATCCTGAGCGGAGAAGGTAACTATATGCCTAGGTCCTAAGATAATACATTAAAAAAGGAACACACAGAACAAATGGTGGTAAAAATCAGCTTAAATTAGGACCCATATACATGACTACATTTTACTTAACAGGTCATACAGATGTATTTCCTCCTACTACCATCTAAATGATCTGACATCTGCTGAACATGCTTTTATGCAGATTCTGTTCTTAGCAAACTAAAATGCGGATGTAAAGAAATACCTCTAAACAGAAAGAAGGCCAACATTTGGAACAAATATCAGCCCTAATTCCCCTCTAAAGTTTTCTTTCCACTTCCCTGATTGATCTCAACAGAAGTAGCTAGGCGGTGCAGTATATGGCACGCAGCACCCACTGGCTACTCTGACCATTTATCTACTGGGGAAAGGCTCTTGTTCTTATGAATTTGAATCAGTTCTTTATATATTTTGGATATAAGATCTTTATCAGAGAAATTGATTGTAAATTTCTTTTCTTCCGTTGCCTGCTTTCCTTATAATTTTAACCACAATATTTATGGAAAAGCTTTTCTATTTTATATAATCAAAATCATCCATTTTACCTCCCATGGTCCTTTCAACCCTTTGTCTGGTCAAGAATTAATTCTTCTTTCCATAGCTTCAAAAGGTACCTACTCCTTCCCTCCTTTAATTTGTTTATGTGAGCGTTTATATCTAGATTATATACCCATTTACAGCTCATTGTAGCATGTGGCACTTTTAGTACAATATTAATTGAATCAAATTTAAACATTTGTGGCTAACAAGCTAAGACATTTTAATTTGTAGTCTGAATATTTTCATACAGAAGGGTAGGAAAAAGTCCAAACAAAGCATAATGAGAGATTCAAATAGAGAGAGATCAAGATCACTTAGATAAGAAAATCAGAAAAAGCTTCATGGAAGAAGTAGTGCCTAAAGTGAACCTTTAAGGAAGGTAATGATCAGGAAACTCAAAGCAGCCTAATTTGGCTAAAGCCTGATGTGAGCTAACAGACTACATTAATTAGAATATGTGTATGTACAGATAATGTACTAGTTTAATTTTCACAATCCTGTTTATTAGGCTATCACCTCTATATTACAGATGAGAGCCAAAGCTCAGGAAGGTTAAGTAATTTGCCCGAAGTAATAAAGCAAAATAGTGTCAGAACTGGGATTTGAACGTGGGCATACTAATTTAAAGCCAACAGTACATTTCCCTATACCACACTGCCTGGCCCAGAAGTTAGGATGTCATTTTGTAGGCAGTGTGGAATCAGAAAACTGCTGTGTGACCCATACAAGTCACTTAATTTAAGCCTCCATTTCCTCTTCCAAAATAGGAAGAATAACACCTGCACTCTCTACTTCACAGGGTCATGAAGAAAGTGCTTTGTGAATCTTAAAGCACTTTAGTAATGTGAGTTACTTTTATTAGGCAACCAGTAGGCACTCAAGGTGTTTTTATCGGAAGTAAGATATTATTACAACTACCTGCTTTAAAGAGATTACTCTGAGAGGTGTGAAAAATGAATTAGTAGGGAGAAGGGACAGAGAGACCAATGAAGGGGGTTTTACCACCGCCCAGGTAAAAAGAAATGAATTCAATTCAATTGAATAAGCATTTATTAATCGATCTAATATGTGCCAAGTACTGGGCTAGGTACTGGGTATACAAAGACAAAAAGGGGGGGATCTCTACCCTCAAGGAGCTTATATTATCATCTTAGCTAATAATTATTCCCATTTATACAGCACTTTAGGATTTGCAAAGTGCTTTATATAAACATGTACACAAACAAGTAAATAAAAGGGGGGAGGGTCAACAGTGAAGGGCCCTCTGGTATTTTCCATTTAAGGAGGGCAGCCAGCACATCCAATTCATCCTTTTCCACCAGCTGCACTCCTGGCTTCATCATGCCCCTGCACCTTGGGTTTCCTCTGCCCCCAACCCTTTCAGCTTCTATTTATATGCCGTCTTCTCTGGTTAGACTGTAAACTCCTTGAAGGCACAGACTGTGATTTGCCTTTTTTTTTTAAACTCTACCACTTAGTACAATGCTTAGTAAGCAGTAGATGCTTAATAAATATTTAACGACCAACTGACAAAACAAATACTAAGTAACTGGGAGAGGTACTAGCAACTGGGAAAATCATATGAGACCTTATGTAGGAGACAGTATTTGAGTAGAGCCTTGAAAGAAAGTTGGTGACTCTGTGAAGAGAGAAGTGAGAGAAAGGTAGTGGGAGACAGACAGCGTAGGGACAGGCAAGGAAGGAGGCAGATGCCACAAAGTTGGGCAGTTTGGCTGGAACACAGAGTGTAAGGAGGGAAATAAGCCTAACAATGTAAACTGGAGCAAGCTTGTGGCTGGCTTTAAATATCATACTGGGGCACTTGTTATCTCAGAAGCAATAGGGAGCCACTGGAACTTCTCAAGCAAGGAGTAATATTATCCAACCTGTTTTGAGGCTGGCTTACAAGAAGATTATTACTTCTGTATTATATACAACAAGCTGGGGCAGAGGAGAATGTAATTGCTAAGCCAGGATAATGTATATCAAAAGGACTGTCAGACAAGTAATGTTGGTAATTAGAGGACATAAGCCTTGCCATACTTTTTTTTTTTTAAGCCAGATAGAAAGGATGGCACCCTGGACATTTATTTCCTGGCCCCAGCCCAAACATCTGAATCCTTAGGCATCCTGGGTCTGGTTCAAGTCCGTTCTGGAATTTGTGCTAGGGCTCTAAAGCCTCTTTACTGGGTCATTGGGGTCTTGTTCAATTCAGATCCACTCTTGGGCCCTAGCACACCCTGCTCGGATCAATCTTCAGGGTGGACTCAATTAGTGACCTTTTTATGGTCATGAATTTGTCTGAAGTATTCTTCTTCAGTTCAGTTCAATTTCCACTGTTTTTTTTATCTTCCTTTCAACATTCTAATATTTAGCAACCACATCCTAGAGGATTCTAGATCTCTAGAGCTGGTTCCAATCCAACTCTCAGAGCAGCAGGATATTTCCCAAGCTTTTTCAACCATGCCCCAAGGGTGGTTTCAATGTTCTTAGAGTCCCCAGTAGCAAAGGAAAAAAATACACAATGAGTCAGCTTGTTATAGCATGGGAATTTGATTACTGTGGATTGGGCAAATCACAATCTTTCTTGCCTTCAGTTTGCTCATCTGTAAAATAAGGGTTTCAGATTAGATGACCTCAGAAGGTCCCTTCTGGCTTTAAATCTATGAGCCAATAGATCTTCTAACCTCTATGATGCAAAAAAATTAGATTGAAAGAAAATGTTCTAGGCAAAGATTCAACATCTATCATTTCCAGAGTGGTGCTAATTTGTTTCGATCTGACTACTTTTCAGGCTGCTATACAATGATCTTGAAAATAAATGGCACATGTCCAAATGATATACGTAAAATTGTTCATTAGTGTTTTGGGAATGTCACATTATTATACTCTACTGTCACTGTTCAAATAAATACCAAAAGCACCAACAGGGCAGCCAGATGGTGCAATGGATAGAGCCCTGGGCCTTGAGTTAGGAAGACTCATCTTCATGAGTTCAAATCTGACCTCAGACACTTACTAGCTGTGTGACTCTGGGCAAGTCACTTAACCCTGTCTGTCTCAGTTTCTTCATCTGTAAAATGAGCTGGAGGAGGAAATACTCCAGTATCCTTGCCAAGAAGGGTCACAAAGAGGTGGACATGACCAAAAAATAACTGAAAAAAAGCATCAACATACCTGGGCAATCCATGAGTTCCTTCCCCATCAACTGACTACCCATTCTGGAACTAAAACTGGCTACCAGCTTGAATGCCATGAACTAACAGAGGGACTCCTTTTAGATATTACTGAAACTTTATTAGATTTATGAATGAAGGATCTGGCCTATGACCAGGCCACTCAGCTGAACCACATGTCTCCTCAGGGAGGGACTCTTGATAAACAATTAACCTTAGAAGGACATTCTCAGAGACAGTGTCTCTATTAGTCACCCAAATATCTTAATTGGAAATCAGACTGGTAAAAGATCTTTTTAATTTCTCCAAACTGAAAAGGTCCCTTACTAGACAAGGAGAGGCCAAATTCATAAAGAAAGTAGAGACTTCTACTGAAGCCTCCAACTAACATCAGGATTGAATCCTCGTATTTACTGTCTCAGAGAAGACTTGTGGGGGACGCCCTACAAAATGTCAGTCTTGTTACTGTTGATTTCTGCTTCTGTGTCTTTGTGTGTCTATCTTTCCGTGTTTCTGTGTTGGGATAGAGTAAACTAACTTTTTTTGTGGCCGTGAAAAGTAAGCACACACATAATCATCTTTAAACATCAACTGGCCATGAAGTGATTGCATTTGTGGATGTTATGCCTTTGTGGTTACCTCAACATTGTGGAGTTTGTTTCAGGAGAAGAAAAGATTACATACAGACTGCTTTTGTTGTTTTAGGGAGTGAGGGGTTTTTTATGCTAGTTTTAAAAGTGTCAGACTGCTGGGAGTCAACTTCAGTAAGATTTCAAAGACAGTTTATAATTTGAAGTTTCTTCTTGACCCCCAAATGACAGCAGTTTGTCTAAATCAGGGAGCAACCTGAGGGTCAGTAAAACATAATCCTTACTTTTAAGGAGCCTAATTAAACTTGATTTTAAACATTAGATATTATCCATCCAGATTTAACTGGTTTCTGAAACTACATTTTGTAGATTATAGCCACTTGTGCTGTCTATCCCAGGACTTTCAATTTCCAGAAAAACCTCCTAACTGCTTTAAAAAATATATATATAGATTGTGCAAAGATGCTAAACAGGTCATATTTCAAGTGATCCACATGACCTTCAAATTATTATTTAGCTTTGACAACCAGTCTCAACCAGAAGTAAGGAATCATTTTTTTAATTGCCATGGGTAGTAGGAGAAAGGAACTGATGAGTTAAATGATACAGCCCAGCATGACCAAGAGGGAAAAGATAAGGAAGAGGAAAAATTTAAGCTTAGGGCCCAGGCTAGATATTCTACTATCTGAAAGAAGGTCATGTTGTTAAGAACTATAAGAGAAGTGGTGGGAAGTCATTCCCCAACCGATAAATGGTCAAAGGATATGAAGAGGCAGTTTTCAAATGAAGAAATTAAAGCTATCTATAGTCATATGAAAAAAATTCTCTATATTACAATTGATTAGAGAAATGCAAATAAAAACAACTCTGAGGTACCATATCACATCTATCAGATTGGCAAACATGTCAAAGCAGGAAAATTATAAATGCTGGAAAAGATGTGGGAAAATTGGAATACTAATGCATTGTTGGTGGAGTTGTGAACTGATACAACTATTCTGGAGAACAATTTGGAACTATGCCCAAAGGGCTATAAAAATGTGCATACCCTTTGATCCAGCAATGGGAAAAAGATCCACATGTACAAAAATGGTTACAGCAGCTCTTTTGTGGTGGCAAAGAATTAGAAATTGAGGGGATGCCCATCAATTGGGGAATGGCTGAACAATGGAATACTATTGTGCTATGAGAAATGACAAGCAGGAGGACTTCAGAAAAACCTGGAAAGACCTGAATGAACTGATGCTGAGTGAAGTGAGCAGAACCAGGAGAACATTGTACACAGTAACCGCCACAATGTGTGATGACTAACTTTGATAGACTTATCTCTTCTTAGCAATGCAAGGATCCAAGACAACTCCAAAGGACTCATGATGGAAAATGCTGTTTACATCCAGAAAAAGAACTATGGAGTCTGAATGCAAACTGAAGCATATTATTTGCTCTACCTCTTTTTTTGTTTGTTTCTTCTTTCTCGTGGTTTCTCCCATTGGTTCTAATTCTTTTTTACAACATGACTAATGTGAAAACAGGTTCAATGTAGAGCTTATATCAAATTACATGCTATATACGTAGAACCTATATCAAATTACATGCTATCTTGGGGTGGGGGTAGAGGAGAGATGGAGAGAAAATTTGGAACTCAAAATCTTATGGAAGTGAATGTTGAAAACTAAAAATAAATAATTTTTTTTAAAAAAAGAAGTGGTGGGAATATTTGTGGAATAGATAAGGCAGAAAGAAGGAGGATATGAGGAATTAAATATAGACTTTAAGGTAAAACTAGCCCTGGGGGATATTAGATACAGATTACGGCTGTTGAGCTTAATTTTCATGTTGTCTCCCAATATTTGACATCAGGGCGATGTGTTTAAAAACTGCAAAAATAAATTTTTGTCCTTAAAGTATACTTTGTTCAAGATTTCTCTATATTGGTTTCAAATACAATCAATTTAGAATGTCAAATGTTAATATTTAAAATATATGCTACTATTGTAAAATCATTCTGTAAGAAATGTTATAAATTGAAAAATGCAGTTCTCCTGATTTGAACATTATAGAACATAATCTGGGTATTTTAAAGAAAGGAGAGGAATATTGAATCTACAGAGAAAACTCTATCTAGAATCTGAAATGTGGAAAATGGATCCGCTTTTAGTCACACTTTCCCCAGAGAGTGACAAATTTATTGTTTTAAAGAGGGAAGAGAAAAAGGGGGAGCTGAACCAGTTTGTAATCTTCAGAGCTTTGTCTCTGGCTTACTTAAACAATTAAGTTCATAAAACATTCTTGCAAATTGAAAGTTTACCTACTTTTAAGTCAGTCACAAGTCTTTCTCTTTTCATGGAGGCAGCTCTTAAGAGCCAGATAAATTTAAGCTGCCAACTGTTCCTGAAAATTCACTGACACTCAAGAGCTGTTTGCAGTTCCAATCCTTTTTTTACTGCTGCTTGCCAACAGGTTCAATTCTCCTTTTTTCCCCCTCTTTCCTCTTTAAAACAATAAACTTGTCACTTTTGGGGGAAAGAGTGAATAAAAGCTAATCCCCTTTCCACTTTTCAGAATCTAGATACTGACTCTGTTAGGCCTGCAGGGGTTATGTGGTGTCAGCCTCCCCAGCACTGCTTGCTGCAATAGCACTTTTAAGCTTAGTGTTGATTTTCTTATTTTCCTGAAACCCATAAAGGCTAGTATACCATCTTATGTCAGAATTGTTATCAGTCAACTGATTTAACTAGGATAAAACTGTGTAACACAGATCTAAAGCACAATATTGTTCTATTAACTATACGAGCCAGCTGACACTGAATGTTATTGATAGGGAAATTAATTTTAAAAATAAACTGATAAAGCAGCTAGATGGCTCAGTGGATATAGAGCTGGACCTGGTAACAGGAAGACCTGAGTTCAAATCTAGCCTCTGACACTTATTAGCTGCGTGACCCTGTGTCACTTAAGCTCTGCTTGCCTTAATCTACTGGAGAAAGAAATAGCAAACCACTTCAGTATCTACCAAGAAAACCTGTGGAATCACGAAGAGTCAAGATATGACTGAACAGCAATTGATAAGTACTGAAAATACAAAGTAAAAGTTCTATAAAATAACGTAGGATATGATTGGGAAATTAGGAGAGAATTAAGAAAAATTTTCCTGTTAGCAATTTTAGACAGACAGTGCTCTGTCCTTAAAAAAAACCTTTCCAAGGTTAATACTGCAGAAAATGGCAAATGTCTCTGGGTAATGTCAGGCCACCCTCTTGAAAGTATACAGTAAGGCTACATTAAGAACACAAAGAATAGATTCAGCTCTTTGAGTGATTTAAATGAGAATAAAGAAAAGGTTTGTTTATAGCAATGTGAAAAATGCCACTAGGAATCTGTGAAAACAAGTCAAATTGATAACAATAGGCTTTGGGTTTAAAAGTGCTAGTATCTAATGGTCCTGTGTAAATTGAGGTGTTAAATGGTATCACTTGTGATTGTAAAACCAGAAGTGATTTTATTTGATTAACATTTATCTTAAAACTAATTTAGGGAGAAATGTGTTTCCCTA
This sequence comes from Trichosurus vulpecula, assembly GCF_011100635.1. Lineage (NCBI taxonomy): Eukaryota > Metazoa > Chordata > Mammalia > Diprotodontia > Phalangeridae > Trichosurus > Trichosurus vulpecula. The sequence continues at coordinate 210,710,520 of NC_050578.1, read as the reverse complement.
TTAGGGTAATTAGAGCCTTTTGCCTGGGCCACCACCCAGAATAAAGCCCTCCACCTAGAATAGCAGAGTGAGAAAGTTTAACAACAATGGCTTGTAATCTTTAGCCCAGTATACTCTAATGTGACCTAACAATTACAGTCATCAATTTAAACCAGTAGAGCCTTATACGTATTTTCCAGTAGTTTTAATGTGAGATTCGTTTGTCTTATGTGACTTCATTTACAACGAGGCATATCTTCCTATTAGGACAAATAGAAATTACTACCACTCCCCATCACCTCTGTTTCCTGGTCTAAAGGGATAAGTAGAAGTATCTACCCTCCCACTAACTCTCCACCCCCAGCTGTTGCAGGTTTGTGTTACCTTCTTGTTGCACTTGTTATATCTTTAATGAAATGTGTTTTGCACTAATGCTTTTCCAAATTATAAGGATTGTGAGCTCAAAAACCACTTGTGATAGAATGAACGGCTTTCTATGAAGGATGATTGGGAAATACATTTACCCATGCTGCTATCATCAAAACTTGTTATGGGATTTGTGTCATGCTTTTGTTGTTACTGTATTCCTATTGTGCCTCTGAGATTTCTGATATCTGAATGGAAATAATACCTTGCTATTAAAATTGTGTTACATGCATCTCTTCAGGTTGCGCTTGCCTTCAGAGATCGTCCACTCTGCTTACCACAGTCTTGCTGATTGCAAGTTGTGAAATTGATGAGTATTAGCACCCAGCCACAATGAAGAAATTTAGAGTATTTATTTTTATTTTCTTGGTCTACCACACAACCCTTAGAAAATTACATCTGCTAATGTACGGAGTCAGCTGCCATGCTACTCACTCTGAGATTTTGCTTTTCAAGGTAAAAAGTTGCTGGATTGTAACTTGACATTGCTTTGAGTTTTGATGCCAGGTATGAAAATCTGAAATCACCAACAATAACAAGTTCAAGGAAATGTGCTTCAATCTGACAACTGCTACAGGTACATATCTGTCCCTGGGCAAGGTTAAGGGGATGATCTTAGCACTTGGGCTAAGGTAGGATCTTCTTGACTCAGTTTCCTAAACAAGAAAATTTCCCATTCAGTCAATTATAAGCCTGTCCTCCATACTCTGTGAATAATGTGACACTTTCCTACGTCACTGGCTATCAAATAACTACTTCCTAGAGTCAAACAGAGTTAGTGGAGTATTTTCTCCCTGGTATAACTAAGTCCCTCCTTTTTTTCATTTTTATAGCAAGTTTCTCTATCAGAGCAGGTAGCCGGTAAGACATCTGAGTTACTGCTGGCTCATGTTAAAAACACTAAGATGCCAGTAGGGCGTATCAATTCCCTAACCAACTAAATAAAAAGAACTTTTGAGCTTGTCACCTGCTTAAGAACTGTATGTTCATGTGTAAGAATGGTTTTTCTTTCAGGCTGATATAGTGATACTATCCTTACATAAAGATAAAAAGATGTAATGTAAATTTTTTTTCTTTTCTTTCAAAACTGAATTAAGTAGAAGACGTATTTTTTAAAGCTTAATTTAAAATGGAAGGTTTTCCTCTTCTGCACCCTAGCTTACAGGTCTACTTTGGTAAATAGTAATCTTTGCCAGAAAAGCCATCTTACAAGTCAGGCCCTCGTGGATTTCTTTTAGAATTCTCCCTTTGGCCTGTTTATAGTAGTGTCTATATCAGGTACAAGGATTAGATAACAGCAGGGGAGATGTAAAAACTTAAATTCTCTGAAGTTTTGGGTGAATTATGAGTTCCAGATACTTGAGCTAGTTATTAGAAAACCAAATTATAGCAGAAACATCGAAGAATCTCTATAAGTAACTTGAACCAGAGAAGTAGATCTTCTAGGTCAGAGAAGCCCCTGCCTTCAGAGCTGATCTGAGAACAGGCGCATCCCAGAATGCCCAAAAGAGGCATTTTTTTCAGAAGTTTCAGTTTTCAGAAATGAGATGATAGCATGAGACATCTGAGCCCTAAGATATGATGTGCTCATGAAATGGACATTAGGAATGGGTTACTAGGAAAGAGACTGAACGTCCACCCTTCCCTCTCATTCCTTCCCCATGCACCACTGTTTCTGTAAGGCCTACTTACCAAAGAGGACTGCCCTCGATGGAGTTTGTCAATGCACCAGTCATGGATGGTCTCAAAGATCACGGGATGAATTGTCATAAGGTCAGGCCTGGTGGTTTTGGGGCCATTCTCTCTCAAGTTAGCCCTACTAAAGCTGAATATCTGGGATAAAATTTCTTTACTCCCTATTCCCATATGTTAACAGTGTTAAAACAAGCAAAAATTGTAACCCCTTTTTCATAAGCCCTTCTTCAATCATTGTTTCAGCTTTACTAAGCATTACAGGATGATAAGACTTAGGTGATTTTTATTATACCTTTATTTGTAACTTTAATTGGGCTAAATGATTCATGGAAGGTGTGGCCTCCCAAGAATCAAAGGAAGAACTGAGAAAACTAAATTGATTTTGTGCTGTTTTTCACTTGATTTTATTCTGTAATTAATCCTTTTCTGTATTTTGTATAACTGTCTATACCAAGCCTCTTTGTCTCTAAATTAAGTTCAGAAATACATAGATTTAAAAGTACAGCCTTTGGTTCTGAGTTAAGGTTTTAAAGTTGTTTCCCTATAAGTCACTTTGATTAGAAGAAACTTGTTATCTTTTATACCCTTAAGGTGTCCTCATGGAATTCCAGGACATCTGTTGTCATCTCAATGCTGTTGGTTAGCCTAATATAATTCCGGGAAATAAAAAAAAATAATTCCAGGAAATACATTATCTCTAACTATCCTTACAGGGAACATACGGGGGAAACTTTACATAACAATGTACAATTAAAGGGGATCTGTTATCTCACTAACAAGCCTTGCTGGATGCTAAGAAGCACCAAGAATCTGTTATCTCTGTCCCACCAACAAACCTTGCAGGCTGGAGAACTCAATCACCATTTCTTAGCCACAAGAAGGGATTGTTACTAACTCCACATTCCCCACTTCCAGCCAATCATATTGTCTCTTCCCCTACGATGCTGTCACCCCAGTAACCAATCAGAGTGTTTCCCTGCCTACCAGGTTCTGCCCCTTTGTTCGGGGTTTATAAAAATGAGCTGCCTCCCCTCCTCTAGATCTCTGGCATTACTGAGGTATCCACTGACCCACTTTGTTAGTAGATTCTTGCTCTACTGATAAACTGATAATGCTCAGACCTCTACACCTCCATCTACCTTTGTTAACAAATGAGAGTCTGGAAAATAAAATTGAAAACTCCCATAGTTAACTTGAATTCACTAAATTGGTCAGGCCTCTACTGTCCCTAAAAAGGTATGATTTTTGTATACTATTTTCCCAAAATAAATTTTGGGGAAAATAATTCAAAAAAACCTTTTGAGGTATAGTCTAAACTACTAGAGTTTCTGTCAATGTCTATATATTCTTTAAGGCAATTTCCATATCCACACCAGAAATTAAACAGCTTTTGGTTTCTACAGTCTTGAATATCTTTGCCCTCTCTCTTGAGCCAGTTTTATTCTTTTGATTTTATTTTCACAAAGGAAAATAAAGCAAGCACTTCAATAGAAAAAGATATTACAAATAAAATGCTTATTACATATCTCTAATAGCAAATTCTTGAGGTAGTTAGGTGGCTTGGTGATCAAAGCACTGGGCTGAAGTCAGCAAGACCTAAGTTCAAATTTGACCTCAGACACTAGCTGTGTGACCCCTCGCAAGTCATAACCTCTGTTTGCCTTTATCTACTGGAAAAGGAAATAGCAAACCACTCCAGTATCTTTGCCAAGAAAATCCCATGGACAGTATTGGTGTGCTATTGTCCACAGGGACACTAAAAGTTGGACATGACTGAACAATTTCACCACAATAGTAAATACTAACAGATCAGTAGTATATTTTGCATTGAACATGCTCTAAGATAATTCAGTACTTTCAGAATCAGTTAATTTTTTATGTAGGGGTAGATAAGTACAGAGGCAAATGAATATGAATATTTGAATTCTGCCACTCAAGATATGCAAATGTGTAAAATGGTTTTTGCTTCATATGCTTAGCATATGGCTCGTCACAGTTCTAAAATTCCAAAGTTACTCCTTAATAAGTTCATTGTTAGATTTCTTAAAAACCTAATCATGTTTAATGCTTCTAGGATCAAATACAAACTCCTCTGTTTGGCTTTTAAAGCCCTTTATACTTAAACCCAATCTACCTTTCCAGCCTTATTATTTGTTATTCCCCTTCATTAACTCTATTGTCCAGTCAAACACTTTCTCGATGTTCTTCAAACACAGCATTCCATTTCCTGTCTCCATATACCTTTGCACACACTCCTCCATCACCTACTGGTCTTAGAATTCCTGGTTCTTTCAAAGCTCAAATCAAGTGTTACCTTCTATATGATGCCTTTCCTGATCCCTCCAGCTACTAGTATCTCCAGACCTCCAAACTCACCTTGTATGCACTTTGTATAAAAAGAACATTTGTGTAAGGGGAAAATAGCAGGAACCAACGGACTTGAAAGTTTCAAACAAGGGTTCTTGTTTGTGTCATGGACATCTTTTGGCAGTCTGGATTTGGCAGCCTAAGAACTTCTCTTCGGAAAGTTTCGAAATGTATAAAGTAAAATAGAATAAAAAACGAAACTAAAGGTTATTGAACATAAAGGTACATTTTTTTCCATCCAAGTTCATGGACCTCCTGATCTATCCATGGATCCCAAGTTAAGAACCCTGCTTTAAGGAGAACTCCCACCAGAACTCAGCAGTTGGAATTCTGCCCCTGGGGTACTGATAAGTAAGCCCCCACCACTACTATTTTCCATGTCTAGTCTCCATATGTGTTTTCTTCCCTTATTAGAACGTAAGCGCTTTGAGGGCAAGGACTGTGCATTCACTCATCAAGCCACAAACCTCCCTGAAGAAATTCATAACCATTGACAAGTTTAGCCTAATCATCTACATAGGAAAAAAAATGGATGAAGAATACTTATTGTCCAGATACAAACATGCCCCTAGATAGACAACCTATAGATCTGTCCAGTAGCATATATATCTTGGACAGATACTGTAAATGGAAAATGAGGTCGGCCCATAATTAAAAGAAAACAGGTTTGCTGGCTGTTAGGAAATTGAAAAACTCCATTAATGACCCCAAACTTCTTCTAGAAAAAGAGGGTTCATTTTTTAATACGAATATTTTACCAGTGTTTTTATATGGCTCTGTGTCATATAAAAAATAAAAAATGAATATCAGAGGATAACGTGGAGGATGGATGTGAGCAGGCTCTGACGTATCTAGCCCTAAATCTGAACACTATGAACTACAAACAAGAACCAAAGTAAACAATGTCATCAGGGAAATGAACAATAGAAGGAGAAGACAAACTCAGAGAAGGCTGCAAGAAGAGATGATGACAAAAGGAAAGGATACTCAGGGGACAGACAGTCCATATGTTCTAATGGCATCTTCCTAAAGTCGGTATTAAGTGAAGAAGCCCTCAACATTTTAAGTGCGTATTCTATGAAAAACTCAAGGAAGTATCTTTACAATGGTTGCACAGGCTGCTTGGAAGGTTAATAACTTGTATCACTAGAAATAATGTCTACATTGATGAGATAAAAATTGCCCTTGAGTATTCAAACAGATACAGAAATGTTACAGTTTCCTTAATGTAACTAGAGACATCTTGGATTACTGGAAATAAGAATGTAGAAAGTAGAAAGACTACCCAAGAAACAGTCAATAAATCAATCAATGAACAAGCATTTATTAAACAGTTACCACACGCCACTGTGCTAGATGCTAGGGATACAGAGACAAACACAAAATAACCCCTGACTTTAAGGAGTTTATATTCCATCAGAGGATAAAACATGAGATGACACAATAGATAAAATATTGGGTTTAGAGTCAGAAAGACCTGGGTATGAAGCCTGTCTCAGACACTTATTCACTGTACACTTAACCTTCAGTTTCCTCATCTATGAAATGAATTGGAATTGACCTCTAAGGTCCTTCCAAGCTCTAACCCCATAAACAAACAAAAGCTGGAAGCACAGAATTGCCTTGCCAAGTGGAAATCATGTAGAAATGGCAAAAAGTGATAAGATTTCTTAATACAGAAAGCTAAAGGTACACTGACAGTCATAATTATAAAAATCACACAGGGAATAACAATCACAATATGATTATTTGGTTAATGGTAGAAAACAAAAGGGCTAATGTCAAAAAAAGGTCTTTTTTTTAAAATCAACGAAAGGGACATAACCAAAAATATTTATCCTACTACCAGGAGAGCATGCAAAAGTTCTGCAGTAAAAGCATTCCAAAAACATTAAGATTCTAAAGAGGGTATCTGAGGTCCAAAAAATTGGGGCCTATGTGTGGTAATGGTCTTGCTAACTGAACTCCCTTTGATGTAGACTGGATCATTTTTCCATGAAACAGAAAAACCACAATACCTCAGAATAACATGAACAATGAACTTTCTAAGTGAAAAGCACTACACAATTAAACACCATTATCCATTTTAATTTGGAGGCTGAATTGTGGCATATGTTTCCATATATTTAGCCCACCTGGTATCAATTACAAAAAACTTCATAAACTTAGTGTGTAATGTTTTCCCCACCTATGACATTCCATTCTACAAAATCTAAAAGCTTAAAACATGTAAGTCAGGCCCTGCACAACATATGGCCTGTGGGCTGCTTGTAGCCCATCAGAGGACTTTGAGAGGCCTAGGAAAAATGTAGGGTTGCCACTATGGACTCTCCTGTTTGTCACACGACCCATGGCAACCAACCATCCTCAGTCTGTCTCTAGTCCAACTTGTCTGCTGCCTGAAGAAGTTTGGCCTATTTTAATTTTGGCCCTTACCTACTGCCAAGTTGTGCAGGTCTGATGCAAAAGTGAATACATGTTCTTATTTGGGAACTTACAAGTGCAAATTACTAATAATGCATAAAGTTAATGACTTACCTGATGAGCTCACTATGTATTTTCAGCTTAAGCATCTCTCTAATTCACATCACTGCTTTCTCAAACTATATAAAATAGGTCAAAATCAATCACAATCATAAAATAACAATACTTTCAAAGGTCCCCAAACTCAAGGATGATTTTCTTTGAATTATGTGGGAAATACTCCAAAATCGAAACTAACTCCACTTTAGGCTCCATATATTAGGATAGGAGAAACTTTATAATTGAGGAGGACCTGTGAGATTTCTCAGATGTT